>NW_012153466.1:18985-27460 GCF_000956105.1 Propithecus coquereli
TATATTTTTAGTTGTCCAGATCATTTCTTTCTATTTTTTAGTAGAGACGGGGTCTCGCTCTTGCTCAGGCTGGTCTCGATCTCCTGACCTTGAGCGATCCACCCACCTCGGCCTCCCAGAGTGCTAGGATTACAGGCGTGAGCCACCGCGCCCGGCCCATTGAGACCATCTTGTTTGTCTCTTTCTTTTCTAGTACTTCACCTCTGTTCCCTTTCTTCCCATCTTCAGCCACATCTCCCTGTTAATACTTTCTCTCTTCTGGAAAACTGGATATGGTAGCCAGAGCTGAAATAAGGAGGTAGAGCAGAACTTTGTGGAAAACAAATTATATCCTAGGCGCTAGCTCAGTGTAGTGAGTCTTTTAGATGGCCAAGTTTCATTCCTGAAGGCAGATTAAGGATCTTCATAAGAGTCATGGGTGCAGCGTAACTTCTCTTCAGAAAATAAATCCAGGTTTCTCATCTTCTGAATCCTAACTCTTATAGTCTATACTAATACATTCTTATCAACTGTGACCCTGGAGTGCTCTGCAGATAAATCTATGGCTTTCATATTAGTTTGCTTAAAGTTGTGCATCTCTTCATCTACAATTCTAGAAACTAACTTCTGGTTACTGTTAATAGAATTGTAGATGATCTCCTGATTTTACTTCTCTCCAGTGGCTTGACAATTGCTGAGTTGAGCAACTCCTAACTTATAGTACACTGTTCGTATTATGTGTCTGCTGTGCAGAAAGTAGATTATAGTAGTCTAGGTGAGATAAGATGATGGCTTAGAATAGGGGAATAGCTGTAGAAAGGGAGGAATATGGATAAATTAGAGACATATTTAGCTGGGCATATTGTTAGGACTTGGGGATAAATTAGCTATATATGTTTACACAGAAGGAGGTTTTATAGCTGACTCCTAGGTTTCTGACTTACATAACTGGATGAATAGTGGAGCTATTCACTGAAGCATGCCATATTGGAAGAGGACCGGGGTGGTGGGGAAAGACTATGTAGAAAAGTTGAATTTGAAATGCTTTTGAGTATCAAAGAGGACATAACAAGTCGACCGAGGAGCAGATGGGTTTCTGGAGATTAGAGGAGAGATTTGCCTTAGAAATACAAATTTTTGTAGTCATCAGAATATAGACATTAAATAAATCTTTAAATATTTAGGGAATTCCCTAAAAAAATTGTACAGAATGAAAAGAGATGTTCTTAGGACTGAATCCCAAAAACACTTCACTACTTTGAAGTCAGGTTGTGGAGGAAGGGCCAACGAAGGACAGTTTGTGGAATAGAAGGAAATCCAGGAGAAATAATGTCACTCCCAGTGCCTTAAATTCTTATTTGCTTTCCTGAATGAGACAAAAAGGATGCAGTTATGGCTAGCACGGGGACTTTCTCAGAGGAGTGTGGTAAGTATATTTATGTTGTCTATTCCGTGTGCCATGGGAGAATCAAGTTGAGAATTGCTACATTGTGTCATGTTGTCTTTCCAGTTATAGTAGCAAGCTAAATATGAAGCTTTAAAAAAATCTGTTTAACACAATCAGCCAATTTTAAGAATATCGAGGCAAAATGTTTTTCCAAGTTAAAGAGGAATCACTTTGGAGAATGAGTTGTTTTGGGGAGGGATTATGGGATTTGAAGGGCTGGACTATATAGTATTTTAACGATATTGGTGAAATGGGTGAAAAATAATCAGTTTTCAAACAACTCATTCTGAATATCCTTAATTCCTGAAAATATTCTAGCCCACAGAGCAAAAATATTCTATAGTTTAATCTCAAACATAACTGGCCAATATGTGTCATGGCAGTCTGCAGCTCACAGCTTGTGCGGAGGACAGTACTATTGAGCCAAATGCAGTGGTGAGGGTGGAGGCAGTGAGGATACTTTTATAGCTCACACTTAGTGGGCCATAATAGACTAATGTCATCAAACATGCTGAGACTGCATCTCTTTTGTGCCTTTGGCTGCTAATCAGCTAGGGCAGCCAATGGTCTTTAATATATAGCCACTTTGATCCCTGTGGTAGCTGAGACTAGAGATACTTTGAAATGAAGAAAACTACCAGTTCCTGTTTCTAAGGACAAACAAGTGCCAAATATGAAAGTTTTGTTTTGCGTCCAAGAAAGGAAGGTGGAATTTGGGGTGAAGAGGGAAGGGAGAGTGATTGGTTTATTGGTGCATGGCCAAGAAATAGTTCGTTCACGAATATCACATACAGAAATTGCCTAGAATAATGTCTGGCTCCACTGAATGCTCAATAAATGTTTGTTGGAGCTGAACTTTTCTTTATTTCCTTCACTATATAATAATTGTAATTTACTGATTATTCTGATCAATATCTGGCACACTGATATTAGGTCATTAACAGAAACAAGCAACAACTAAAGAAGTAATTAAATATTAACATTTAATTCCAATATTCTGTTATGCATTGTGTGTTTGTGGTTTATCTTACACTAATAACCTAGTTCCTCACAAGTCTTCTGACAAGTCTTCAATACTTCTTAGTAGGCAATTGAGTAGGAATGTTCTGCAAGTATAGGAATATTGACCTGTTGGTGTTGAGTAGCTGTTTATCATTACTGAGACAAGGACAAGAGAAAATTGGTTTCAATTGTACAAATTAGACACCTCCTGTGACCCCAGATAGAATTCATTTAGATTGTTTGAAATTGACACGGTACACCTAGACTAATCTTCCCAGAGCATAACTCTGATCTTATAATTTCATGCTCAAGAATCTTCAATGGTTCCCCACTGGTTGGAGAATTCCCTTAATCCGGTCCTCTACCTTTCAGGGCTATATCCTGATCCTCCCTTTCACAGACCCCAAATTTTGACCAAAGCTATTCTTCATGTTTCCTTGTTTTTCCACCCAAGGGTATTTCCTAATTTATGCCTTCTTGTGTTTATGTCCTTCCTCACATTCAGGTCCATTCAAATCCTAGCTATTAAAAAAAAGAATCCTAGCTATTATCTTTTTCAGTAAGTCGTCCTTGATCCCATGAAAATAATCATGTTCTCCTTTATCTGAAAAACTTTGATTAGTATTTATGATGCTTAACACAAATAGGCCAACCATCTCTTTCTTGCAATTCTCAAATCTCAAAAGTCATGAAAATAGAAAAATTTTCATAATTCATTAAAAAATTCTGATCTGACCTGAAATTATTTGGTAGTAAAATCTAATCTGAAGTAATGTGATACTCGCTCTAGTTTTCATTTATCTAAGTTTAGTGTTAATAGTCATATATTTCATTTCAGAAATATAAATGTGTTTGATTATGGGATACTGTCCCAATTCCCACTCAGAATATCATTTAATATACAATATATGTACCTTGTTACTATTCTAAGTCTGAAAATTTATAAATTCACAAATATATCTGTTTCCAAGATTTTTGCATAAGGGATTGTAAACTTTATTATATTTATATACAGTTTTCATTTTGTTTGGCTGCCTAATATCCAAATAACCATTTCATTCTGAGAAAATCTGCCATTGTGTGACTCCTGGCAGGAATTAGGACTCCATTTCCACTATGGATTTTGAAGTTGCCAGATACTCCCACCTTTTCCTCCCTGGCACCTGACCATGGATGCATGATTTAGACTTCTATAATTGAATGGCCCCTTCTGGTATTTTGAATTATGAGGAGGTAATTCCAAGAAACATGGGCAATTAGCGATTGATAGAATCAAGTGGCCAGACGCAGTGGTGCCAACATCAGCTATTCCTATGGAGTGACTTTGGCTGTATTTTTTGCTTCCTAGTTACCTTTGGTTCTTGACCGCTTTCAGAATTTTACTTTTTCAGACTTCTTATTGGTTCTGTAAACTATCCACTATCCTTTTAATATATTTTTATTTTTGCTTTAGTTAGCCAAAGTCAGTTTCTGTTGTTTGTATCAAAAAGAATTTTTGAAGAAGATCCCCAAAGCAATCACAGCAGCGACAAAAATAAATAAATGGGATCTGATCAAATTAAAAAGCTTTTGCACAGCCAAGGAAACTATCATTAGAGCGAATAGACAACCTACAGAATGGGAGAAAATATTTGCTCTCTACACATCCGATAAAAGGCTGATAACAAGACTTTATCTAGAACTTAAAAAAATCAACAAGAAAAAATTAAACAACCCCATCAATAAATGGGCAAAGGAAATGAACAGAAACTTTTCAAAAGAAGACAAAATAGTGGCCAGCAAATATAAAAAAATGCTCAACATCTCTAATCATTAGAGAAATGCAAATCAAAACCACAATGAGATATCACCTAACCCGAGTGAGATTGGCCTCTATCAGACAATCCCAAAACAACAAATGCTGGCGAGGATATGGAGAGACCGGAACACTCTTACACTGCTGGTGGGACTGCAAATTAGTGCAACCTCTGTGGAAAAGAATTTGGAGATACCTCAAAGAGCTAAAAATAGAAATACCATTCGATCCAGCAATAGCACTATTAGGCATCTACCCAAAAGAGAAAAAGGCATTCTATAATAGACATCTGCACCCGAATGTTTATGGCAGCACAATTCACTATTGCAAGGATGTGGAAACAACCGAAGTGCCCGTCAATCCATGAGTGGATTATTAAAATTTGGTATATGTTTGCAATGGAATATTACTCAATCATAAGACACGACAATGATCTAGAACCTCTTATACTCTCCTGGATTAAATTTAAGCCCATTATCCAAAGTGAGGCACCACAAGATTGGAAGAATGGGCTCCACTTGTACTCGCCATCAAATTGGTACTAACTGATCAACGCTATGGTGTTCACATGGTAGTAATATTCTCCAGGGATTAGGGAGGTTGTGGGGGGGTAAATTCACAACTAATGGACTCAGTGAGCATTGTAGAGGGGAAGGGCATGCCTCTAATCCTCACTTGGGTGAGGCAAAGACATAAAATGTAACCAAAATGTTTGTACCCTCATGATATCCTGAAATAAAGATAAAAAAATAAAAAGTAAATTAAAAAAAAAAGAATTAGGACAGTAAAATTGGTATGGCTGCCATCTTTCTTATCCTGTCCAGGAACTACCCCCAAGAGTAGAATTACTGAGTCAAAGGACATGAAAAATGTTTTAGATCCTGACACAGTCCAAGATGGCAGTAGATTTGGTCATTTAATTCAAAGAGTTACTGTGAAATTTTGAATCTTGTAATATGAAATTTTAATGACATAATTGTGCACAGAAGGGGAGTTGATTAAGTTTAATTGATTATATTTAAGGAGCACAATCTTTGGGGTGGAGCCTATGACCCTGACTGGGTGGAGACTGTGTCCCAGGCACTGTAAAAGGCAGAGTATTTGAGCACGAGCTCAGAGGAGATCGGACCAGGAGTGTTTAAGAGTTGCAGACTTCGGACCTTTAAGACCTCCCCTGGAAGTCTCCAAGTGAAGGTGACCTACAAAGCAATACTGATTAGGGTAGAGTCTGCCCTCCCAGATCCTGTTAAAGACCCAATTGGGCTCAGCTCCCACACGGAGAAGCTTTGGTCACAGCCAACACATCATCTGGAAGTCTGCAGACAAGACACATCCTGATTACTGAAGAGCAGATTGTGTACTGAGGGATTCCAAGAGCTTCCAGAAGCTAATAAAGGATCATTTCAGCTCAGTTCACTGCCAAGGAGTGACCCTCAGGGACCATGGTCAAAAGTCTGCAAGAAAAGGTGATGTGCCCAGTTTGCCTGGATTTTTTCTCCAATCCTATTTCTCTCTCTTGTGCACAAGTTTTCTGCTTTGATTGTATCCAAAATTGGGTATCAGAAAGGGAGGATTCAAAATTGACCTATCCCTTGTGTTGAGGATCATCGGAGAAACCTCCTTTGGAAGAATGGCAAATCAGAACACTGATACTTCTCATCAAGCAGCACGGGCCCTTACTGGAGCTAAGTCTGCAGATAAGCAGTGAGCTCCAGAGGTTCTGGAAAGATATGACCCTGGATGCAGCCACCGCCAACTCCCTTCTTGTTGTCTCCAATGATTGAAGGAGCATCCAGTGTGCAAAGACCCATCACGACATGATGGAAGACCCCAGATGATTCACCCACCTGACCTGTGTCCTGGGTACATCCTGCTTCTCCTCTGGCCAACATTACTGGGAGGTTGAAGTGGGAGGGGTGAAGGAGTGATCTCTGGGTGTCTGCAAGGAGTTGGTTGACAGAAAGAGGAAGAGCGATTAATCCTCTAAGCATGGCTTCTGGACCACAAGCATGAAGGAAGGAGCAATCCGTGCCAACTCCATCCCAGAAAGTAGAATTCTCACAAGCCCTGGCCTTCAGCGTGTGGGAATTTTCTTGGATGTTGAGATGGAAGAAATCAAGTTTTTTGATGTTGGAAATGATGCCCTCTTTTATACATACTTTCCTCTCTCCTCTTTAGAGCATTTTTGTCCCTTCTTCTTTCTTGAATTGCCAGGAGAAGGTGACAGCGGTGCTGCCCTGAGAATCTGCCCATGAGAAGCTGAGCCCTTCCTAGAGGTTTCTAAGAAGTGAAAGAGGCCTTTGTCATGAAAAAGGTCAGAATGATCAAGGAAGACACAGTGTGCTATAGTGCAAAGATTTAGTAGATATTTTTAAAGTAGATTTGGTAGACTTAGTAGCAACAATTTTATAGATTTGTTTGGGGTAAATTTTGTAGGCTTTGTAGCCTAATAACTATGGGATTGTGGGGGATGTTATTAAGAACTTCAAGCCTCAATTTTTTAGTCTCTAAATGGGGATAGTTAGATCTCTCAGCCAAATAGCTGTGTTGATTAGAGACAATACTGTACTAATATTTGTAGTAAGTAACAAATGGAGAATAGTAGTTTGTAAGTTAACGATATATTAGATTTTGTGGATGGAAACAATATATTTTTTATTTCATGCTGTTTTCTATACAATTCCTGATAATGATAGTTGTCTGTGGAGAAAGAAGAATCAAGTAGAAACATTGTGAGATGTTTTGATATGACATAAAATTTCAGAGAAAGACAAATACGTCCTGGGGAAAACTAAGTTTCTCATTTTTATTTTCTCTGAAACACGGTGTCTTGAAAGACAAAGAACTTTGGCTAAGATATATTGTCAGTGGTGATTCATATACTAATGGAAATTATCCTTTGCCTATTTCAATAATTGACCTATTGTGTAGTTGTCAAAATGGTAGGATATGTATGATAGGAAAAAAGATGCCAAGAGGCTTAATAAGAGAATGTCAAATTTATAAAATAGCAACAAATTCAGAAACTTCTGGAGTCAATTATATAAAGGAGGAAATAACATTTTTGAAGACTGAATCCCTGAACTTCTGCCCACCAGGTGCAGTTTCACTTGCAAAACCCACTGCACCTTCTCAGACGAAAGGACATCTCCCAGCAAGCCCAAACTTCTTGATTTGTAAGAATTACAAACCTTTTAATTTGTAAGAATTCTTATCAACCACGTTAACTCATTAACGTGTATTCATCTAAAATTGTTTTTAAAGTTGCTTTTGGATTTATTATTTGTAGAATTTACATTTTCTTGCAATTAAATGTATAAAATGTCAAAAAAACCCCTTAACTGATTATATACTACCTTTCCTTTCCATCTCCACTCTCATTTATATTTTAAGCTTCTTAAAAATGAGAATTGTGTATTTTTCCTCTTCGTATACTCAAAGCACCTAGTGATAACAGATTATTGATTATTGTTAAGTATGGCAATGACAAGATCATATTGGTATTTTAGACAGATCACTCTCTCCGAAGTATGGAAAATGGGGAAGAAGAAGAAAGATTAGAGTATTCCAGTTGGGAGGTAATAGTGTCATGATTAGTATAATGGAAGTGGAGATGGAAAGAAATTTTATGGATTTGAGAGATGTTTAGTGAAGTAGAATTAGCAGGATCTGGTAAGTGAATGACTACGGTGAATAATAGGGAGGAGGAGAAATGACTCCCAAATATCTGATTTAAATGGCTGGTTAGATGATGATGCCATTCAAAGAGATAAGGAACATAGAAGCTGGAGCAGTTTGGGTGTGTAGAAGGACATAATTGGGTCAGCTGGAATGGGTTGAGTTTCAGGACCAGTGGAAAGGCCCTGTAGACAATGAGTGATGGGTCTAAAGCTCAATCAGTGACAGAGATCAGGGATCTTCACAATATTGATGGTACTTAAATCCATGGGAATAGATGAAATCTCCCAAGAGAAGAATATAGATTGAGAAGAGAAGAAGACATAGGACAGAGGGTTGGAGAACATGGAAGAATAAATGATTAATAAAATCTGAGGAACCAGTAGAGTGAATAGACAACCCACAGAATGGGAAAAAATATTTGCTCTCTACACATCTGATAAAGGGCTGATAACCAGAATCTATCTAGAACTCAAAAAAGTCAACAAGAAAAAATCAAACAACCCCATCAACAAATGGGCAAGGGAAATGAACAGAAACTTTTCAAAAGAAGACAGAATAATGGCCAGCAAAC
>NW_012153466.1:28070-31866 GCF_000956105.1 Propithecus coquereli
GGGGGGGGCAAGGGCAACATACGTAACCTAAACATCTGTACCTCCATAATATGCTGAAATAAAAGGAAAAGAAAAAAAAATCCGAGGAACCTTCAAAGGAGGAACAAGAGAAGTAGGAGTACTTCACTATGTGTTGTGGCTGGAACAACCAATAACATATGGTCCTCATCTTCAAAAGCTGGGAAAGGGGAGACAGGCTGATATTGATGATTACAACATAATATGACAAGTGTTCAAACAAGATTATATAAGCATAGGAGACACAGTATAAGGAGAAATGGAGTAATGGATGAGCAACATTCATTATTTTGAAGTCTAGTTGACCAATTATCTGTCTCGCATGGTATATTCACATGTGTGTATGTAATGTCAAGCGACCATGACATGAGAACACATATTTAATATTAAACTTCCCCTGATTGAATTTCCTTTCAGCATTTCTTTTGAATATTAAGCAAGATTTTCTGTCTGTAGTATTTCCTTTAAGCTGTTTTGTGGTGCTAACTGCTGTCAGGTCAACAGAGATATTTTTTCTTTTTTTTCAGTAAAAGAAAAATATGGATGTAACTAAAAATAGATATCTAATACTCTCTTTTAAAAATATTCTCATGTTTTTATTAGTTATTTTTATTATATTTTGAAGAGAAATAATCTTATTTCAAATCTGGAAGTGGCTGAAAGTACCTGAGTATGAAGTGAGTTGACCATCTTTATCTTCTTGGATTGCTCCTGGACCTTAATTTTTTTTCCTTTAAAGGAAGAAATAATTTAAAGCACAGAAAACTCAGGAGTGAAAAGAGGCACCCTGGGTTCTAATTCTACCTTTGTATTAGTCAAATTTGTGATCTTAGAAAAGTCACTGTATCTTCTGGGCCTTAGTTGCTACATTTCTACAAAGCAGCTGCTTTCTTCCCCAGAGACCTCACAGAATTGTTATAGGAATCAAGTAATAATAGATTTGAAATTGCTTGGATAACATAAAGGTGCTTCTGGAAGACAATAGTGCTCTCCAAGTTTTCCACGTGTTCTCCTATATAGCCAATATCTTTTTAATTATATTAGGACCATATAAATACTCTAACCAATGGGCCAGAGTAGATATGACACGTCACTACTAAGTCATAGCATTAAGAGTTGGTGTGCTATCCCTAAGCTCTCTATATCCTTTCTTTAGTAACCAGAGAGACAATATGTTGAAATAGTGGCATTGTAAGATGGAATGAGCATCAAACGCTGAGTCACTAAATAGAAAAAAACCTCATTCCCAGATGATTCCCAATTGACTTTCTTTGAATGAGAAATACATTTTTGTGCATTAAGGCTCTGAGATTTTGAGGCTATATGGTACTGAAACATATCCAGCCCTCTTTTTATTAACAGTTTACAAACTGTCTTAGTCTGTTTGGGTTGCTATGACAAAATATCTCAGACTGGGTAACTTATAAACAACAGAAATTTATTGCTCATGGTTCTGGAGGCTGGGAAGTCCAAGATCAAGGCTCTGGAAGATTTGTATCTAGTGAGGGCTCATTTCTCATAGATGGCACCTTCTATGTGTTCTCACATGGCAGAAGGGGTGAACGAAGTCTTTAAAGTCTCTTTTATAAGAGTACTAATTCTATTCACAGGGGCTGCGCTTCATGACCTAATCATGCCTCCCTAAGACCCCACCTTTACTACTATTGTATTGGAAATTTTAGATATCAACATATGAATTTTGGGGGTACACAAACAATCACACAGTAGCACAAGCATAAGGCATTGTTATTGTTTGAAATTTTCTGTGAAAGTCAGTGGGAAAGTAGAGATGTGGAACTCTGAAAAGTTTTGGTGGTGATCCTTGCAAGAGAAATTAGAGGCTTTACTGTTTCGTTAGCAAATGTGCTTTATTTCCCAGTGCCTCACTAAACCATCTCAAAATTCTGTACTCCAGCCAAAACATCAGCTCTGCCCTGGTCCCTATTTTGATGCTAAGGCTAAGAGCTCACCTCTGCCATTGCTATGTGCCTTTTGGATTATTCAGACAAATCAAAAAATGATGACTAAGGTAAAGAACAGAGGCCTTTAACCTGCTCCACTAGGGCAGCAGAATAGGGGCAGGGTGGGACAAGATGGAGAGCTATCACTCTGCTAAGGGTACTTTTGCATAGAAAAACTCCCTTTTGTTTCCTTTTTATTTTGTCCTCTTCTTGTCTGTTTCCTATCACTCTGCCTTCCCTTTATTTTTTACTCATATGCCTTTCTTAATTTTTTGAGTGGTGACTCTGTGCTCAGGGATGTAAGAAATATAGAGCAGTTTAAAATATTAATGCCTCTGAGGAATTTAGAATAATCAGAGTAATGAGCTTTATATGCAGCAAAGAGGACCAGTGCAAAACCTATGTGATTCAGTGCTAAACTGAGAGACACAAATTATAAATGCTGTTAGAGATAGCAGAGAGGGAGAGCAATGGAAATAATTTGGGATAAGGGAGAATTTGGAACCTGGGGGCTTGGATGGGAAGCTGTTGCAGTAATCTAAGGACAAGAAGATAAAAACTTGAGAATAGGCATAGAGAGAAGGGAAATAATATGGATGGAAATGACAGTCCTTTTGAAAGGAAATGAATAGAGTCTGTGACTAATTGGAATGAGAGCCTCATGAGTAGAAATTACCAAAGATGATTTGAAGTATTAAGTGTGAATAGTTTAAGAAAATGTAAGTGTTACTAACTGGGACAAAGTTATTTGTAATAGAACTGAATTTGATTGTAGATGATAGCTGTGGGAAAGGAAGTTTGCTTATGGACATAATTGGTTTGGTGGCTAAAGAACTCATAATTCAAGAAGACTTGTCTAGTGCCCAGGCAGAGCTATTAGAACTGGGACTCAAATGACAGAATCAAATTGAAAATGTATGTAACATTTGAAACCATAATATAGTGCCTTGGTTAATATTCAAAATTTGGGGAGATTGGATGGAGGATAAGGAGTGTGTGAAAGAGATCGGTAAAAAACAATTGGGGATGTTATTCATTTATTCATCCACCCATTTACTTAACAAGCATTTATTAATTGCAAACTATGTGCTATACACTTGTTAAAACATAGCAATTATTAAATTGACCTGTTATTGGGTTTTGGATTAACTTTCTCCCACATAAGTACCACTATGGAAAGCAAACAGGATAGAACACTGAGGAAGGAAATAGCAGAGGATGTAAACAGATTGAAAATCATACCATGCTTGTGGGTCGGCAGAATCAACATTGTTAAAATGTCTATACTACCCAAAGTGATCTACAGATTCAATGCAATCCCCATTAAAATACCAACATCATTTTTCTCAGATATAGAAAAAATAATTTCATGTTTCGTATGGAACCAGAGAAGACCCCGTATAGCAAAAGCAATCCCAGGCAATAAAAACAAAATGGGAGTATCAATATACCAGACTTCAAACTATACTACAAGGCTATAGTAATGAAAAGAGCTTGGTACTGGCACAAGAACAGGGACATTGAGTAGTGGAATAGAACTGTGAACCCAGATATAAAACCATCCTCATATAGCCATCTAATCTTTGACAAAACAGC
Source organism: Propithecus coquereli (assembly GCF_000956105.1). Classification (NCBI taxonomy): domain Eukaryota; kingdom Metazoa; phylum Chordata; class Mammalia; order Primates; family Indriidae; genus Propithecus; species Propithecus coquereli. Next base: position 31,646 of record NW_012153466.1, read on the forward strand.
AAAAACATACATTGGGGAAAAGAATCCTTATTCAATAAATGGTGTTGGGAAAACTGGATAGCCACATGTAGAAGACTGAAACAGGATCCGCACCTTTCACCTCTCACAAAAGTCAACTCACGGTGGATAACAGACTTAAACCCAAGGTGTGAAACTATTAGAATTCTAGAAGAAAATGTTGGAAAAACTCTTATAGACATTGAGCTAGGCAAAGAATTTAT
>NW_012153467.1:0-565 GCF_000956105.1 Propithecus coquereli
TTTTTTTCAATCTTAAATAGAACATAGGTTGGCTTTTGAAATAAGATATGACCAGGATTTAAGTTCCAATGTTTCTTAATTATTACTAGGTATCCTGTTATTCTTATGTGTACTAAGAACATTAAAGAGCATATAGGATGAGAAGACATTTCTGTGACATTAAGCAGACAAACACAGAAGTTATGAGAAAAGGGATCATACCGGAAACAATATTACTGAGCTAGTGACTAGACACATGGAGAGAAAAGAATATCTGATCTGAGAGCGGAGGGGGTTAGGAATGATACTACCTGTGGAATAAGCAGAAACTACTTAATCATGCTACAAGCTATAATAACCAAAAGAGCATGGTAGTGGTATAAAGATAGACACACAGACTTATGGAACAGACTAGAGAACCCAGAAATAAAACCGTATAGCTACAACAAAACTGATTTTTGACAAAGCAGACAAAAATCATATACTAGGGAAAGGATCCCCTATTCAATAAATGGTGCTGGGAAAACTGGATAACTACATGAAGAAGAATGAGACTGGATCCCTGTCTTTCACCACATACAAAAAT
>NW_012153467.1:2770-3020 GCF_000956105.1 Propithecus coquereli
TAGTGTTATACCATCACAGAAGAGAAGAGGGAGAGAGAACAAAAAATGGGCCAAACTAGTCCTTTTATGAGAAACCCATGCCCGATATAACAAACCCACTCCTGCAATAATGCAGGAATGGCATTAATCCATTCATGTGGACAGAGCCTCCTTTTTTAAACTGGTTTACTTTTTTAATTTATTTATTTTTGATTTTTTTTTCAGCATATTACAGGTCTACAAATGTTTAGGTTACATATATTGCCTTTGC
>NW_012153467.1:3350-3934 GCF_000956105.1 Propithecus coquereli
ATTAATCCATTCATGTGGACAGAGCCTCCTTTTTTAAACTGGTTTACTTTTTTAATTTATTTATTTTTGATTTTTTTTTCAGCATATTACAGGGGTACAAATGTTTAGGTTATATATATCGCATTTTCCCCACCCAAGGGCAGAGCCTCTTATTGGGCCCCACACTGTTATATCAGGTTAAGTTTGCAATACACGCTTTTGGGGGGAAATACTTAAACCATAGCACCGGTGTATGAATAATGAGACTTACCACCACTTACCATACCCTTACCCTTTAAATGAGAAGTTGTAGGTATAATGCCAAGTGTTTGGATAGGATTTTGAAGAGTTTTATATTTCATGAAGCATTATTTGGTATAAACATATAAAACAGTATGTAGCCTTTAGCATGGAGTAATTTATTTATGAGAATGAGAAAAATCACATGAGGACTTAGGTATCATTTTAGAACAACTCATTAGAAAGTCTCTTTGAAATGTGCTTGGCCAAAACTCAAACTCTGTAAAACTTGAATTGATAAATTTTCCAAACATAGTCTAACATATAAACAATTTGCTTTATTAGTGTTTCTATTAAAAAAAAAA
>NW_012153468.1:0-2108 GCF_000956105.1 Propithecus coquereli
GTTCCCATAGTTGTACATACATAAGTTACAATGCTTTTAAATATTCCATCTTAATAAAAAACTTCTTTGACCTACAACTCCCTTTTATCTTGCACCCTCTCTCTCCATCTCCTTTCATAAAAACTCATTGTACCCGTTGTCTATTTACGCTGTGTTTACTCCCTTGCTTCTTATTCACTCTTGGACTTACCTCAAACATCCTTTTGTTTCCACAAATCCAGTAAAACTTCCCTTGTTCATTACTCTGCTGCACTCCAGATACATATCCTTGTATCTACTCAATATATTCATTTCCATATCTCATAGGCATCCTAAATTTTAGCTTATCTCATCCAAGCTCTTGTTTGTTGCCCAAGTGTTCTCATTTTCATAAATGGCACCACATTCACCTAATGGATTCACGTGGTAAATCTGCTCCTTATCTAATACCTCACATCTAAACCTTCAGCAAATCCTCAATTCTATTTTTTAATATAACTTGAATCTAACCATCAGCACACCCACCACTACCACCTAATCTAAGCCGTTGTCTTCTTACTTCTTGACCAGTATAACACCTTAATTTGTTTTCTTGTTTCCATTTGTTTGGAACCAGAATAATCTTTTGACAACATAAATAACTCCCCTTCTTAAAGTTCTACAAATACTTAATAGTGCTCTTAGAAGAAGCTCAGAAGTCCTCCTTACTCTGGCCAAAGGGTTTGGCTCCTGGCTATATCTCTAGTCTCATCTCCTATCATCATTTACCTTGCGCACTTCACTGCAGCCAGATTTTTTGCTTTCAAGCTTTTGTGCTTGCTGTCTTTCCTAACTACCTGGATCATTATTCCTCCAACTATTCATCTGATTTGCTCCTCACTTCATTTAAGTCTTTGATCAAATGTTACCAGCTCAGAGAGTCAGTTCCTGACTACCCCATTTAAAATAATACCTCCCATTACAATCTATCATCTTACACTGCTTTATTTTTCTTCATCACACTACTTTCTTCTTAACATTATGTATGTAATAATTTTAATAATTTATACATCTTTATAAATATAAGCATAAGGAAATGTTTTGTTGACTGTAGTATGCTTACAACCTAAGAGATAATAGGTAGTCAATCACTACTCGCCCATTAAAAAAATACACAGAACATAACCAATCTAATAACACCTAGTTCAAGTGCCAGACACAACTTCATGAAGTCTCCACGTCCCAATTCTGTATGACCAAGACAGAGAAGTAATTGGCCAAGTTTATCCCTGGTTGCATCAGCTATGCAGTTTATCAGGCATAGTGGAAAGGGTGGAAGTACAGGCTCTGCTGTACACACAGCTAGGATGATAGGAGCATAATTTCAGAAAAAGGAATGTGAGTAAGCAAGAAAAATAAATAACTTGTCTTCACTTGCATTTATTCAACAAATATTTATTGAGAACTGACAGTGTGCGGAGAACTCTGGAAGGTGGGATACAGCAGGAACTTGACAAACAAGAACCCTTCTCTTATAAATCTTTCATTCAGTGAATGGAGTTCCAAGTATATATGGCACTCTCACCCATGATCCATGGTTAAAAGAATCAGACATAGTAAATAAAATTGAGTTATTTTGTCATGCTGTATGCTGCACATATTCGAAAGTATTAATTATATTAGGAATACTTAAAGAATTCCACGTAGTACCACTTTTTCATGAAGTAAATACTGAATCATTTTCTTACTGGCCTTGATTATAATTTCATAGATGCATTCCTACTGAGAATTTAGTTTTGTACATATTATATACTCATAATTTATAAATTTGAACATTAATTTTGAAAGAAATACAGCTTTTTCAATGTATAGTATACGTACATTTGATTCTTTCTTGTAACCACACTACAACATAAATTCTTCTGTATCTGTTCACTGTTCTTCAGCATGTTGCTCAGCCTCTTTCAACCTCATTTTCTTTATCTATAAAGCAAACATGTTGGACTAGATGTTCTGCAAGCTTTTTTATGAGCTTTACAGATTTTCAATTCAATAAGAAAATCAATTGAAACACATTATTCTATTCCATGAAATGTGCAAATATGGTCTACCACTCTTATTTTACAAGACCGTCCCGTTAACTCAAAGGA
>NW_012153468.1:4901-5395 GCF_000956105.1 Propithecus coquereli
GTCTATTAATGAATATATGAAAACATATTTCTTCTTGGTCTACCACCATTTGAATTTCCAAAATAGAACCACTAACGATTATACTAATGAAATAAAAACTGTCTATTCCCAGTTAAAATGTGAAGTATAACCTACCAACTTTTCCTATATATATAGACAACTTATTAGGTCCTACAGATAAAGGTAGCTATTTAGATTAAATTTTAATTGAGTGATAGAATGTGGCAGTGTCCATCAGAGGATATTGTAATGTGGCATGAGCTGAGAGCTCAAGGAGGGCAGTATGAACAATGGAAGATAAAACTGTCCATCTGGTTGTGGTAGAGAAGACTCTGAGATAACTAAAAAGGCTGCCTGGCAGAGCTTAGTGTAAGCACAATGCTACTAGACACACACTAGTCTAAGGAATTTTCTTCTCATTGTTAGCAGGATGTTGAGTATTAAAGACAAATATGGTAACTTTAGAAGGAAAATAAATGTAATAGAAATATTGA
>NW_012153468.1:8031-8606 GCF_000956105.1 Propithecus coquereli
AAATATAGAAAAACTCAAAAGAAGGAAATGAGTACCCTTAATAATCTCATCCTCAGTAATAATCACTAAGAACATTTCTATGTGCAGCCTTTGAGGATTCTTCATGCTTATACATGTACATTTGAATTTTCACAAAAACACATTTGTTTAGTCTGCTCTGCTATATTCATAACAAAGCTTTATGATTATTTTCTCTCCATTAAATATTCTACAACTTAAGTTTTAAATATTTTACAACTTAAAAAGTTTAAATATTCTACAACTTAAGTTTTAATGGTTTCCCACTACATTTGCTATACCAGCATTTACCTAATCAATTCCGTACTGATATATGTTTAAGCTATTTCCCATTGCTCATTGTCCTTATTTGTGATAAATGTCCTTATTTGTACATATTCGTAAACATCTGCAATTATTTTGGTAGGATAAATTATTAGAAGTAGAATTGTGGGTTTAAGGTTATAGATATTTTTAAGCTTTAAATATGTATCACCAAACTAACTTCTAACATTTTGTACTAAAATCAGCAGTGTAAAAGATGGTACTAAAGTCGAGCTCCCCAAAACTTCAATGGA
>NW_012153469.1:0-543 GCF_000956105.1 Propithecus coquereli
CAATAATTATTGGCTTCATTATAATTAGGAATTAACCAATCCCTATGACCTGAAGTGACTTGGCTCAACTTTTCTCCTAGCATAAGCCAATACAGTGGACATCACTCCTTTTTTTGTGCAGGCTAAGTTCTCTCAAATTTGCCATCCATCTTCAGGATGTCAAGAAGTTACCTCTAGGATGTTATGGCATTGTAAGGAGTTTCAAGTCAGTGAATTCAGAAATTCGGCTAAGATTTTTTTGATGGGTCATATGTTGAGCCAAGGAGAAGAATGCATAGAATTTGAAGAGCTAAAAATTGGATGGAGGAAAAGCACAACAGGAGAAATGGTTCAGAGAGTTGTCTCTCTAAAGCTTACTCGGTGCCAGAGATAGAGACCAGGGAAGCTCATGCTGCAGAAACAGAAGAATGAGCAGGAGACAGATGAGCTATTTTTAAAAAGAAACAGCAAAGAAGTCATGGGAGGAAAATGCCATAGACAAGGAAGCTCCAAAGCTACAGGTCGGACGGAATATGGTTTGGAAGCCCTAAAGAGAAAAATATG
>NW_012153469.1:3523-5125 GCF_000956105.1 Propithecus coquereli
ATTATTTAAGCTCTGCAAGCCTCAGCCTTGAAATTAGAGATGAAAATTTTTTGTCTGTTAAATAATTGAGTAATAATTGTTACTTATTAAGGATGATTGTGAGTATGAAGTAAAAAATCATGTGAAAACACTGAGCATATAACTTGCATATACTCAGCTCTCAGCAATGCTGGTTTCCATTCTTTCCCCTTTGCCAATTCATTGCCTGCCATTTCTTTAATTATTGAGCCTGAACTTCATTCTAGGAGGCCCTAATCCAAGGTTTGAGCTGTCAGATGCAGACTGGAAGGTGGGAAGGTGATTAGCGGGTATGCACATTTTGAGAGTACAGATAAATTCAGAGAGATGATGAGGAAATTCAGACTTTGAAGGGCACAAATACGAATGGACTACATCACATACTTTTTAAGTCAAAAGCTGCTTAAGACAAGCAAAAGTTTAGTAAATGAGATCTGGGGACAATTTGTCTAGCTTCTGTTGCTCTTAGAATCTCAGAGGCTTTCTGAAAAGTAGAAGTATAGAATTCTGGCAGGGATTCCATCACTTGCAATGACTAGTAGAGCTGAGCTGCAATTTCACAGTTTAACAGCAGGTGTCAGTGTCGGTCATAATGCACAACACCATGACAATGCCCCATGTGCCAAGCTGTTGGTTCTAGAATATAAATTAATTATAAGTTTACATAAATAAAACTTTCATTTGATAATAGGGGCCTCTATACTCTTCCCCCAGGAGTGTTACATATGATCATGGAGGAACAGAGCCCCAGTCTTCTCATGACTCCTCAGAAATGGTTATTCTGATTGTGGGCTGGGGAAAACTGCTCTAGATTCTTAAACCTTTCATATAACCTGGCCATGGAGAGTGAGTCCACTAATATCTGTCCAAGAGACTGGAGGGAAAGTACAGGGAAGGATGAGCGGGGAAGGAGATAATAAAGAAAGTTCAAAGTGGCCAATTTTATAATGTATCAGAATCTAAAGCCAAGATTCATGGGTTAAAAATGTAACTATGACACGGAAAAACAATACACACATATATAGAAACAATTATATGGTTCCTATAAAAATATGTGCATATGTTAGAAAATGTGGTATAGTGATTAAGAGTGATGGCTTTGGCTCAGGTGTCTGGGTTCAGATATCAAAGACATACATGTTGAGAGACCTTGTATATATTTATTAGCCTCCATGTGCATCAGTTTCCTCACCAATAAAATGTATTAATAGACAGTAATAGCACCTACTACATGGATTTGTGAGGATGAAATCATCCATGTTAAGTGCTAAACAAAATGTCTAGCATATAATAAGTGCATAGTAAACATTAGCTATTACTTTTGCACATAAATGTATCTCTATTTTTGCAGGTAGAAAGTCTGGAAGGACAATAGTCACCAGAATTTTTTTTTGTTTGTTTTCATATTAACTTTTATGTTATCTAATATTACATAGCACATACTATTTGTGTCATATATTTACTTAAAGGGTAATAAATACTTCATCAGAAAAGTTATTTTATAAAAAATGGCAACTCGAGTTTGAAGAGCTGAACTCCAAAATGTATGATTGGTTTTCACCTGGACCAGAGTAGCTTCTCCAA
>NW_012153469.1:7150-9588 GCF_000956105.1 Propithecus coquereli
ATATAATAACCAATACATATGCTGGGTGATTATTTCAGGATTGCAAGTTTGGTTTGACTTCAAAGAGCAATCAACTAAAAATCACCATATTAACAAACTAAAAAGAAAACAAAATATGATTATTCCGATAAATGCAGAAAAGACATGTGACAAAATCCAACATCCATTCCTGATAAAAATTCTCAGTCAACTAGGAATAGAATAGAATTTTCTCAACCTGATAAATGCCATCTACAAAAATCTAAAGCTAATGTTATACTCAACGATAACAAGCTCAATGCTTTCCTGAATAAAGCATCTTACAAATGCTTATGTTGAATTTTCATTTTAATTCAATTCAAAATACTTTATAATTTCCATTTTAACTTTCTCTTTGATACATGTATTATTTAAAAGGCAAGGATATCCACTCTTACCACTTTTCTTTTCTTTCTTTTTTTTTTTTTTTTTTGACAGAGTCTCGCTCTGTTGCCTGGGCTAGAGTGCCGTGGTGTCATCCTCGCTCGCAGCAACCTCAAACTCCTGGGCTCAAGTGATCCTCCTGCCTCAGCCTCCCAGGTAGCTGGGACTACAGGCACACACAACTGTGCCCGGCTAATTTTTTCTATTTTTAGTTGTTTGGCTAATTTCTTTCTGTTTATTGTAGAGACGGGGTCTCACTCTTGCTCAGGGTGGTCTCGAACTCCTGAGCTCAAGCAATCCTCCTGCCTCGGCCTCCCAGAGTGATAGGATTACAGGCATGAGCCACTGCGCCTGGCCGCTCTTACCACTTTTATTCAACATTACATTAGAGCTCCTAGCCAATGCAGTTAGGCAAGAAAAAGACATGAAAGGCATCCAGATTGGAAGGAAGGAAAGAATAAAACTGTTTTCATTTATAGATTATGAAGTCCTTTGTGTAGGAAATTCTAAGGAATAAACACATACACACACACACACCTGCTAGAAGAAATAAGTTCAAAGAAGTCACAGGATACAAGACCAATATACAAAAATCTACTGTATTTATGTATACTAGCAAAGAATAATCTCAAAGTGAAATTAAGAAAACCATTCTATTCTAAGGAATAACTTTAATGGAATAATAAGTGCAAGTATTAAAATGATAAGAACAGATACTACACTTGATCTTAGCCAAAAGGCTGAGAAACAATTGTACACTGACAACTACAAAACATTGCTGAGAGAAATTAAAGAGTACTTAAGTAAACGGTGAAATATACCATCTTCATGAATTAGAACATTCAATATTGTTATGATCTCAATTCTCCCCAGATTGATCTACTGGCGTTGGTCCAATTATTAAAACTCCCATGACTCAGCTTTATCCAACAAAATATGAGTGTGTGTGTGTGTGTGTGTGTGTGTGTGTGTGTGTGCGCGCGCGCGCACGCGCGTTGGTTGGTTAGGGAAGTAATAAAGAGAGAACGTGTTAAGAATTATTCTAGTTTCCTGGCATGAACAACAGTAGGTGAATGGTGATATGTTTTACTGAGAAGACAGAGGCCCAGAGAGAGCTAGATTTGGATACTTATCATCAAATTTAGCTGTTAAGATGTTAAGAGCTGAAGATGTAGAAATATATGTAAAAGGATCAAGGGAAAACCTACATCATCTAAATCTTTTTGCCCTCTCCCCAACTCCCCATGCTTTCTGACAGCTCCTTTGGTACTGGGGTATTTTGATTTCCAAGAGCCGGAGGAGCCCTTGCCTACTCCATTGCCACCAGCTGTGACTGTCTGCACAAGAACACCATCTATAACCTCAGCAGGCACCCGCCATCAATTCCATAAGTCCACGCCTTAAGTATCTCAGGAATTCAACTGGAAAAACCACCAAATTATGCAATTGAACTAAAATGAGGAACAGATATGGTTTTCCAATAATTTTTTTTAATTCCTCATTTTTGAATCTGGGTGTCTGGCATGTAGCTCTGTGTCCTTGGCCCCAAGCATTCTCTTCCCAAATGCTATTTATCTGCTTGCAAAGAGGTTAGTGAGGATGGATGGGCGACTGTATAAAATATGGGCTGATTTTTAAACACGAAGGTGATAAATGAACAGATTTTTCCCCAGATTGCTGAGCAAACATCAGCAGAGCAAACTAATGTAAAGATATAATCGTGATTAATCTCTTGATTAAAATAATTAATCTTGGTTAATTCTGCATTTAATCATTTCTTTTTATCAATGTCTAACATGCAGCTTTATAGAAATATTCATTTAGACTAATGGATATTTCATTCCTCCAATTAGTCTGTTTATTCTGAGCTTCTAAATGTCTCCAATTCCAGCTCTTTCATTTGTAGCAAACGTCAGTCATATTATCATAGCTCTAGGCAGAATGTTCTTTTCATACCCAAGAAGTCCCTGAAATGTTTGGTTAAGAACAAAAAGAGGAATATCTCAGAGGGTATAAAGGGGATGTATCAGGGCCGG
>NW_012153470.1:0-392 GCF_000956105.1 Propithecus coquereli
TGTATCCCTCACCAGGGTAAGCAAAACGTCTCTTAAAATTTTTGTTACAGCCTTCCCTAGTAGGTGCTATGTGAAACGTAACTAGATTGACTGGAAGGCAAGTGAACTGCTGAAACACAGTACTTTACTATTTGAGTCGTAGATTGTAACCAACATGGGTGAAAATGTTTCCATGGGAAAATGTGGTCAGAGTTCCCTTCCGTGCTGCAGTGCCAGAAACACCTTTCCCTTGTAGGCTTTCACTGACTTCTGAGGGGCTGCGTGTTGTAATGGAAAGAGCTCTATATTTGGAGCAACATGACATGAGTTCCAGTCCAGTTTTCCTGCTCTATGAATTGAATGACCCTAAACTCTCTAAGTCTCAGTTTCCTTCTCTGTCCAACAGGCATAAA
>NW_012153470.1:2502-2929 GCF_000956105.1 Propithecus coquereli
TATAGATTTTAAGTGTTCTCACCACAAAAAAAATAAGCAGTGAGGTAATGAATATGTTAAATAGTTTGATTTAGCCATTCCACAGTGTATACACATATCAAAACATCATGTCATATGCCATAAATGTATATAAATTTTACCTATCAATCAGAAAAATAAATAAATAAAAAAAGAAAGTATGTGATGAATGAATGAAACAAAAGTCAAGAAACAGGACAGAAGACTCTTTTCAATATGAGAACCACTCCTTCCTCTCAATTAAATTAGAGTTCTTCTGATTTTCCTTTTCATAACACCTAATTCTTCCATTCATAGCACCCACTGCAATGTGAATTGCCGAAGTATATCCATTTGGTTCATATCTGTCAGCGCCATTTAATGAGCCCCCAATGGTGGAAACCATTTCTCTTTTGCTCATCGAATACCC
>NW_012153470.1:4529-4862 GCF_000956105.1 Propithecus coquereli
GACAACATGAGTGAACCTGAAGGACACTATGCTAAGTGAAATGAGCTAGGCACAAAAAGACAAACGCCACATGATCTCACCTATACGTAAAATCTGAAGAAGTCAAACTCATAGAAACAGTAAGTAAAATGGTGGTTACTAGAGGCTAGGGGAGGGAGGACTGGGGAAATGTTGGTCACAGTACACAAAATTTCAGTTAAGAGGAATAAGTCCAAGAAATATATTGCATATCATGGTGATTATAGTTAATAACAATATGTCGCATACTTAAAAATTGCTAAGAATATAGATTTTAAGTGTTCTCACCACAAAAATAATAAGTAGTGAGGTAAT
>NW_012153471.1:0-573 GCF_000956105.1 Propithecus coquereli
GATGCTTCACTTAGTAGAATGGGCTCCAGCTCTATCCAGAATTAATATAAGAGGTGCTGTATCATCATTTTTTTTTGTGGCTGAGTAGAACTCCATGGTATACATATACCACATTTTATTAATACACTCACGTATTGATGGGCACTTGGGTTGTTTCCACATCTTTGCAATTTTGAATTGTGCTGTTATAAACACTCGAGTGCAGATGTCTTTTTTATAGAATGTCTTTTGTTCCTTTGGGTAATGCCCAGTAATGGGATTGCTGGATCAAATGGTAGTTTTACTTGTAGCTCTTTGAAGTATCTCCATATTACTTTCCACAGAGGTTATACTAGTTTGCAGTCTCACCAGCAGTGTATGAGTGTCCTATCTCTCCACATCCACACCGACATTTATTGTTTTGGGACTTTTTGATAAAGGCCACTGGAGATAAGTGATATCTCATTGTATCTTACCATATCTTTGTAGTAAATTTTGAAATTGGAAAGAATGAGTCCTCCTGGTTTGTTGTTCTTTGTCAAAATTGATTTGGTTATTCTATTTCTGTGGGTTTTTTTTGGCAATTCCACATAA
>NW_012153471.1:2744-3424 GCF_000956105.1 Propithecus coquereli
TAATCCCCTGTCACAGGACTTGTCATTGTTATTTTCTTGTTTATTTGGTTAGTGATGGACTTTTAGTAAAGTCTATTCTCTTCTCTCTACTCCACAATGTTAAGCCTCTGATGTTGCTTCTCAGGGAAATTTATCCTTGGGTATACCCACACATACTCTGGATGATAATGGTTTTATTAGGGCTTTCTTTGATTGTCTATTTCCCTGATCACACTCAACTGTTAATTGCCATCAATTGCTGCCTGATATTTCTATTATTTTCAGCAATGCCCTGGGGCATAATTTGCTGTACCGATTAATGTACTAATATTCAGGGTTTTTTTGAAGGAATAGTTCCCAAGGTCAGTGTTTGAGATCTTTTTCTGACCCCAAGGGGGCTCCTCCTAATTGTCTTTTCCCTGATTTTCTCCTAAAAATTAGCTGGCCTATGGTTTAGTCTATTTCTTCGATCAATCTACAAATCTCCTTCTAATTTCCTTCTACCAAAGCCTCTACTCATTTTGAAAGGGCTCTTGGCCTTAAATTTCTCTCTGCTTTTTTGCAAATGTACTTAGTTCCTTTAGGAAGAGATCAGGAGCAAATCTATTTTATGGTCTCTTCTCCTCCCAAAGAAATTTCTGGAGCTGGGGGTGAGGATAATGGTGTACTTCTCTCTGACTGACACCTCTGCCTTAGGAACT
>NW_012153471.1:6024-6599 GCF_000956105.1 Propithecus coquereli
GAAACATGGCTAATGTGACTGAAGAACAAAATTTTTTACTTTACTTAATTTTACCGAATTTAAATTTAAATAGATACATATGGCTAATTGCTATTATATGGGAATCACAGAGCTAGAGTAATTAGTTCATGGTCATTCTATTGCATTGGTTCATTTATCTTTCACCTTCCTGTCTACTCCTATCACCCACCATACACAGAATAACACTCACCACCACCCATAATTGTAAAACAAAATGCTGTGTTATAGTTTAACTTTAAAAGTAATAGGATAGGAGTAATTATTGTATCTTAGAGAAACCAAGTACACAAGATAATTCAATGGCTGGCCAAAGAGTGGTTGTTAAAGAGTAGGGATAAAATCATTTAGTTAATGTTTATTATTTCAACCACCATCTTTTGAAACAAAAATGCAATTTAAATTTTAACTGTGCATTAGTTTATAAAGTTTCACTCAGGTGAATTTTTACATGAGAGGTCCAAGAAATGCTGAGTAATAAAAAATAATAGGTAACTTCCCCAGACTGTGGCAGGGGCTCAATGAGTGGTGAGGTTAGGCTGACAGAGGGAGTGTGT
>NW_012153472.1:0-2057 GCF_000956105.1 Propithecus coquereli
CTACATTGCATCAATAGATAGCCATACAAAATCTTAATTTAGGGGTACAAAATATAATGTGTTTTCATATATACAAAATGTGAAACAGCAAGTATATCATTACTGTAACTCCAACATTATGCATCCTCAAACCAGAGTTATTTTACCATTCTCGTACTATATTTCCACCTTTGTAAAGTAAATGACATTTATTTAGATTGGGTCTAATGTTCTTACAGCTATGACAGTCTATGATTTTACGAATTACACCTCTTAAGTCAATTGGTGAAAATTTGACCAGACTATGTTTCTATAGATGATGTAGTGTATGCCATTTGTAAAACAAATGAGATGATAATAGTTATAGTTAGATGGAGAGGCAGAGTAAGTTATCCATTCTGTCTATACGTGGATATTTACCAATGCTTTGTTGGTAATGACCAGGGAGTGAGGGTTAATGAAAGAAGACAACATGGGCTAGCATATATACTCCATCTTGGAAAATGTTGACATGCACAGTCTGAGCTAAAGATCAGCTCAGATAAATGTTTGAGTTTGCAAAAAGGATCCCCAGGATTTGGTATTGCTATGGACATATTGAAATTCTGGGCAGTTCCTAAAAGCTCCCTTCCCCTTGCATCATACCCTGAGAGAGAAGAAGAAAAATGGGAGCATGTGTTTGCCTTTTTCTCATTGATTATGTTCTTTGGTTCCTTTTCCTCTTTGATTAATCTTTTGTGCTTTTTCCATATTTCTATAAAAGATCTAACTGGGGCTACCTTGTGTTTATTATGGGCTCCTCCTCCCTTCTCTCAGGAGCAGCCACTCCTTTAGGACTTGGCCTCTTCAATAGGACCAATCCCTCCCACACCACCCCTCCCAACCCACAAATAAGAGGATGACCAAAGAAAAATTAAGCTGGCAGTTAATGCAATATAAGCATCATTTTGTGCGCCATGCGTACCCTCATCTAAACTAGCTGTGAGAACCCTAGCCCTCAAGGATGGAAATTATAAATACAGCATGAGAGCAAAGCCCAACACTAAAAGTAGTGTGAATTTGTATTACTTTTCAATAAGCGTGGGGGCCACTTCAAAGAAACAGCAGGAAAGGTTCTTAGATTTATAAGGCTGTCATAAACATCAAATACAATAATATTTAATTAGCATAATGCCTAGCAATTTAGATGCATTCAGTTCATGTTAGATATCATTGTTTTTATTATAATCATATTAATCCAGTGATAATCATCATGATTAGAAAGCACTAACCTAAACAAGACATGCTTTGACCTTGTGAATTGGCAAACAGTGGATTTGATGGGCACCAGGGAGCCCGCACTCTTGAAAAATCTACCTCAGTATGTATCTAGCTGAATGATTAGTATTCCAGTATTTGACATTAAAGCCATGGGTCCTTGGAACATTTATTCGTTTTCCTTATTTCTGAGTGTCTACCATATACAAGGTACCATTGTTGAGTCCTATCTCTACAGCATTTATACCACAGGAATAAGTTTTTTTAAAAAAAACAGAAAATATTAAAAATATTACCTGCCTTATACCAAGAAATATTTACCAGGCTGCCAAAATTGATGATGTTGAATGTTCTGAATCAAGAACAAAAGGAAAGTTATGTAGAAAAAAGAAAAAGTTATCTACTGCCTAAAGCTCTAGGACACAATGACCACAAAGGAAAACAAATCATCATCCACAAAGAATGGCATTAAGCTAGAGATAGCTACACAGACGGAGGCTATTTTTCCTACACTTTCGCAATATCTTCTTTTTAGTCACAATGAGTCAGTTAGAAGGTACAGAACCTATTTTCTACTTCAGAGAAAATACCGTCAGGGTTTGCAATCAGGTACTCTCCCACTTACGATCTCCGTATTCTGGCCTGAGGAAGCCATGCCCATCAGATAATTCTATAGGTGATGCAATGCTAACAATAACAACATTCACAGTTCTAGACATGTGGTTATAAAAGAAAATTAAGAAGTATTAATATCACTAAAATTTTGCACTAACGATTTTTATTTTTGAGCACTAGATGGATATTTCCTTTTTCCTGAAGAT
>NW_012153472.1:12742-13124 GCF_000956105.1 Propithecus coquereli
AATTGTAAGAAATTCAGTATGACCTATATGTATTATGTTACTTATTTTTCAACCACAAATATGTTAGAAATAGATAGAAGATGAATAGACAGATGGCAAATGATAATGATAAAGACAGATGATAGATAATAGAGATAATAGACAGATAATAATAGATATTATCTCCATTATACAGTTGAGGAAAATGAGGTTTAGAGAAATTTAAAATAAGTTCTCAAGGTGTATAGAAAGCATCAGAGCTAGGATTTTAACTCTGATCATTTAGATTTAGAAAACCTGAGTTCCTAACAATGCTACTGCCTACTAAACACAGACCGAAACCTTCATAGAATAATATTCATTCTTAACAATTGAAATCATTTCTGGGTAATATGTGGGCAAA
>NW_012153472.1:20689-21090 GCF_000956105.1 Propithecus coquereli
TTGGCATCAGCAAGGTTTTGATCCCTAGTTCCCCATCCAGATTTTCAGTTCTGTGTTACAGGTATATAATAAAGACCATGAGAAAAGAGCAGACTTGAGACAATTTTATGAATGACTAAGTATAGCACCCTGAAAGTGATTCTAATATAAGTTCAAAATTATTTTTGGAAGGGTGTTTTATCAATTGCTTTAATGCAATAAATTATTATTTTCTCTTCTGCTCCACCTGTATTTGCTTATGCTCTTTGTTATGATTTTGTTTTTAATGGGGGGGGCAATGTCACAGCTTTCTCCCCATCAGACTCGTGACAGGCTCATTCCCAGTCTTGTCAATTCTGTGAAATGTACCATGTCTGAGATCCACACAATTGCACTTTTACAAGTCACTGCGTAGTAAAGAG
>NW_012153473.1:0-782 GCF_000956105.1 Propithecus coquereli
TGTACCCCCATAATATGCTGAAATAAAAAAAAGAGGAAAAAAAAGAAATAGAGTATAATATTAAACTACAAAGGAGATAAGTATTAAGTAATTGGGGGCAAAGATATGGGAGCAACTAAATCTTCTTAGAGTGAATGGGGTCAATTTTTACTGAAGAGATGACACTTAAATAGGGTACTGAAGAATGAACATACATTTAGTAGTATGCATGAAAGGGTTTACTTGGCAGGCCTGGGTTGCTCAAACTCTGCACATTTCTAAGATGTGTCTTTGGGACAGGCCCTTGACAGACTCCTGGGAGAGGACCTCTGAATCCATGGACTCTGCCTGATAAAAGTGGTTTTGTATGCCTGAGGCTGTATTTAGTCTGGGTGGACTAGAGTACAAGCAGCTGATATCAGTCCTGTGGAGGCTGCATGCAAATGAAATTGATCCCCCCACTAAAAACCCTAAACATCAAGGCTTAGGTGAGTTTCCTTGCTTGGTAATACCCCTGTGTATTGGTCCCACGTTGTTGCCAGGATAATTAAGCACATCCCTGTGCAACTACACTGGAAGGGGCAACTGGAAACTTGCACCTGCTTCCTCTTCAACTTCGCACCATGCGTGTTTTCTCCTAGCTGATTTTAATCTGTATCTTTTTACTGCAGTAAAACACAACCCCGATATAACAGATTTTCTCAGTACCGTGAGTCCTTCTAGTGGATCATTGTTCCTGAGGCTGATCTTGCAGAACTCCAACTCAATTAAGAAAGAAGGAAACTGAGAATACAATGTGCAAA
>NW_012153473.1:3562-3879 GCF_000956105.1 Propithecus coquereli
AGAATTTCAGAACTGAAGAAATGAGCCCTCAGACTGCAAGCCAAGTCCTCAGCAAGACAAATGGAAATAAATCCATTACAAGAAAATTACGAGACAAAGATAGTGAAAAAATTCTTAACTACTAGCAAGAAAACAAAAGTTACAGTAATAGAAGACAATCAGACTGACAACAGACCTCACCAGTAAAAAAGACAATACCAAAAGATAACCAGAGTAGTATCTTTAAAGCTTTGAGGGAAAATAACAGTTAATCTATAACTCAACATCCTAATAAAACTTTTATTCAAGAGTCAGAACAAAATAATAATGTCAGATGT
>NW_012153474.1:0-1053 GCF_000956105.1 Propithecus coquereli
CATATTTTTTCTACCCTTTTACCCTGAATCTATAAGAATCTCTGAGTTAAGTGCATCTTCTTAGGCAGCAGATGTTTGGATTGTGTGTGTGTGTATGTGGGGGGGGGGCGTTGTTTGTTTGTTTTATTTTTTCCCATTCTGCCTATCTGTAGCTTTTAAAAGGGACATTTGGATTATTTACACTCAAATTTGATATTGACATTCAGATACTGTTCCAGTCATTATGTTGACTGTTATCCGGTTGGTTTGTATTCTCCATTGTGTTACCTTTTTTATAAACCCTGTGAGTTTAATACTTGCCCCTTTCTCTCTATTTTCTTCTTGTATTGTTCCTTCACCACTCTCCTGCAAGTCATTTCAATGTTTTTACAGTCTTACTTCTTCTTTTCTTTTCTTTTTATTTAAGAAATGCATTTTATAAGACTATTACTGCCATAAATAGCGATTTCTCTGGGCAAAGTAAATTAAAATCTTGTAGGTAGGATTCACCATTCTAGATGCCATTAAGAATATTCATGATTCATGGGAGGAGGCCAAAATATTAACATGAACAGGATTTTGGAAGAAGTTGATTCCAGTACTCTTGGATGACTTGGAGGACTTCAAGACTTCAGCAAAGAAAAGAACTGTGTGTGATGGAAATAACAAGAGAACAAGAGTTAGAAGTGTATCCTGAAGTTGTGACTGAATTGCTGCCATCTCATGATAAAACTGGAATGGATGAGAAGTTGTTTCTTACGGATGAGCAATGAAAGTGGATTCTTGAGATGGAATCTACTCCTGATGAAGATGCTGTGAACATTGTTGAAATGACAACAAAAGACTTAGAACATTGCATAAACTTAGTTGATAAAGCAATATCAGGGTCTGATATTGCTTTATCAGAGGAGAGGACTGATTCCAATCTTACTCTTTGTGGCACTTTCAACTTTGCTTTCATTCTTCTTAGGCACATATATTTTAACTCTGCCTTCTCACAATCTCTCTCTCTCTCTATCACACACACACACACACACATGCACGGCCAGGGCTATTTTATATATGTTTTACATC
>NW_012153474.1:2863-4156 GCF_000956105.1 Propithecus coquereli
GTTTTCTGTTAGAATACCACAGGCTGGGTAATTTATAAAGAAAAGAAATTTATTTCTTGTAGTTTGGAAGATTGGAAGCCCCAGGTTGAGGGGCTGCATCTGGTGAGAGCCATCTCATTGTGTCATAGCATGCGGAGTTCATCACATGGTGAGAGGACAAGAGCAAGCCAGCTCAGGTCTTTCTCTCTCTCTTCTTGTAAAGCAACCGGTGCCATCATGGGGACCCCATGCTGATGACCTTATCTAGTCCTCATTACCTTCTAAAGGCTCCATCTCCAAATGGCATCAACATATGAATTTAAAAATTAAGTTTCCAACACATAAAATACGGTGTAAACATTCAAACCATAGCTGGCCCTTAGTATAATATTTCTTAATATTGAAAGACATATGAAAGTCTATCTTCATCCATTGCTGTAAATGTCATTTGCAGAAATGTTAAATATATGCTATACTAGAGTATCTTTTGTAATTTTCTAAATGATACAATTCAAATGTGGTAAAGTATATATACATTTCTCTTATACTGTACCAGAAAGTTTCCCCAAATAATTTTCTGTTAAAAAATTTTTATTTTGAATATTTTGGAAATGCTTTAAGAATAAAATGAACTATTGAAAGGATTATTTCTCCATAGCGAGAAGAGAAGATTATAGGCAAACAGTGATTTTGCAAAGTAAAAATTTACAAATTTGTCTTTTTGCTTCTCCAAAAATGACAAAAGGAGAAGAGACTTCTTAAAATTATATATTTCCAGGCTGGGGACAGTGGCTCATGCCTATAAACTCAGTACTTTGGGAAACCAAGGTTGGAGAATTACTTGAGGCCAGGAGTTTGAGACCAACATGGGTAATATAGTGAGACCCCATCTCTGCCAAAAAAAAAATAGCCAAGTGTGGTGGCAATTGCCTGTAGTCCCAGCTACTTGGGAGGCTCAGGTGGAAGGATTGCTTGAGTTCAGGACTGAGGTTACAGTGAGCTATGATGGTCCTACTACACCTCAGCCTGGGCAACAAAGTTGAAATCCTGTCTCTAAAAAAGAAATTATATGTTTTCGAATGTTTTAAGTCTTACATAACCTGATAAGAGTCTCTAAGAATGAGAAAAATCACTTGAGTGTTATCTTTTAGATATAAATCAAAGCAACACTAAGTAGGTATTTCAGAATGACATCTATGCTAACTAATAAATGTTCTTAAAGTCAATCTGTATTTTCACAGGCTAAGGGAAGATACTAAACCTCTCTTTTTCCTAAATCCCTCCCTTTCCTCAAATTACAGATCATAAATCACA
>NW_012153474.1:5906-9646 GCF_000956105.1 Propithecus coquereli
TATTTGAAGAAAGAAGAGAACTTAACATAATTTTGCAAGTCTTCTATCTTTATCTTTGAATCCCCAGAGTCAAGCATGGTGCTTAGCACAAAATAGAATAGTTGAGCTGAATAAATATACAAAAACTTTGGGAAAAATTCATATGCAAATATAATAAATTAATCTTTTGTGGTGCATATCTATATAAATGAGAAAATTGAAATCATATATCAAAGCCTTTGATCAAATGATTCTACTTCTATAAAGGTACCTAAAGAAAATGGTACAATTATTTATTTGAAGCATTTAAAAAATAATACTAAAAGGTCCAGATTCTATTTGATCAATAATAAAATATTGATTAAATAAATCCATAGAATATCCCTTGTAAATTGACACTGAACATAGATTTCAGAAGAATGTTTAATAATCCATGATATTGGTCATGATAATTTGTAAATTGCAGGGGACAACAACTAACAGAGTGATATGAATTAGATTTGCCACTGGAGTAAACATACTTATTATAAAGAGAAAGCAAAATTAAAGTAAAATCAAGAAAGATGGGGATACTCAGAGTGCTTATGGGAAAGACTTGAAGGAAGCCCAAAATGTCAATAGTCCATTTCTCTGAAAATAATTTGGAGATAAGTGGTTGTGTGGCTATTGATTAACTTGGTGTATCTTTTAAATCACTTAGTTAAAAATGTATAGAGTTTTTCATGTGGATCCTACACTTCAGTTTTTCCATTTCATTGCTACACACACACACATACACAAATACACACATTTATCCCATGAATTTTATTCCTGTAAAGATTATGCATTTATGTCATCATTTCTGCCTGGAGTTGATTCACTAGAAATAGTGCCTGGGAGGGATTTGAGTGCCTGTCATTTTGTTTTGGAAAAATCCTGGGACAATATAGAAAAACCTCCCCTCAAACTGAGATGGAGATAAGAAACTAGAGAACGACTCAGACAAGTCCAGCTTGGGCAAGTTAGATGAGTTTATTAGAGGTCGCTTATGAGGGCATTTGCTCCCAGATGGCATAGGAACTTCCTTCCACAGGAGCTTTCTTGCTAGCAAAATCTGCATGTGCCCAGTGATGGTTTTGCCTTAAACCCCTTCCCAGTGAGTGATGTGGAGCTCTTATATTGTGTCATTGTATGTTCATATTGAAACAAATCAAGCATGTCCAGTATAATCATCATTTGCTGTCATACAACCCATGTTATCTTAATGATATTTTAAGTTTCCATCAGTTGGGAATTTTATAATTGCAATTATCTAAAAGGTATTATAAGTCAGCTAAAGTAGTTCTAAAACAGTCAGGGCTGGTTTACACCAATTGCCTCTGCGGCAAGAAAGTGCTGAGGCACATCTCCTGTGCCTAGTAACTATCTGTTGGCATTTGCTTAATCTATTTTGTATCAATTTTGTTAAGTACTCCAAGTTAATACAGCACAGTGTTTCTTTGTGTGCTGAGGAACTTGTGTTTTCCCCTCAATCCACCCCCTTCCCCAGCTCTTACAGTCATTCTCCCCATCTTCCACAATGAAGCCTGAGTGGGAAATGAAGGGACACAACATCTATTGTTTTTACAATGACTTGTATCTCATGACAGTATCTTGTGCATTTAACCTGCATCCACAATATATGTAACAACAAAAGCAAGTATTGATACTAAATATAATCATTATACCAATTAATAAAACATAACTCCAATGAATAGGTAAAGAATGTAGCCACTCAGAAAATGAATCAAAGGTTCCTAACTTCTCTGGGCACCTGAATGATTTAAAGCATCAATAACACTATCTTCTTCATCTGTAATATATGCACAACAGGAGGTCCCTACTAAGAAACAGGTTCCACCCTGAGCCGCAGTGAGCATGTCCAGGGTCATTCTGTTTTGTAAGACCACTTTCCTCATTTGGGTAGTTTCTTGGCTTAAGAGGTACACAGCCTATTTTGTGCGGTTCAGTGCTTTAGCTGTGTATTGGGCCAGAGCAGTGATCTGGATAAAAACATGTAATGCTCCTGCCCTAGGGACTAGAATACTTAGGGGTCATTCCTACTAAGTCAAAGACTTGGGGAACAGGCTCTCAGAGTATTTATATCATTAGGCACCATGTGCAGAGTTTTATGTATAATCCCTGCCAGGAAAGGCCACCCCATGGTACATTTTCCAGTCCAACTGGGGGGCGGGGGGTATGGCCACAAGTGTGCGCTGCACAACTGCCCAGCTGCCAAAGTTGCAATATACATTCCAGCTCTTATGAAGCAGTTTTGTTTCCCTGTCCAGTTGGATTCCCCTACTCGAATGGTGTGGGTACATGCTGAAGGGCATACCCATCCCATCAGGTAGGGATCCATGGAGGAATTTACAGTATGATTTACAGTATGCCTTTCTATGAACGGGAGGCCTTCTGGTATAACATTCTGTGTTTAGCTATCATCCATCTCAATCCATCCCAAACTGATGTGTGTTTGCTGGTGTAATGTTTAAGTGCTGCCTTACCAATGCAAAGACATGTATTTTAGTTTCTTTTACTGTTGGCAGGAGGGAAGCATTCAGGGGTATAGGTAGCTACCAATGATGAATGGGGGAATTGATGTCGCCAACATGGGTAGAGCTACTGCTCCCCAGGGAGCTCATCCAGTCACTCCAATTCTGTGATGTTAGGGGCAGCACATTCCATGGCATACTGCTCCTACTGGACAAAGATAGATATACCCAAACCCAACAGTCAGACTGATTCTTGACCACTTTCATTGTTGCAGACCAATCTGAAAAGACATTGCCATTTTGCACAAATAGCAGCAGCAACAGCCTATGGGCAAAAACACAGATGTTTAGAAGAAGTTGTCAAGGGAAAATCTATTCCCTGGAACATTATTACTGATGTATTTTCTCCTATAGGCCCTATTAGGGAGGCTGCTACAGGGTTTGAGGCTGGTTTACAATACCACATGTTTTCCCTCTCCAGGAGTGGGCACAATAACCAATTGATAAATTTGTGGCCTTGCCCATGCCATTCACACTATAATGGCTCCAGCTAGTATTGGTGTCTTCACATGATGGTATTGCAAGGCACTAGAACCTCCAATAGGAGCTTTTTTGGGGTCACCTCACCTTTGGCCACCTTCATGGCACCCGCCAGCACCATAAAGCTATTTCGATATGGAGGTACCTTCCAGCTCAATTTTAGTTCCATGTAGCCATTGCCACTAATCGAGTCTGTTGGTGTTCTCAGGAGCACAATTTGGCCATATGCTTCAGGGCCATGGATAGGCATCTCTGAGAATCAACTCTGAGAGTTTACGGGGCATGTTTTACAGGCCCTGCCAACAAGTCATAGGGAGTGATACCACGTATGGCATGGGGTGACTCACTCAAAATCGGTTATCACATTGACTTATCTCTATTTATTTGAAATGTTGTCTATTTGTCACTGGAAGTGTCCATTTGTTATAAATTGGTTGGCTACACATATGTGTATCTAAATTTGGACTCTTGTTTTTTTTTTTTTGCTTAGGTCCATCTGACTATACTTTTGCCAATACTACACTGTTTAAATTAATATAACTTTATAGCAGATTTTCAAATAGTATGAACTGTTTAATTTTGTTCTTACAGTCTATATTTCCTTGGCTATTTTGACCTTTTACTATTCTTTAAAAGTTGTATTATCATATAGCACAACTTATTAAAAACTAACAAAAAACTTCTGAGATTGTGATTTGTGGGAATTTT
>NW_012153474.1:16333-18018 GCF_000956105.1 Propithecus coquereli
TAATGTAGAATTTTCTACGTAGATTTGGTCTTTTTGAGCCCTCATAAAAACATGCAATCTAGAGCTTGTCAAATTCTTTTTTTTTCTGACTATCAGTCCTTTCCACAGGTGGGCCCTTTCCTGATAGGAGGTAGACTTTTGACACTTATTGATCAGTTAAGGAAAATTATGAACACTTACCATTTCCGAGACTAAGTGCATGTTAATACATAGCAAATGCTCCTAAAATAGTTCTTCTGAACAAATATATCCATACATAATTTATTCATTTTATTTATTCGTTCATTCACGAAACACTCATTGAATGTCTAGTATATGCTAGGCACTGTTGAAGATAAAACATCTATAAATAGAACAGAAAAAAGTCTTAATTCTCTTGCAGCTTATGCTTAATGGTTGAAGGGAGGGGAGAGGATGACAGTAAACAAATCATTATATAAATGTTAGGTGGTGTTGTTATGGAGTGAAATAAAGCAAGAAATAATCTTGAAGATAAAGTGAGAGCACAGATTGGAGTGAAGCCAGGGAGTGCACAGTGTGTATGCCATCAGGGGAAAGCTTTGTGTGCAGAAAAAAAAGACACAGGAAAGCTGTGACGAGGTGCAAACACGGAGGGCTCAAGGAGCAAAAAGGTGGCCAGCGTGGCTGGAGCAGAGGAAACTAAATAGGGCAGTGGTAAGAAGTGAGATCAGAGATGTAGTGGGGGAGGCAGGTCATTTAGGGCCTTTGGATTTTCTGAAAGAGATGAGAAGCTATTAGGTGATTTTAAGAAAGGAATACAATCCTTTTGACCTACAATTTAAAAGAATCATACTGGCTGCTTTGTGAAGAACAGACTGTAGGAAGCAAGATAGGAAATAAGAACCAAGTAAAAGCCTCATTAAACAGTCCAGGTGAAAGATAACAGTGGCTTAAATGAGCATAGCAAAAGTGTAGATGCTAAGAAGCAGTCATATTTGTAATATGTTTTGAAGATAGAGCCAACAAGATTTTCTGAAAGAACATGGGATTCAATAGGCAGGTTTTTGGATAGAGCAGTTGGGAAAAGGCAGTTAGAATTCACTAAGATAATTCTTTTTGAGTAGGTCTGAGATTAAAAAGGGAATTAGTATTATTTCATCTTGTTATGGCATTCCTGTAATGTTTATGTACTGTTTGGATTTCACACACTATTTGCTAGTACAAAGGCAAATGTAAAATAAAAATATGTAAATGCCTAAAAAGACTTAAAGTGAAGAACAGGTCGAGTGGAACTACAGTAAATAAGATGGGTCTTTCAAATCGGTTACCAAAGTGCTTTGTTTAGAAACAAAATAGAGTTCCCACTGATTCACTTTGGCATTTTCTGCTGATCATGCTGGTTGTTTGAAATTGAAAGCACTGGCTGAGACAGTTGGCATAAGCAGAGCCAAATGGAAAGCACATAAGCAATGGCATAATTGTATCACAACATGAGCAACTCTAGGAAGTGCTTCAAAATGGAGAGTGTCTCCCACAGTAGTATCGGTTTTCTATTGAATTTTGAAAACTGATCTCATCACTTTATATTGAATACACAGTAAACTATATCTCTTTTGTCCTTACCTTTTGTCCGGAATAGTTAAGGATGTTAATACTTGCTTCCTACATATTTTGTTTTTCCATTCAACTCTTCTATATCCCATACCAGTGTTTATGATTAACAA
>NW_012153474.1:18068-20198 GCF_000956105.1 Propithecus coquereli
CTCTTTGGCAAAATTATTCAACTTGTTTATTTTTCATTTATTTGAACATATTTAAAGCATGGCTCCTTTATATTTCTTGTATGATAACTGCATTATTTCTACCAGTGGCTCTATTTGTACTGTCTTTTTTCACTCATAAGTTCAGTCACATTGTCATATCTCCATATATATTCATACTCAGTTATTATTTAATTGAATGTCATATTTTAAATTTAAAAATTATGGAGATAATTTTGAACTCTTGATAATGCTCTTCCTTCAGAGATTAGCTGTGTAAGTTCCTACAAGGCAAATGGGCTTAGTAGTATTTCCTTAATTCAAAAGAAAATGAGACGACTCTAAACTGAGCTTCAGCCCATGTGAAGATCAGTCTGCAGTTCACAATTATTTCTGTGGTCAAGATGCAAAATCTGAGATGTCTAACATGCCTCTACCATTGGGCCTTGAATACAAATTTTGCACATTAGTCTTTAAGTGAGTTGAGCATTCTTCTGAGCTTCCAGTTTATCATTCATTTGACTTAAAATTATTAGTCAGGTGACACTATCGTATTGTAATCAGCAGAGACTTCCAAATAAAGATTAAAATTCAAGGCCGACCTCTCTGGCTAGTTTCCAAATATAACCTCTAACAACTATGCTTCTCCATATAAGTACATGATCCTGTTCACATCAAGAAATAGACCTACGGTCCCTCCGCTCAAGGGCTGAACCTCTGAATATTTTGGCTAACTGAATGTGAAGGAAGTGACATCCCAGTCCATACACTAAGAAGTCTTCAGAGTTCCTGCATTCTACTATTTGGACCTCTGCTAATCTAGTGACAGAGGACACATGAAGAGGTGCTGGAGAAGGACATGTCATACGGAGAAAGAGGCCATATGGAGCAGTAGTGAAGCTTTAGATATCTAACCTCAGGCACAGCTCCCACAGCCCTCTGAATGCTATCACACTAAGAATTTAAAGTGAGACCATTAGAGAAACCATTCAAGTAAGCTCAACCAATCTTTGGAATTGTGAGATATATGTAATAATGGTTTTTGGCCATTAATTTTGTGTTAATTTTTTATGGTGCAATAGATCATGGAAACACAATTTTATACCTAGAATATAGTGCTGTTATAAAAAATACTGAAAACACTGTTGTATTGGGTCAAGGTCTAAGTGTCAAGTGGAACCAGGAGAGGCTGAAAGATACTATTTGTGCACATTTGCAGGATGATGATGAAGAAATTGCTATTGGAGCTGGAGCTGTTATGCATTATCAAGACAATTAGCTAAGTTGTCACCAGAGGTAATGTGGGAGATAGAAAGAGTATCTAAAAAACTTGTGGATTGTGCTAAATAGATTTCCAAGTCTAAAGTTTAGACTTTAGAAAATGTCAATGGGCTTCATTTATTTGTATATAGTAAAACATTTTCAGGCAGAATCTAGGTAAAATATAAAGAAACATGAACTATTTCCTTATTCCTAGGCTTTCCAGATGGCAAAATATTCTCAGTGAAAAAAATTGGCCTTAGGACAGAGCTATAATCTAGGGCACTGCTAGGAAAATAGGGTCTCATAGTAAAATTTCAGACTTATTGTTAAGAGCTCAGGAAGATTTAGGATGTTATCTCATTGACTTTATTATCTAGGCCAGAACATCTCTAAGCATCCTAGGGTGTGGAACCTGGATCAGTTCAAATAACGAACTATGTTCATAATACTTTAGAAATGATTCACTGCAGCTTTAGGTGTGACACATGGTAGAAACCTTCTTGACTTGGAAAAAAAAGTGAGCGTGCAATCTGATAGAGGTGATTATAATTTGATCAAAATCTCAAAAACCTTTTAAAGTACCAGCTTTGTATGAACAAGCCAGAAAGGATTCTGACCTCTCAGACTTCTACTGGCAGTAAACGGGCTGAAAAAGACATTAGATGAAAACATGGACTGTTTCTTGTGAATATGAAGAACAATTCACCATATGCAGTTAAGAGCCCACAGGCCTGAGCCCAAAACTATGAGAACCACTCCTCTCTAGGAGTGGTTTAGAATTGGTCCCTAATTAAGGACTCTGTCAAAAAGTGTCAGAATTATCAGTGACTACATATTCTTTCTTTATAATTGGATGTGTCTAATGCAGTT
>NW_012153474.1:24823-25972 GCF_000956105.1 Propithecus coquereli
TTTGTACACTTTGATCAATAACTTTCCATTTGCCTCACTCTAACAACCCCTGGCAATTACTGTTCTACTCTCTGCTTCTATGAGTTCAACATTTTATAGTCCACATACAAGTAAGATCATACAATATTTGTGTTTCTACACCTGGTTTATTTCACTAACCATAATGTCCTCCAGGTTCATCCACATTTTTGCAAATGTCAGGATTTCCTTTTTGTTTATGGCTGAATATCATCTCATTGTATATATACAAGTATTACAATTTAAATAGGTAGAAAATTTATTCATTATGCAATGTTTATAGTGTCAATATTTTGTAGAATAAATAAATGAAATTAAAGACTCACGACCATAGATTATGATTAAGAATAAATGCTATTTACCAGAAATGACAAGAAAGTTTTTACCTCATATGTTATCTTCAATTCATGGTATATGGTTCCATAAATGTGTGTTTCTGATAAGAAAGCTGAGAGAGTGTCCTGGTACATAGCGAAGGTGGATTGTGATTGATTAGCAATTTCTGCTATAGAATACAGTAAGGACAGACATAATGCACAATTCTTCTCTGTGCTATACTCCTCATTATAGTAGATCATAGTAAAAGCTGCAGCATTTCTTCTAAGGGCAATTTGATTCATTTGGATGATTATAAGCATTGAACTCTTTTACACATCTTTGAGACATGCACACTGTATGTTCACAGAGTAAGTGATTAAATAGATTTGTTCTTTTCAGTTACATGAATTGGACCATAAAATTACATTTTGTTTTGGTTCATCCAAAGAAATGTTTCACTCGTTTGGATAAGATTAATTTTTAAACCATCAATATATATCATCAATAGAAATCAGAGATTGTGTTTTATTCTAGTCCTAAAAATAAATTTCATACCTTATGTCTCCCAAGACCCAGAAATATTTCCCAACAGGAAACTCCATATTTTATCTCTAAAAAATAAAATGTTGGCAGTAAGTATTAGGGAGACTGACAACTCAGTTTCAACAGAGGAGGAAAAAGAATCAACTGTGTACATACCAAGAGAACAAGGCAAGAGAAAAAAAAAATCAAACAGTATTTCTACAAATTTAACTAGTATACCACTATGCCACCATATCTTATATATTTTATGCCAATGAAAAACAGCTTGTC
>NW_012153474.1:29672-31098 GCF_000956105.1 Propithecus coquereli
ATGAAATAGGTTTTCAGACATTTGATAACAGGCAGTGCTGGCTGTCAGCCCTGAGGAAAGTGAAACAAAAGGAGTCCCATGCCTGTCTACTGAGAGCTGTTTACCAGGCTTGGAGAAGGGAAGGGACGATCACAAAGTAGGGCAGAGTACTCTCAGAGTTGAGAATAAAGAGCTTCAGAAATCTACACAGGAGTTCCCATGAGTTTTTGACTAAATTCTCAGCTGCACATACACTACTGAGCTATTTGAGTTCATTAAATTCAGGAGAACAAAATAAGGATAGCTAATTTCTCATCAAGAACATATACAAGCCAGAAGACACTGGCATGGTATTCTTTAAAGTACTGGAGGAAAAATATCTGACATCCTAGAACTCTACATGAAAGCACACACATACATACACACGCACACCATAAAAAAGCTAATTATGGGTAATTGATGAACACTGGAAACAACTCTTTAACATCTAAGAAGGTTTATAAACTATGGTATATCCACATAATGGAATACCTCTCAGCAATAAAAAAGAGCACACTACTGATACACACAACAGTTTGGATAAATCTAAAAGTCATTATGCTATGTAAAATAAGCCAAGCAAACAAGAGAACATAGGCATTTTTACACTTATTGAGGATATCTAATAATCAGTTCCATTGATTATAGTCGCAGTTGTCCCAAAATGAAGCAAAGGGACTTGGCCTCTGTACTTGCAAATCAACTAATCATTTCTCTGGGTGTGAGCAGTCAGCAGCGGATGGGGTGGGCTTAGCAGAGGAGTGGTAGTGATAGTGGGTGAATAAATGGCTAAGTCCTGAAGGGGGATTCCTGGCAGCACACCAGAGCATCCACTAGAGTGTTTTTTTGTTTGTTTGTTTGTTTGTTTGTTTTTTAATTTTCTGTTTGTTTGGGGTTTTTTTGGTTTGGTTTTGCTTTGTTTTGCTTTTAATTATATAATAGGTCCTTGGTTATTCCTTGTATAACATTGTTTCATTGTTTCTGTATTCCTTGTATCTATCAACTATTTCCAAATTTAAAAAAAATTGTCTTAGCAATTCAAATCAACATAATATGGTTCGGAGAAAATCAGTATTCACAAAAAGAAATATGTACTGTTCCCTGCTATGTGAACAGGCACAAATTAGGACCGGAAATATTAGGTTGGGGCAAAAGTAATTGTGGTTTCGGACTGTGAATTTTAAGTCATTATAACTAGGCTCAAACACATCTGTATTGATCAAAATAGGAACCATTACAATCAACACATTTTTGTGAATGAGAAATAAGTTTGTTTATTCCCGTAGCATAAAAATCCATGCTTCAGGATTCAGTGAACTCTTTTTTTTTTCTTTGAGACAGAGTCTCGCTTTGTTGCCCTGGCTAGAGTGAGTGCCGTGGCGTCAGCCTAGCTCACAGCAACCTCAAA
>NW_012153474.1:31148-32219 GCF_000956105.1 Propithecus coquereli
CTGAATTATCAAGATTAAGTTAAAAACAGCATAATTGTCTTTCAGGAAAATCTTCATGGAGGAGGTTTTTAAATGAATTTAGATGAGATGAAGAAGTAGTGTGGTGTCGGGGGACAGATTTGGACCAAAGGAAAAATATGAACATGAGCCAATATAGTTCAGATGGGTATAGTTCAAGTGAAAGGCACACAATATGAAATAAACTGACTTAATATAGAACCAAAGGTTATTCTAAATTATAAAGAAAGGAGTACATAGGGTGGGCATTCTAGAAAGAGTGGAAGCTTACTAAGGTAGCAAGGTGACAAAGCAGGCTGACATTCTGATGTCCCTTCATAATGTCAGAAGAGCCTGTGAGCTGTGTGAGGACAGAGTGAAGAAGGAGGACCCTGGTGACAGCCCAGTTACTCTGTCAGGAAAAAAGTGGCTCTGGCCACAGAATTGTAAACCGAACTCGGCAATATAACTGCAGCTATTGGTTGTTAAAGCAAAAGTACCAACTATCTATTACTACTGGAGCACTCTCCTTGGGGAGTCACCAACAATCACAGTATGTGTCAAAATGTTGTGGCACAGTAATATATTCCCTTATATTTACTCTCCTTTTCTGTAAAGTTAGCAGTTTCTTTGTTGGTTTGCGTTAAAAAAAGTTCAAAAGTACCTCCTTAGTTAAATATATCCCTAGGCATTTAATTTTCTTTGTTGCTATTGTGAAGGGTATTGAGTCTTTGATTTGGTTCTCAGTTTGACTGTTGTTGGCGTATAGGAATGCCACTGATTTCTGTACATTGATTTTGTAACCTGAGACTTTGCTGAATTTGTTTATCAATTTCAGAAGTTTCATGGCAGAATCTTTGGGATTTTCAAGCTATAAGATCATATCGTCAGCAAAGAGCAATAGTTTGATCTCTTCTGCCCCCAGTTGGATGCTCTTGATTTCCTTCTCTTGTCTGATTGCTCTGGCTAGGACTAGCACAACTCTGTGGAAAGTAATATGGAAACACCTCAAAGAGCTACAAGTAGAACTATCATTTCATCCAGCAATCCCATTACTGGGCATCTACCCAAAGG
>NW_012153474.1:43766-44663 GCF_000956105.1 Propithecus coquereli
CATTATGCTACCTGTGAAAGCATCCCCTAGGCTCACTGCTTTAATATACCTGTACTAACATGAGTTATTGATTACAAAGGGAGCTTGCAAGGTTTTTTTCCTAGGAACGATCACTAGAGTCCATTAGATTAAAAATTTAAGTTTATTGTGCTAGTTAGCTGACATTATTAGCTCAGCAAATTCAAGTTCTCATGGGGTTTCAGATAAGAGCCACTTCAGCAGAACTAGCATTAAAAATCTTACATCCACTTTCCAAAACTCTTTCCTTCCACCCTGGTTGTCCCAAGTTGTACATGAGGGAAAGTAGGGAAAATCAACTTTGAGCATGAAGCATTAAACTCCTTCTGGAAAGGGAGACATGTACATCTCCTCCTAATCACAACTCCCTCCCCACAATAGTCCCTGCTAAGTTAGACTGTTGATTGTTCCTTGTCTTAAAGTGGGAGAACCAATGACTCAGGAAAGTGCTGCTTTGTTCTGTAAAATGGGCTGGAATAGAGACAATGTAGTTGAAGTGGGAGCTCCAGGGGACCAATAGAAGAGTTTATTCCCCAGACCCCATTCAGTTTTGCAACTTACAGGCTTTTCCTGAGAGTGGAATGGACAAGTAAGACTTAACTCATCCTGCACATACTCGCAGACAGAGTTCTGGATGAATGAAATGCCAGAAACATTGTGTAAAATGCAAGCTGAACTCTGAAAGAAAAAAAGAGAAAAGGCCTCAGTAAGTGTTCTATATGTAGACTTGAGCCCTGCAAGAAACAAAGACTATAAATCCATGGAAGAACCAGTGTTTGTGTAGCTGCCTCACAACTAGAGCTGGTACTGTCTTGGAAGAAATGAAAGGAGAAAACTAGATACATTTGATTTTGAGGTATTTGTAAACAAAAAAAAATC
>NW_012153474.1:44713-45686 GCF_000956105.1 Propithecus coquereli
AGCGTTGGTTGTGCAACGTGCACTGTCATGGAGAAGAATTGTGCCCTTTCTGTTGACCAATGCCAGCTGCAGGTGTTGCAGTTTTTGGTGCATCTAATTGATTTGCTGAGCATACTTCTCAGATGTAATGGTTTCGCTGGGATTCAGAAAGCTGTAGTGGATCAGACCAGCAGCAGACCATCAAACAGTGGCAATGACCTTTTTTGGTGCAAGTTTGGCTTTGGGAAGTGCTATGGAGCTTCTTCTCAGTCCAACCACTGAGCTCTTTGTCTTCAGTTGTCTTGCCACATAAAATTCACTTTTCCTCACACGTCACAATCCAATGGAGAAATGGTTCGTCATTGTTGCGTACAATAAGAGACGATGACACTTCAAAATGACGATTTTTTCGATTTTCAGTCAGCTCATGAGGCACCCACTTAAGCTTATTCACCTTTCCAATTTGCTTCAAATGCCGAATGACAACAGAATGGTTGACATCGAGTTCTTCAGCAACTTCTCGTGTAGTTGTAAGAGGATCAGCTTCGATGGTTGGTCTCAATTGGTGGTTGTCAACTTCCAATGGCCAGCCACTGTGCTCTTCATCTTCAAGGCTCTCCTCTCCTGTGCAAAATTTCTTGAACGACCACTGCACTGGACGTTCATTAGCAGTTCCTGGGACAAATGCATTGTTGATGTTACGAGTTTTCTCCGCTGCTTTATGACCCATTTTGCACTTGAATAAGAAAATTTCTTGAACTTGCCTTTTTCTAACATAATTTCCATAGTCTGAATAAATATAAAATAAACAGCAAGTAATAAGTCATTAGCAAAAAAGCATAAAGCAAGAAATGCACATTAAAATGATATATAACATAACCACATTTTTTAAGAATGTATTCCAAAATCAAATGCCAAATGTCAGCAATGCTAAAACTGCAATTACTTTTGCACCAACCTAATATAACCAATTAGAAAACATTACAGATATAAT
>NW_012153474.1:47074-49730 GCF_000956105.1 Propithecus coquereli
AAAGCTATTCTTTTCTGCCATTTTGCATTGACAAATACAAGCACATGGTTCCAAGACAATGATTAGTACTTTAATAGATATGGGAAGTACATAGAAATATAAGAGGAAGTAAATAAATCTTAGAAAGGTAGAAGTCAAGGCAGTCTTCTCAGTAGCATCAGGCAATTTTTATTTTTATTAAAATAGTATCAAAGTAATATATACTCAAACCTTATGATCCAAAGAAACTGTCTCCTGCTGCACACCTCCTCACCTCCGAGGCCATTCCCCCAAGAAAATCACCTGCAAATATTTCTAGTTTTATTTCTTCTGATGTTTAAACTCTTAAAACTCTAAATGGTATCTATAGACAATAACATTGACTCCATAATATTATTATTTTTAGTTTTTCTCTTTTAGGGAAAATGTTAAATTTTAAATTTTTATTTTTTTATGCTTTCCCGACATCTATCTTTTCATTACAGCCATTTATCTCTTTACCTTATTGTCGTGTGTGTGTGTGTATTTAAAGTACACACATACTTTAAATCTATTGAGAATATAGAACAGATTATTCTTTAGTTATAAAGAATTTTAATCATAAAAGTAATAGTTTTTAAAGCAAATATTTCCAGAAGAGATTAAAAAGCCTCCAAACTCAGTTTTTGAAAATAAAGACAATACACAGTGTAGTCTTTCTAAATGTTTGATTATGTACAAATACATACATGGATGCATTAAAATAAAATGAATTGGTCTTACGTGGTTAGGCTTTTGTTTCTGCTATTTCCTATTATAATCAAATTAACAATAAACTTCTTTGAAAGTATATATAGTTTTCAAATGTTGTTTTGAGATAAACTTTTAGGGGCAGAAATGATGACTCAAAGCATATACATTTCATATTTTTACAGATATTTTCAAATTGCTCTCTAAAATCTGTATGTTGATTTACATCATTACTTGAACTCTCATGTCTTGTAATCAATTATGTTCCTCTTTGCCAATCTGATAAGCAAAAGGATTCATCACATTTTTGTTTCAGCCCCCATGTGTTTAATCGTTAATGAGGATAAATAACTTTTCATGTGCTTATTGCTTATTTGTCTTTCTTCTCCTATGAACTCCTTCTTCATAAAACTTGTGTGTTTTTGAGTTCTTTATTTTTATTATACATATTCAGGTTTATTTTTATTTCTAATAATTACCCTTTCGTGCAAGACATTTGTTAAAAATAATTTGCAAGTTTGTTCCATTGTTAGATTCGTCTGGGCAGCTGTTCCCTGATCCCCAGGTTCCTAGTGTCAAGAATGAGTACTAGTACCGAGTGAAGCCCATGACGGACTGATCACAAATACAGAGCAATTTTATACAAACAGTTTATTGCATAAAAGAAAGAATGAAAGCAAAGAAGGAAGCTACACAAAGAGAAAATGAACTCCACAAAGAGTGGAATGGGACAGTCTCCAGGAGTAAAGAAAGACCCTGAAGCGTGATCACATGCTGCCTTTTATAAGCTCACTAGTTTGTCCCGCCTTTCTCCTGGCAGGATTGGCTGTTGTTTCCTGCCTTTTGGGGTGATTGACAGGTTGTGTTTATTTAACAGGTTATTTAACAGTTTACGTAACAGATTCCCCAGAATCCTTCATGAAGATCCACCCATGTTATGCGAATTAGATGGTAATAAGCTCTAGGTCAGTTAAAGGTCACTAGGAACTTTTTACTGTATATTAATATGTTCCCACCCGGGAACAGTTCCTAGCCACAGTTCAGTTCCTAGCTACAATTCAGTTTACGCTCTTTGCCCTTGGCCATTTCTTTGCTACCTGTTTACCCTCTGCCAGACCTAACACCATGGTATTTTCCCCATTCACATTTTTAAAAATATGTTTTGATTTTTTCAGTCTTTCCTCCTAAGCATGGTTTGTCATTTAGAAATGTTTTATTTTAATCATCTGAGTTTTTCCATAATACTTCATTATATTATTTATTTTTAAATTGAGTCCAGCAGAAGAACTTTAAATATATTTTCTGATGTTTCTTTTCATGATTGTTTTTAAATTTATATTATCTAACTTGACTGCAGTGTACTTCTAAACGGTAGAATCTTTGGAAAGACTCCCACGATGTTATTAGTGCTCTTTTATCTGATTTATATCTACTCATACTTTAAAGCTTCGAAAGTCATCAGGACTGGTATTTTCCAATGAAGTGTTTTTTGTGAAATTTTTTTGTTCCCTATGAAGCAAATCTGTTTGGTTTGTCTCTCTTTCCTATCTCATCAACATTACAACTATACCTAATTTTCTTTTGTTGGCCTACCTCTTATTTATTATACACTATACATTTTCATTGTGGATCCAATGGCCCTGCTATCTCTTATCCTGAGTTTATTCATATCCTTATATAATTACTTTCTATTTTGTGTAAGCAACCAGTATCGTTACTTTAATTTAAAGAACCCCCAACTGATAGAGTTTATCTTACTTTCGTCAATTGATATTAAAATACTCCTATCAACTCACCACAAAAATGATGGCTATGTGAGGTAAGGCATTCGTTAATTAGCCTGATTTAGTCATTCTACAATGTACATATACTTCAAAACATTATGTCGTATACTGTAAATACATACAATTTGATCTGTCAATGTAGAAAAATAAAGTTATATATGTGT
>NW_012153474.1:51675-51986 GCF_000956105.1 Propithecus coquereli
ACAGCAGCAAATATTTTGTGGACTATTGTTACATCAACATACTAGATATCATGGAGACAAAAACACAAAAAGATTTATTGCAATACTATTATCATCAAAATGTAACAACATATATAAAATCTCTGTACAGTAATTTGTAGAAAAATATAAAAATCAATACCTTATGTCATCTTGGAAAATCAAATTATGTTTTCAGGAAGAGGTGACATTAGCCCTAAATTTTGAAAAGAAAAAAGTCATTAACTTTAACCTAATTGAAGAAAGTGTTATGTTTATTTAGAGGGATGGCATTGTTAAAATGAAGGAGATTC
>NW_012153474.1:53336-54513 GCF_000956105.1 Propithecus coquereli
ATACACACCATATTTTCTTTATCCACTTGTGAATTGATGGGCATTAGGTTGGTTCCACATCTTTGCAATTGTGAATCATGCTGAGATAAACATTCGGTGCAGGTGTCTTTTGATAAAATGGCTTCTTTTCTTTTAGGTAAATACCCAGTAGTGGGATTGCTGTATCAAATGGTAGGTCTACATTTATTTTTGAGGAATCTCCGTGCCATTTTCCATAAAGATTATACTATTAATAATTTTCAGTCCTACCAATAATGTATAAATTTCCTATCTCTCTGTATCCACACCAATATCTATTTTTTTTATTTTTAAATAAAGGCCATTCTGATGGCGTAAGGTGGTATTTCAATGTAGTTTTAATTTGTATTTCCCTGATGATTAGTGATGTTGAGCATTTTTTCATATGGTTGTAAGCCATTTCTCTATCTTCTTTTGAAAAACTTCTGTTCATATCTTTTGCCCACTTTTGATGGTGTTTTTTGTTTTTTGGTTTTTTTTTTTTTTTTTTTCTAATTTGCTTGAGCTCTTTGTAGATTCTGGACATTAGTCCTTCATTGGATGTATAGTTTGCAAATATTTTCTCCCATGCTGTAGGCGATCTATTCATTCTGTTGAATATTTCTTTTGTTGGCATCAGCTGTTTTTATTTAATTAAGTTCTATTTATTTATTTTTGTTATTGCTGTATTTACCTTTGGGGTCTTAGTCATAAATTCATTGCCTAGGTCAATGTCTAAAAGAGTTTTTCCTACATTTTCTTCTATAGTTTCTATATTTTCTTGGCTTACCTTTTAAGTCTTTTATTCATCTTTAATTAATTTTTGTACATGGAAAGAGATTGGGGTCCTGTTCATTCTTCTGAATAGAGTTATCCAATTTTCCCAGCAACATTTATTATATAGAGCTTCCTTTCCCCAGTGCATGTTGTTGACTGCTTTGTTGAAGATCAGGTGGTCATAGCTATATGGTTTTATTTCTGAGTTCTCTATTCTGTTCCATTGGCCTATATCTGGTCCTTTTGTATCAGTACTATGCTGTTTTACTCACTATGGCACCTTGTAGTATAATTTGAAATCAGGTAATATTATACTTCCAGGTTTGGTCTTTTTGCTTGGGATTGATTTGGCTATTTGAGGTCTTTTTTGATGTCAAATGAAGTTTAAGGTTTTATTTTCTTT
>NW_012153474.1:55283-57116 GCF_000956105.1 Propithecus coquereli
TACATACTCTTGTTGAATTGCTCTCTTTACCATTATATAATGACCAGAATTATCTTTTTATATGATTGTTGATTTAATGTCTATTTTATCTGATATGACAATGGCTACACCTACTAGCTTTTGGTTTCCATTTGCATGGAATATTTTTTTGCATCCCTTTACCTTGAGTATGTGTGCGTCCTTCTGGGTTAGATGTGTTTCCTGGAGACAGCAGATATTTAGGTTGTATTTTTTCATGCATTGAGATAGTCTATGTCTTTGAAGTGGGGCATTAAGACCATTCAGGTTGAATGTTAATACTGATATGTGGGATGTCGTGCTGTTCAGCATGTTCAATGATATCTTATTGTTTTTGTTTTCCCTCTTACACTATTGTTTTATAAGAGCAGTGGGCTTTAATTTGTGATATGTTTATACTGGTTTGTTTGCATTGTGCTATTCCATGTATAATACACTTTTGAGCATTTTCTGTAGGACAGATATAGTGGTGACAAATTCCCTCAGCATTTGCTTGTCTGCAAAAGTATTTCTCCATCATTTATAAAATCTAGTTTTACAGGTTATAAGATTCTTGGCTGACAATTTTTCTGTTTAATAAGACTAAAAATGGAGTCTCAATCCCAGCTGAGAAGTCTGCTGTTAACCTGATGTTTTTTTTTTTTTTGTAGGTTAGTTACTGTGGCATCTTCACGGCTTGCAGAATTTTCCCCTTCATTTTGCCCTTGCCCAGGTTGATGATTGTGTGTCTTAGAGAAGTTATATTTGATATGAATCTTCCCGGTGTTTGATGACCATCTTGTATCTTATTATCTGAATCTCTGGCTATACCATGGAAATTCTCCTCAATAATTCCCTCAAATAGGATTTCCATGCTTTTTGTTTTTTCTTCTTCTCCCTCCAGGATACCTATAATTCATATATTGGCTCATTTCTCATAGTTCCATATTTCTTTGAGTGATTGTTCATTCTTTATTCTTTTTCCTGCATCTTTGACTGGCTGAGTTAATTTGAAATTCTTGTCTTCAAGATCTGCAATTCTTTATTCTGCTTGGTCTAGTGAGTCTGCTGTTGAAGCTTTCTACTGTGTTTTGTAATTTCTTAAATGACTCGCTTATTTCTTTAAGTTCTATTATATCCTTTCTTATGTTGTCTATATCTTTAGTGAGTTTTTCATATTTTTCACTCATATCCTGAAATATTTTTTTGATTTCTTTGTTTTGGTTTTCAACTTTCTCTTAAATTCCATTTATCTTGTGTGCCATCCATATTCTGAATTACATTTCTGACATTTTTGAAAATTTCCTTTTGTTTGGCATCTATTGGTATTGATCTATCATGATCCTTTGGGGATGTTGAACTAACTTGTTTTTTTCATGTTGACAGAGTTCTTTTGCTGATTTCTTCTCATCTGAAACTTCTTCTCTCAGCTCAGGGCTGATAGGTTTGTGGTGCACCTGTTATTTTTTGCTTGGAACCCTCTTACCTAGCGAGAAGGAGAAGACATACCTGAATAGCACTTTTGTGTCCTACTCCAAAGAATTGACCCAGTGGGAGGGGGGCAGATGCACTGATAGTCTGTAATGCAGCTATTCTCCTATATCATCCTATTCCCATGTGGTTGTCACAGTCTAAGCGAGTGCTCGGGGATATTTGTTCAGATTGGTAGGTTTTCCCCCAGGCCACTGTTGAAAGCTTGGACAGGGGGCTGGGCAAGTCCCTCTTCACAGAGATAGGAGGTGTGACCTGGCTGGCACCTGGGCACATTGTGGGACCTTGGTGGGCCCCTGGCTGTGTTATTGGACCTCAGCTGGCAGTGGAGTGGGTTGCAATATA
>NW_012153474.1:58584-61158 GCF_000956105.1 Propithecus coquereli
TGACTCTTTCTTCAACATAAACCCAAAGCAAAATACATGTCACATATTTACAGTGATATATCACTATGTACATATCTATTACTAATTTTAAAGTATTTCATTGAAGGTTTTTTCCCCTCAAGATTTCATTGCTACTTTTTGGGGACAGTTTGTTTGATTGTTAGACACTTTTCGTAAAGTTATAAACCTTCAGAAACTTTGAGGCAATAAATTGAATATATTTAACTTTTTGGAATAATATTCCTTGAAAAACATTTATTATCAATTATCCTAAAGCTTTAGACTGGTAGACCAACTATTTAAAAGATACACAAATAAATCAATAAGCATTATTAGGGATTGTTAAAGTTTTATTTCCTTTTATGTCTATTTAGTGTTTGAAACATTTATTTTTTATTCCATGTTTATTTATCAATCACTACTATTATGTGTCAGGAACTATTCTAACACTTGAGATATTACACATAAGTGAAAAAAACTAACAGAAATACCTACCATTTTTGAGAGTTTAGTGTCAAAATTCTTTTTTTAAATTTCAAAATATTAAGGGAGTAAAAATGTTTTAGTTACATGGATAGTTTTATAATGCTTTAGTCAGGGCTATAAGTGTGTCCATCACCCGAATTTTGTTCATTGTACCTGTTAGGTAGCTTTTTGCCCCTCCCCTTCTCCTCCCACCAGCCTTCTTGATTTCCAATAATTTTTACTTCTTTCTGTGCCCATACATGTCCGTCAATTACTTCCAAATTATTAGAGAGTACATGTGGTGTTTGTTTTTCCATTCTTGAGATACTTTGCTTAGGTACAAATCTCTTTCACTTTTATAAGTGACTCTATGTAACTGCTTACTGCAGTTTAAAAGGTATCTTAGATATTTATTGCTCATTTGGCTCTTATAAGACTTTATTTGTTTGTCTTTAAAGCCCCCCTAGATTTTGAAAAGGCTGTAATGCTATTACAACATCAATTTTGCTTTGTAACTACAAGGTCATATATCTCCTTTGGAAATTTTCGAATTTAACATAGCACAATTTTATCACATTATTTTTGTAATTAACTTTTATTGGGTTCAGTTTCATCATGTTACTCAAGGTTGTTTAATTAAAATATTTGTTTGGCTTATTAAAGCATATTAATGATATGCAATTAAAATGTTCATTTTATTCTACCACAAACCATACCATAATTAGTGGTTTATTTATAGGTTGATCAATCTGCTGTTAAGATAGGTTCTGCAGAGAAATTTGTTATTTTTATATTAGTTCAAACAAAATATATATGTAAAATATATGTGTTCCCAATTTACAACTTAATATTTAAAATTATTTCTCATATTCAAAGCGAAGATTGTTTGGACTTACTACTTTATGCTTTTATAACTCTTCCTTTTCTCTGAAATTGTTCTTTGTAATTAAGTGTTGGTTATATCTCTGATAATTAATGGGTAAAAATTTACCTAAGTACAATCAGTTTTTAAAAAAATAATTACCTATTTTTAATAACTGTGAACATTTTAATTGTATCCAAATTACTTTATCTATGTCATTTTCTACCTGATTTCTTTGGGAAAATAATTAATTGCAGAAGAGTTTCAAATCGTGTCTGTTTGTGCGTGTGCCCACGTGTGCATGCATGCAAGATATGTGATGTGGACTTAATATTAGCCTTTTAAAAATGAATATTTTTCTATCAAGTGATAAAAGTATTGTGAATTCAGAAGACCCTCAATTTTTTCCTCCACTTTCTCAACTGAAAAGGGCAGGTGTTAACCCTCTTTTCCTTGGGAAATTCAATCTTGCCTTTTTTTAAAAAAATAATATTCTTATTTGTTTTCTGGACACTTAATATTCTTGAGTGTGTATGCGTATGTGTGTGTGTGTGTGTGTGTGTGTGTGTGTGTGTGTGGTGGCCACTAATGGCATGCCTTGACAGGAAATGCAATAGCTCAGTGTGAGAAAGATCACAGAAATATAGAAATGCGTAACTGTGCAGCTCAGAGTAACCCCCTTTCTTATAATGAGTTACATCCTTAAGCACTAACATAATACTGCTCCCTCACCTAAGGCTATAAAATCCACAGCTCCTGGTTCCTTTGCTCCTTCATCCTGTAAAGTTTCTCATTCCCTCAAGAGTATGTCCTGCCTATTGAAATATATGTGTTTCATCATGAAGAATTTTAGAGTTACTGGTGAGTTTCTGCATCTACTGATTTGCATCCTTATTTTGTATTTGCTCTGTTCCAATGTCTGTTGATCTGAGAGTAAACTGAAGTGAAAGCAACAGTAAACCAAGTCTGTGTCATCCTTGTAACCAGTAATCTATTCTGAATCCTCTTTTGATCTGGTAAAATTTACAACTCTTTCTCAGACTACTTTGCCAGACCTTTTTCATGTTCCCCAACTCCCAATATTGGAGTTGTTAACAGACATCTAAATAACTGATGAATATTGTCATCTAGCCCAATGACTTTAAATAGCACCTATACACTTGCTATTCCCAAATTTTATGTCTAAGCCCAAACACAGCTTGGAAATCGAGGCTTATCTATCCAACTGTCTCCTTGACATTTCCACT
>NW_012153474.1:61698-62907 GCF_000956105.1 Propithecus coquereli
GCTATCAAGCATACTAATGAATCCTTATTTTATGAAGTAGGGATACCATTAACAGTAGAGAAATTAGTTTGCAAAGCAATGATTTGATGTTCTGTCTTTAAACTCTTCTTTCCCGCTTGGCCACCAGCCTTCTTCACCTTTTCTCCTTATTAAATCCCAGCTATTCAGCTCAGTCACTTTAAACTCATCTGCCTATTGTGATTTTCCTTTTCTGGATGACTATATAACTTAATATCAAAACCACTTGATTGAAATGTACATCATATTGATTTTTGAAATGTATGCCATATTACTTTATTTTACATTATATCGACATATAATATGTTGTATGGATAACCCAGTTTCCATTCAAAACCTGATGGTAAGTTCTGTAAGAACCGAGTGCACATAGCATAAAATTTTGCATGCAGATCAGTGGGTTGTTAGCTTGTCCCAAAGTACACCAAAAGTGTTTTACATGTAATTCTTCTAATTTGTATCTCATTTGTGCTCATTCATAACTTAAATAGTTTCACCAATGAAAGAAAAATACATTGATATATAATATATGGATTTTAAGTATATTTTGCTCACAGTCTAAAACACTGCTCAAGTATGTGATATCAGAGTACTGGTGTCAGGCAAACAGTGAGGGCCTCGGGTTTTCCCGAGGATGTGGGCCGGCGCAGGTGTCCCTCTTCAGATAACCTCACAGAGGGAAAAGAAGGACAATCTCAACCAGAACTCAGCATACGAACTGCTAAAGCTGCCAGGGATTCCTGGAAGAAGAAATTCCCAGAAAGACAAGCAGCATAGGTGCGGTAGGATCTGGAAGATGGCCAAAAGTGACCTCGGGCCAATTATCATGTTGTTAGCATAAGTCTGCCTGGCAGTTTTGCCCCACCCCCCAGTGGGCTTTCAGAGAGGCTCATGGGAAATCCGCATGTACAGTAAGACTTAGGTTATGTAACTAACAGCTGCCTATCAAGTTGACACATGGGCTATGCCTGACATGAAGGGTCCAGTCCAGGCAATATAAAATAAACCT
The DNA here is from genome assembly GCF_000956105.1 of Propithecus coquereli. Lineage (NCBI taxonomy): Eukaryota > Metazoa > Chordata > Mammalia > Primates > Indriidae > Propithecus > Propithecus coquereli. The sequence goes on from NW_012153474.1 coordinate 62,726, forward strand.
TTAGTTAATAGTCAAGGCCTCTTGTAGCAACAGGAGCCTATTTGCTGTCTGTGGCAACTGTATCTTGTTTTTGTTCAATAAACTTTACCTCTTGCTTGCATTACTATTTGTGTGTCTGACCATTCTTTAACCCAGAATACACCAAGAACTGGGAACTGACCACAGACCCAACACTAGCACTA
>NW_012153474.1:66001-68413 GCF_000956105.1 Propithecus coquereli
TTTTTTTTCATGTAAGAAGATTGGGTAGTTTAAATTTTGACTCTTATTCTGTTTCAATCTCTCTCTACCACCAATTTTTGTCAGAAATGCATATAACAAAACTTTAAAATTCTGCAAAAGAATTCATATGCAATCTTTGTTATTAAAGAGGGGAGAAAGATTCTGTAGAAACATGTGTGAGTGATTCTGCCTTAGGTACTTCTATCTTGTAATCACAGAGGAGACATCACACAAGTACTGAGAATGGCAGAAAGGAAGATTGAAGTCGCCTGAGTTGAACTACCAGACCGCCTCTGGGACTACCTACTTCCAAATTGCTTATTGAGAAAAGAATACATGTACATGAAACTTAAAACACTTTTATTTGGATATTTGTTTTTTTATGGGTAGGAGAATCTCTAACTCATACTTTCCTTAGTATTCTTTAGTAATTTTCCACTAGTAAATGTAAAAGCTCTTAGTTTCGAAGGATAAATGATCTATGACATTAACTTACTGAAGAAAGAAACTGTGTCTCTGGAGAAAACTGAGGAGAAGAACTGTTTGTATATACATACATAACACACACACACATTTGTAAATGTGTATGAGTATGCCAGAAAGAGAACAGAATAGATAATAACATCCAGAGTTGGAAAGAAATATGGGTCCAAAGAAAGAGTATGACATTCTTACACATGTAGGTGATGTTCCTGGGGAGACATATCGAACCAGTTTATATGAGCCAGTGCAGGCAATTTTAAAGATTTTGTACTCCACCCAAAAAACAATGAGGTGGTGGTGGTGGTAGTGGTATATTGTAAACAAGGCATTTGAGTATGCTTTTTTTATACTATATGAAACAGAATTAAAGGATGAGACAAAAGTGAGTGAGTGTGACCCAGGTAGCAAACTTTTAGTTATTCAGGCAAGAAATTGTACGATTCTTAGGATAAGAACTTTTGGTGATTGCAAGAATTTGAATGTGAAGGAGAAGGGTGTTATCCATTTAAATAACAGTTTCCTGGCATGAGGAGAGGGATGCTTTTTCCAAAAATAGAAAACAGTCGAGAAAGCCACACGGGTCCTTGGGTCCTTCCTTCCTTCCTTCCTTCCTTCCTTTCTTCCTTCCTTCCTTTCTTCCTTCCTTCCTTTCTTCCTTCCTTCCTTGTTTCCTTCCCTCCTCTGCTTTCTTCATTCTTTCTCCATCTTCTTTTACTTTCTTTTTCTTGATAGGGAAGGTAGGGGTGGTCATTTGAGACTTCAGTTTTTTCACAGGATGTACAATTGAGACTCCTATGTGGCTTCCAAGAGAAGATATTGATTAGCAATGTATGTAGGGGTATGACACTATGGAAATAGATAATGGAACTATCAGCACAGTATGATACACATAAAAACCATAAGAGTAGTTGCCAACAAATGAAACAGAACATATCTTGAACATACAATATCTTTTAAACAGTTTAGAAAAGTACAAAATGAAGACCGAGCTAGGATGTCAGAGAGTGGGTAGAAACCTAGGAGAGTGTGATATCACAGAAATCAGTTACATCAAGGAAGAAATGTTCATCTGTACTGATTGCTGTTGGCACTTTATATGAGGACAAAAACTATCTACATAATGTAAAAACATAGTCATTATTAACTTACGTAGAATCATTTCAGTACAGTAGAATAGGCAGAAGCCAGATCAAAATGGTTTGAGGAAAAACCAAAAAAATATCCATGTATTCAGAAAGTGTGAAAAATATCTCCAGTATTATCCTGTAAGGGAAAATTAAGGTGGTCTCCCTAGGGTCAGGGTCTTAGAACACTATAAGATTTGTTTATGAGGATTTTATGTTTTTTACTTTGGTTAAAAGAGAAAAACTAGAGCTAGCTTTTGTAATGATGAGAAGACAGTACATTAAGAGAGTTTGTAGAAACTGAAAAAAGGGAGAGGACATTCAACATTTTATGCCTCTGGTAAATGTTTGGATGGCAGAGTGGGATCTGAAGAATGGTTGAGGAATTGACAGGAAGAGGGAAACTTCCTCAGTTTAAACAGGTGAAGAGTACCGATGTAGATAAAACTTTTGTTTGCTTGATTCTTTGTCGCATTTTGGGGATCTAATATTTAGAAGATTCTGTATTCTCAATAGATCATTTTAGAAACAGTAAAGGAGTTAAGGAATCAAAAGGGAGGTAAAAATTTTGAAGCGTGTATGAGAAAGTGTGTAATTACAATTTCAGGGAAAGTGTAATGAAGACACTAAAAATAAAGAAGAAAAAGGGAATATAGTGTTGAGTACAAAACTGAGATTTCTTATGATGACTTTGGAGAGGTGCTAATTCACTGTCTTGTATGATTTTCGCCAGCAGAGATCAGCAGGCATGTAATTGGAAGAAAAAGAAGGAGAAAGTGGAGGAAGAGGAGAAGTAGATAAAGAG
>NW_012153474.1:72578-74170 GCF_000956105.1 Propithecus coquereli
GTGATTAACCAACCTGTAATATCACTTAAAGACAGACATTCTATTCAACCAGGCTCCAGCTCCCTCCTACCCTCAATAGCCAAGTGCTCAATATATCAAGCCATTCTAAATTCCTATCTCTGTTATATTCTCTCAAATATGCATACCTTGATTAATGCTGTGCCTCCTTATCTTAAGTTTTCATGTATTATCTTTAAGGTCCAACTTCATTTATTCTAAGAAGCTCAGTAGAACATATTTCCTTCTGTTTTTCCAGAAAACAAACAAACAACATCAGATAAATGAACTCTCTTGAGTAAGATGGTGATGCATTTCTTTCACCACTGTCCTGTTACTATTGCACTGCCTTGCTTTCATTCAATATGTATCAGTCTGTCTGTAAGTGCTAAGATCATGGATGTACAGAGTTAAGACCTTTCTGTCTGGTATCCCTAGTTTTTGCACACTGCCTGGCATACTGCAAATCCTCAATAATGGTTTACTAAATGAATGAATGTATCGTACGGTTGATTTTTCCACTATGACTGAGAATCATTAGATATCACCTCTGCATCGCTGAAAATTATGCCATGGTACTTAAATCTTCTCTTGTCATCTTAGAACAAGCTCATATCGAATTGCTATTAGCTGTTTCAGAGATACATGGTCATGTAATCTCTTTTACTTAAATCCTTGGGAAGTTTTCTAATCCTTTATTTTATAGCTATCAAGATTACATCTTTAATAAAGTTATATGATTCACTTTCATAGAAATCAATCCACTCATAACTATGTGTTAATTTGAGTGAAGTTTGTTTGAAATACGTCTTGCCCCAAGTCCCATATATTCCATAAGAAGATTCCATGATTTAATAAAAATATTGTCTCTAGAAACTATTGTACATTATGACACAGATGTAGAACCCATCATAAATGAATAAAGAAAATATTGTCTGAATTCTGAGTTTGGATAAATCAATTTAAGGTTTTTATTTACACAAAGTTATTAATTGAATATAAAAATATTGGGAATTGTCTAGAATCCCTAGATAATAAATGTGAGATTCAATCATGGATTGAAACACCCCAAATATCCATCAATCCATGAGTTGATTAATAAAATGTGGTACATATATACCGTGGAGTTCTACTCAGCCACAAAAAATGATGGTGATTTAGCACCTTTTAATATTATCCTGGATAGAGCTGGAGCCTATTCTACTAAGTGAAGTATCACAAGAATGGAAAAACAAGCACGACATGTACTCACCACCAAATTGGTATTAACTGATCTACACTAATGTGCACATATAGTAGTAACATCCATTCAGTGTTGGGCAGGTGGGAGGGGGGAAGAGTGAATGGGTAAACATACAGCTAATGGGTGCAGTGCACACCATCTGGGGGATGGACATCCTTGAAGCTCTGACTCAGGTGGAGCAAAGGCAATATATGTAACCTGAACATTTGTACCCCTGTAATATGCTGAAATAAAAAAAAAAAAATCTGGGTAGTGCTAAAGTAAAAATTGAGCTATTTTACAGATATTTAATTGACCAAATGGGGAAAATGTGAGCATTGAAATAAATGAGAATAATAATTATAAATAATTG
>NW_012153474.1:74220-76212 GCF_000956105.1 Propithecus coquereli
GTCTGCCCTTCACTTGATTTGACTATTGAATCCTCTGAGAATTTTGTCAGTCCGTGGAGGGGCCATTTTTCCGAAGCTGGATAGCCAGACTTCTGCTATTTGGAACACAAAATTAACACAAGCACCTAGTTGGTACTAATGTTCATATTAATGCAAATGTTCTATCAAAGATTGTATAATGCCAGCATGGGGAGGAACAGTTTTAAAGTAATAAAGAATAAAATGCATTTACCATTTAAAAATACATTCTGAGTGGGATGGTTAAAATTCTGACTTTCAGCCTACTCAAAACACCCCAGGTTAGAAAATACTAATGCTATAAGTACAGCTCATCTCTAATGAATAGGTGCCAATGGGCTAGCATTTTAAATATGGGATGACAACGTGATTGCAACAAACATCTGTAAAATTATTGCTTTTCATCTACATTAATCTGCTAAATGACTACCATGAAAATAGCCCCAAACCATAAATAAAAAAAGCATTCAGGAATCATTAGTGAATTAGACCGTGGTTACCTGATTGAAAAATCAAAAAAGAAATTAAATGTGTTGGTGCATAACCTACAGTACTAGAATATAATGAGGAGGTACAGGTTAGTGGAAACCAAGGCACTTTCGTGTCCAAAGAGAATTTCAGAGAATGAGTGCATGCTGTTTTTAGTGGTTATTGTTGTCTATTTAAAAAAAGATTGATGTATATCACTGTGTTGTAAAAGAATGTTTCACATGCTGTGACACAGTGGTTACCTTTGAATTTCTGCCTATGGATATGAATTTGTGTATTGAGATTGTTGCACCAGAGTGAGTTTATACAGGCACCATAGCTACTGTAACCATCTTGCTGAGAAGTTGATGTTAAAAAGAGGAAAAAAAGAGTCAAAAATATAGGCAACTTGGTAAATAAATACCTATGTGGCTCTATTTCTATGCATCACACACGCTTGTCAAATCTTCAAAAGAATAAAAATCACATACATATTAAAAGGTTTGTAAATCTTGCTTCACTTTAAACCAGTGACTTTATTAAATGTAGCTGTGTTCATATACTCTATAAAAAGAAAATTTAATTCAGTCAAATATTTTATTATTTAATCCTATATTTGTGTTAAATTATTTTACTTAATTGAGAAATTTTAAAATTAGTCTGAATGTGTGAACATAGTCCAAAATATTAAATCCAAAAATTCACAATCCTTTATTATCTCAGATTGGGTCTAAAATGAACAGAATACATAGTATATACAAATACTAATATTAATAACAAGCACTAGTTACAGCACAGACACTGTCAGGCACTGTGCTAAATTTATTAAACCTATTACTTGAGTCCCATTTAAGTCCAGTGTTTCTTTATTTATTTTCTTCTTGGCTGATCTATCCAGATATGTCAGTGTGGTGTTGAAGTCCCCAGCAATTACAATGTTGCTGTTTATCTTTGCTTAGATCTAGTAGGGTTTGCTTTATGAAGTGCCCCTGTGTTAAGTGCATAAATATTTAGGATTGTTATGTTTTCTTGTTGAATTGCTCCTTTTACTGTCACATTGATATAATGACTATAGTTGTCTTTCTTTACTATTTTTGATTTAAAGTCAATTCTATCTGATATGAGAATGGCTACACCTATTTTTTATTTGTTTGTTTTCCATTTGCATGGCATATTTTTTTTCATCCTTTCACCTTGAGTCCGTATGAATCCTTGTGGGTGTGATGTGTTTCCTGGAGAGAGCAGATATTTGGTTTGTATTTTTTTATACATTCAGCCAGCTTATGTCTCTTGAATAGGGAATTCAAACCATGCACACTGATTGATAGATTTGATATATGGGATGCTGTTCTGTTCATCCTGTTGGGTAGTGCCCTATTGCTGTGTTTTACTTCTTGTGCTATTGTTTTATATGAGCTCTGAGCTTTAGCTTTTGGGTGGTTTTACACTGATGGGTGACTCTTGTGCTGATCCAGGTATAATGCAGTTTTGAGTATTTCCTGCAGG
>NW_012153474.1:77917-79341 GCF_000956105.1 Propithecus coquereli
GGGAAAATGTGAGCATTGAAATAAATGAGAATAATAATTATAAATAATTGTCAAAAATTAAGTATGGTAAAAATCATGTCCTTAATCAAACTTGGGAAGAGAACATTCAATGGAAATTGTAGAAACAGGTACAAAGAGTAATATAGAAAAGAAATGAATTTTACAAGTGGTTGATGTTTAAACTAAAAGTTGATAAAAGAATGTTAATATATACTAGTATTTTATTAATACATCTGTTAAGTTCATAGTAGATTATATAATGTGCATATATAGTATACTCCTTTGTTAGTGGGGAATGGTAAATGGGGAAAGTAAGTACTCCCACTAGTTTTGAAAATTTCACAAATAGTTATTACTATTGGTTACACATATAGATCAAGTAGAAAGTTGATTTAATAATGTATTACAAGATAATGGATTCACTAAGTGTCCTAAGAGAAATACTAAAGTTATAGGCTCAATCTATCTTATTCTAAAAGAAAAAAAATCTTAGATTTTTACTAATCATTATCATTGGTAACTGAAAAGACACACTGAAGGATCCATTAATGCATTTATACATGTTCAACATCTAACAATGGTCTATACAATGGACTGAGTAACACTGAAGAAGTCAAATTTGAATAGCACATTACTTGGATTTCAGGAAACCAAACATATAAGAAGGAAATCAATTGAAAATTACATGTTATTTCCATTTGAATGTGGCTAAATATATCATCAATGTTCTATTCTGACGAAAATAATTCAACAGAGCTTTTGATAACTAAATACACATGTGTATCTCTATTTGTATCTATCATTTATGTATGTATGTATCTATTTATTTTCAAACATGCCTCATACCTGGTCAAACTATAAAACAGGTCCAATCTAGATTCCAAAATGTGTGTAAAATATCGTAAACAACTGAGATTAGGCAGAAGCCAATGAAGATGAAGGTGGAGAGCAGGATAAAGAGAAATCTGAGACCAATGAGGGCTCAGGGAGAGCAGACCTCTTAGAAACCAGCAGCAACAACAAAACTTTTAAAAAGTGAGTTCTACCCTGAAGTATAAACATTGTATCTTCTATTTGCCACAACAGGAACTTCAGTAAACAAGCTGATGGAGTGAGTTTATCTAACGAGGCAGAGGAGGGGTTCACAGCCATGATCCAAATGTTCAGGAAGCATTATGTTCAGCAGCAGTATAAACACATCTATACTGAAACAACACCATGGCCCTTCTCCACATATAAGAACCCTCAAAAATCCCCCCAGCAATTTTTCTAATTTAAGAGCCGTCCTTAAGCTTGTTTATTGTTCCTATCTAAATTCTTTTTGTATTGTTCCCAAATATGATACAAAGTTTAATCATATTTCTCTTTGCCTTCTTAGGTATATTTTCTGTTCATTACTCCTTTCATATTTTTCTTCATGGCTT
>NW_012153474.1:83476-84083 GCF_000956105.1 Propithecus coquereli
AAGCCATTTAATGGGTAAAAGATAATCCAACTTGTTATTTTCCTTTCTTTCAAAGTAAAAATTGAAATAAATAGATTTTATAATAAAAGAATGAATGAACAAACGAAACCTGAATCCAAGGAGAGTTCTGTGTGAGAAATCCATTCTCAAGTTTCCATGTTACAGGAAAAAATCCAGAACTATAACAATGCAAATATATCTTATGTTCAGTCTTCAGTTGTCTCTGTTTTTTTTTGCAAAATCAGCAGATTTTTTTTCTGAGTATGTTTCTCTTGATGACAGTGAAGAAAATGAAGAAAATGAGTCCATGTAAAAAATTTACAATGCTTGGGTAAGAGAAGTAAACATACTTTTACTATTATATGAATAACCCAAAAATGGCTTTTTTTAAATATTTGTGGTACAACCCAAGTTTCTCTGAACTCACCTTCTCCTCCCCTTTTACACAAAAGAATAAATGTTCCCTTTATATCTCTGGAATATTCCAAAACCAGGAGATGCGTATATGCTTTTGTTTGGCTTCGTTTGGTTTTCTTTTTTCTTTTCTTTAATTGACAGATGAAATTATATGTTATTAACATGTACAATATATTTTGAAGTAAATGTA
>NW_012153474.1:86648-87345 GCF_000956105.1 Propithecus coquereli
CCAACTGCAACAGTATTTAGAAATCGAAATATGATGATAAATGTGAAAGCAAATGTTGAAGTATAAACAATGTTATGCATATAAGAAAAATATCCAAACATTATGTATTTTGGTCATTAAATTTAATTGATTTGAATAATAATTGTTTAGTAAAGGAAAAATGTTTTATTCCTCAATTAATATGGGAGAAATTTTTTATATGTAAGGCGTAGTGACACACATCATTCTGTTATTTATCTTTCACCTAAAACTATTTTTCTTGGAGGAATTTAAAAAGGCTTACAGACATCATGAGAAAGTCACCATAAAAGTGTTTCACGTTAAACATTTAAAACAGTATTATGATAAAACGGTTTTCTCCTGATATATATATGCTACGTGGACATTAATAAGTGTCAAAATTCTTTACTGATTCAATTTATACTTTTATAGATATCACTAGCTGAACTTTACAATGATATGTATGTCACTATGACAATCATTTTTTAAACAATTTAAAATCTCATTTGGGTTCATAAAGTTCTCTCATTCTCAATCATTCACTATTAATAGGTTTATTACATTCACTTTGTTTTATGTACGAAGAAACTGAACTTATTTTTACTTACCTAAAATATACTTAAACTATTTAGAAAATATGTCCATATGTGCCTACATTTTCTGTGAATATATATCTTTTTTATTTTAGCAGCTTTTA
>NW_012153474.1:89805-90917 GCF_000956105.1 Propithecus coquereli
GTATGCTATAATGATTGACTTTCTAATTTTCTTCTGTGATCCTTTTGCAAATATATACAGCACACAAATAATTTGATTTTAGTAGATTATATAGACGAGTGATGGCAGTTTTTTATGTAAAGTGGCCTCTGTAGACAAGTGAGGAGCACTATGAATTTTCTGTTTAGAAACCTGAACATCACCAATCCCTTTATGACTCATAATAAAATATCATGTTCATATAGACAAACTATTTTACAATTTACATGTCTAGAAATTCACCCATATGTAAATAATTAATAACCACTCTTTCATGATCAATTATTTCTATAAAGCCCCTTGAAGCCAAAAAAAGAAAAATGATGAAAAATAACTATATACAACTTTAATTATTTTGACTTATTTTCACCTCTCCCAATGGTGGGGTAGTTTTTACCATACTAACACTTGAGCTAAGTACATCAACCATTGGCTAAAATATGTAAGCCAACTGTTTGAAGACATTGAGAACAACCATGACACGAAGACCTGTGGGGTCCAAGAGACAAGAGTGGCACATTTACGCAAAACCCAAAAAAGCTTCTAATTTTCCATCAGTTTATGTGAATAAAGGATTTCAAATATCTCCTCTGTGGAAAATTGGATTTGTCTTAACATTTTATATTTCTTTTGCTGTAAACTTAATAAAGAGAAAATATTAATTATGCAACTAAACAAAAATACTTATGGTAGAACTAACTTCTAATTGGCAAACTGCATTTTGCTTTGGTGTATTATCAACTAGTTATACTGGGGAGTCAGAGTTTTGGGCTTTCCTGGCGAGCTATAACTTGTAACTAGGGGTTCCCCTTGCTAAGTCCATAAAACTATGCTCATAGAACTATTGCAAGAGAGACTACTTTCTAGATGAGTATCTCATGTACCCTCCCATGAGGACTCATTCTCTCACACAAAACCTTCATTCGGATTCCAACATAAAAGCTATTCCTAATGCAATTCAGCTGAAATTCTGGTTTCCTTCCCTGTATACTAAGTTACCTTGTTATCAGGCTGGCTTCTTATAGTTGAGTTGAACTAACTGATGAGCATACACATGCATAGAGGGAAGTATAACTCAATCAAAATCAATTGGG
>NW_012153474.1:91134-92174 GCF_000956105.1 Propithecus coquereli
TAAAAATAAAAAAAAAGAATTGTTATAATAAATATTCCACAGCCTGACTGTGTATATGTGGGTGCATGTTCACGCATGGCCAGTTCAGATACATGTGCGTTTTGCTCTCCAATGGACCAATAATTATTGAGTACATGCTATGTGCTAGACTCTGTACTGAACTCTCCAAAGACAATAATCAGCAAAACAGCCTATCTCCCTGTAGCCTCAGAACATGTACTCTAATTGAGAGACAGATATTTTGTAAATAATTATAAAAATATATGATTAAAATTTGCACTAAGTGAAAGCAAAGGGAGTATGTCTATGAATGTGTTAAAGAGAAAGAGAGAACATGAGATATATTTTAAATACATTGATAGAAATGTATAAAACCAGAAGAAAATGATTATGATGATAAACTCAATTCAGTAAAAGTCTGAATTAAGATCATTTAGTGGCCTTGAGGGACCAAAGTTGAAAGAAGAAGTTGACATTTGGGTCATTCTACTAAAACATCAAAATTACATTAGATTAGCAGTCATAACCAGGATGTGTAGATTCTATATAGTCTGTGCAGTAAACACAACCAAAAAATATAAACATCACAGAAGGTAGAGCTTCTTGAGAAATAAGATGAATTAAAAGGAAAAAGCAGTAACACAGAGAAAAAGAAGTTGTTAATATGCATAGAATCTCTGTTTATTTTTCTAGTTATGGTTATGGCCTCCCATATAGGAAGGACATGAATAGAATTTAAAAAAAATAGATAGATGTGTGTGTGTGTGTGTGTGTGTGAGAGAGAGAGAGAGAGAGATGAAGTCAAAAACATAAGCAATGAGTAAATGATAATTTATATACAATAGGGTAGTAATATTTCAATCACAATATGATTTTTAATATGTGAAATAAAATATACATCATTTACTTCTTCCTCTTTCCATTGTTTTAGGTGAAAATGATATGTTTATTTCTTGTCAGATCTCTGGCACTAAAACTCACAATGTATGCATCGCTCATATTTTACAATGTTTTAATAGATTTCTACATAACTGATAAGA
>NW_012153474.1:95804-97607 GCF_000956105.1 Propithecus coquereli
AAAACCACACAAACAACAAACTAATAATTCCATATATACAGAAGTAAGTACTGTTATTGAAATAGTAACATTTTACGGAAATACAGAAGACAAGCCAATTAATTCCTAACAGGGATGAAGTAAAGTAAAAGTCCATGGAGTATAATTTAAACTTGTAAATGGAAGGATGTTTAGAATTTCAATAAGTAGTAGGACTTTGGTAGGATTTGTTTAACAGAACATGTTACACTTAACAAATCATGTTAAACTATAAAACTGTAGGCTGCTTAAGCCAGACAAAGTATACTTAATTCTGAAATAAAAAGTATTATCATATAATCAATGACATTTCATATAGCAGTGGCAACACTGACATTTCTAAATGTGGAAATTCTTTTTTTTAACTCAAATAGAACGAGTTTATGAATAACCTTTACAGTCCATAGCAGAACTCCAAGAAAAAGGAGAATCATCAGAGCACCGCAACAGAGAGTACAGAGGAGAAATTTTTCCTGGAATAATAGGGGCAGGCATTTTTTAAAATCATTAGAAAGATAGCGAGTCTTTTTATGTCCCAGTAATGCATAGAGATTCAGTGTCTGTTAGCAAAAATATTGTTTTTTATGTATAAAAATACCTTGAAAGAGAGGAGCGTGGAAGTGTGAACACTGACCATTTGCAGTTAGAGCAGCTGAGCAGTCTCTGTAGTCATTATAGAATCTCTGCTACATGGAAAGTGATGATTCTGCCACAGAAAAGGGTGTGATACAGACAGCATAAGGCATAGACAAAGACTGGTGGGTAATGTAGCACCAAGACTGAGGGGACAGAGCCATTTTTCTTAACCATGTCTGTAATGCGTGTAATTATAAGCTATGACATAGCATTGAAATTATATTATTTTTAATGATGTAATAAATTGCAGTTTACTGTGTGGGTTAGGAAAACCACAAACTCTTGGGATAATAAAAAGAATTGATCATAAAACACGTACAAATATCTATTTGTGAGATTACAAAGATGGAGGAAGCATCCAGTCAAATATAAAACCTGGTCCTACCCATGCAGGGACTATCTCGAATGCTTGCAACAAGCAATCAGGACAAGCTGTGCAATCAAGTTAATAATGCAACCAGGTGCCTAAAGGTCAGAATGTAGTCAGAGGGTGAGTGAGAGCTGCAGTTTCCAGAGGCAAACTGATCCTACTGTGGTTTCTGTCTAGTTTGGGTAAAACACAATAGAGTTTAGTTATCACAGGATTGGACTGACACAGAAAATGATAAATCATTAGCCATCATGGAGGGATGAAAGGACCCCACTCTTGAGGTGCTGCGTAGAATAAAATAAAAGAAGAAGATACATGAGCTTGAACAATTGCTGGTTATGGAGCAAGCCCTTTGCAGGTAGAAACTCCTATGGAGGGACAGCGTCAGTTATTGAATGCCTGATAACAACAGGATTAAAGTAAGTCCGTTTCTGTAATAGGATTAGAATGTTTACATGGAGTGAAAGATCTGAGAATTAAGTATTGACAGTTAGGTTTGGGCAAAGCTCCTGCACCTGAGAAAGCGGGACCTGAGTAAGTCAGCCATGAACAAGACGGAATGTATTCTTTCTGAGGGTTGCCTGTAGCAATTGCAGGTCTTGATGGTGGTGTGATAATTAAAATTTAGAAATACAGAAGAGTACTAAGTCAACAAATACACATATTTCCTTTAATAGAATGAACAATTCAATATTTATTTATGGTCTATCTCTACCACACATAGGTTTTAAATATTCTTATGTATGCATACATTTTCCTTACAAACAGTTGTATACTAT
>NW_012153474.1:97657-98683 GCF_000956105.1 Propithecus coquereli
AAATAAGGACATTACAGTAAAAGATGATACAGACCAATTTCTCATGAATACAGATGCAAAATTTCTAAATTAGGTATTAGAAAGTTAATTCAAGTAACATATAAAAATGATATACATTACTAAATAAATAGGCAATATTTCAAGAATTCTCACAGAGGATATATGAATGAACAGCATGCATTTGCTTATCATCAAGCAAATGGCTTTTACAACAATGAAATATTGACATATATCAATGAGAATAGCTAAAAAATGAAAAGATAAAAATAACTCTCTAATTTCAAATGCTGATAACAATGTGGAATAACTGGATACTGCATCTAATTTGAATGGGAATGTAAATTCACTTTGGGAAACTGACAATATTTTCTAAAGCTTAACATATGTACATGCATACCTTATCCCAGCAATTCCTATACATGCATTCAACTAACCTGAGCACCTATTGTACGAAATACATGTATCGTCTGCAACAACCACAAAAATGAAACAAGTCAAATGTTCCCCAATAGCAGAAATGATAAATGTAGGACAGTTCGCTGGGTACCCTCGGACCAACACAGTGTTCCCCCATTTCTCATTCATAGTTCTCAAGAATAACTGTAGAGCATTCTGGGAATACAACATCCTAAGATAAGCAGGGCCTGGGCGGAACAGCCCTGACTCTATTCCAGTCCCTCTAGAAACAGGATGTCTTTCAAAGCTTTAGCCCAGCCTGCCATGGTGCCCCCAGGGTACAAAACCCAGGAGGGGCTGTTTTCCAAACTTCCTCAGCTGTGGTGCAAGTGGGCCATGTACAGATGAGACTACATCTGCCCTAGCAGCTTTCCTGAATTTTGAGGGAACATCTCATCATATGTTTAGGCTTCTGTTCTCCCTTGTTTCTTATCTGTAGGTAAAAAGCCTCATTCATGTAACCTGTCATGTGTGTGACTGTTGTGTCTCACTGGATTCAGGAAAGTAGTAAAACTGCAGTGCAAGATGCAGTGGGCTGAAGTGGTAACTAGTACACAGTGAACTTGCTTT
>NW_012153474.1:101223-101545 GCF_000956105.1 Propithecus coquereli
TCTCTCTCTCTCTCTCTCTCTCTCTCTCTCTCTCTCTGTCCTCCCTTATATGTGTATTGTTTTAATGTCACTGACAAAAATCAAATAACTGTAAGTACGGGTCTATTGACCTCTCTATTCTGTTCCATTGATCTATTTGTCATTCCTTATGCCGACAACACATTGTCTTGATGACTGTAGCTTTATGGCAAGTCTTGAAAACACATAGTAAATTTATCCAATTTTGTTTCCTATTTCATAGTGTTGTTTTTCTACTTTCTTTGCATTTCCATATAAAGTTTAGGCTCAACATATCAGTTTCTCAAACAAACAAACAAACAAA
>NW_012153474.1:103825-106485 GCF_000956105.1 Propithecus coquereli
CTTTGCCAAAGATCAGATGGCTGTATGAAGATGGTTTTTATTTCTAGATTTTCAGTCCTGTTTGAGAATTGACATCTTAACAATAATGAAATTTCTGATCTATTAATATGATTATAATTTATCTTTTCATTTATTTATTTAGGTTTTATCCAATATTTCTCTCAGCAATGTTTTGTAGTTTTCAGCACAGAGCTCTTGAAAGTGTTATGTTAAATTTATTTATATTTGGCTATTTGAAAGTATTATACTTATTTTAATTTTCATTTTTTTACTGTTAGTATACATAGTTGACCTTTGGACAACACTGTTTGAACTGCTCAGGTCCACTTATATGTAAATTTTTCTTTCTTTTTTTCAATAAGTAGTCAGGCCTCCTTGTTGATGGTTTCTGCATCCACAACAAAATGTGGATCCAAAATAGAGTATTTGTGGGATGTGAAATCCATATTACTGAGGGCTGACCCTTTCTTATCCTCAGGTTCCACCAGGCTGACTGTAGGACTTCAGTATTCACGGATTTTGGTATCCATTGGCTGTCCTGGAACTAATCCCCCAAGGAAACCAAGGGATGACTGTATAATCTTTTTTTTTTTAATCTAGCCTTACATCTTGCAATCTTGCAAAATTCATGTATTAGTTCTAGTAATTTTATATGTTACTTAAGATTTTGTGTATAAACAATAATGTAATCTCCTAAGTAAGCTATTTTACTTCTTTTTTTTCAACATCTGTGCCTTCCATTTCTTTTTATTGACTTATTGCAATGGTCTTGGAGCTCTAATACAAAGTTGAGTAGAAGTGGCATTCGTGTCTTCTCATTTTAGGGGACGACATTTTGGTATTTTGTCATTAAGTTTGATACACCTTTCAGGATTTGGTATATGCTCTTCATCAAGTTGAAAGTTTTTACTATAAATGGATATGAAATTTTGTCAAAAAATACTTTTTGTTTATCTATGAAAATAATCATATAATTTTTCCTCCTTTATTGTGTTAATTGTTTTTAGTAAATTATAAATTTTTTCTTTAGATCTTAAACCAACTTTGCATCTCTCAGAAAAGACCTATATCCCTACTATACAGAGATTTGATTTGCTAATAAGTTACTAAGTATATTGTGTGTGTGTTTATGAAACATACTCATTGATAATATTGTTTTATTTATATTTTGGTATAATTCTGTCAGATTTTGCTACATAGAGTTATATTACCTTCATAAAATAAATTGAAAAATGTCCTTTTTCCTACATTTTCTTAAAAAGTTTGGGTAAAATTGGTATTATTTATTCCATAAATGATTGATAGATTTTATTAATGATGTCTACCATTACAAACCATTCTTATTGTTTTTGGAAGATTATATTTTCTGTGTTGTATCATTTTCCTGAGGCTAAAGAATTTTAAAATTTCTTATAATGTACATTTGTTAGTGACAAATTCTTAGTTTTCTTTATCTATAGGGAACTTTTGCCTTAATTTTTGATGGATATTTTTGCCGTACATAGAATTCTGGGCTTAACTAGTGACTTTGAATTAGTTTCCATGGACATGATTTGGGATCTACCTGCAGTGCCTTCCTTTCTGGGTTTACCTCTTCACGTTTTAGTGCCTCTGCTTTCTTCAAATTCTCATGTATGGCTCTTAAAACCAGAAAAACTGCCCTTTCTATTGAATTCTTAGCCACACACCATGGAATAGAGATAATCCCCAGTCATAACCTTCCAGTAGACCTGTTTTTGGTGAGCAGTGTCTAGATTTTATAGTTGTTATCTGCAATATGCTATGTTCAGTAAGGGCTTAATTAGCTGTAAGGTTTTTTAATTATTTTATATCTCTTTTCCATAGTCACCTTCTTTCCTGTCCCTTCATACGTATAGTAGTATTTTTTTAAGTTTTCAGAATGGAATGGCATGAACTTGTATTTGGGATCAATCATATTTTTCAGAATCTATTACTGTGAAAAATAGGAATCCTTTCTTTGTGTGTGAGCAAATGCATGTATGTGTGTGCAAAGGCGAATTTATAACAAGTGAATTTCCTTGAGATTTTACTATTTGTTTGTTCATTTACAGTAACTCTGATTATCAGAAAACTGCTTTGTAACTTTTTATAAAATAATTCTGACTTTTTCTTTTTTATTTAAGTATCTCTTTTTTCTACATGTGTTTGAAATGTCATCTTGTCCAATCATACTTTATGCACACATGTATATTTTTACAAAATCAAGATCATATCATTTGGTAGCAGGTATGGCATATTTTTATTTAATACATATTAATTTACTTATCTTTGATAAGTAATTTTTTCAAGACGTAATCTGGTTCAATGATTCTCAAACTTTACATGCCTAAGATTATCTTAGAAAGCTTATTAAAAGACAGATTCCCGGCCCCTCCTTTAAGATTTTAATTCAGTGGTTCTGGAGTAGAGACCAGTAATTGGCAAAATGAAACACTCCCTTTTTATACTGATGCCAACTGTCTGGGGACCCCACTTTGGGTATCTCTGCCCTTGTTTACTTTGGAATTTTGTTAACTTGAACATGTAAGTAGGTTCATAGTTTTGCTGTTGCCAATATATTTGACATACACTGCTGAATACACCTTAAACTATTTCAATAAGATTGTAGTGAATATAAAAACTTGACTATTTTAAAATAT
>NW_012153474.1:107450-109731 GCF_000956105.1 Propithecus coquereli
ATGGTGGCAAATGAAAAGGTGCTCATGGAGCTAGGGTCCAAGTGCAGAGAGATAGGATCTGCTGTGAAACTGAAGCTCATGAATAAAGTGTATTAACAAGTAATTGGTTTAAGAAAGACAAGTTTGAAGGGATACAGCAATTTCAATACTACTAAATGTCTGTATGGGTGCCAGACATCTTCAGTAGTCTGCGGTTCTAAGATCAGACAAGGAGTTTGCCTAACAGGTTAACCTTTGGTGTGGCTTTATTGTTGAATATGAAACCCAAATTTTGATGATATGGAAGCAGAAAAGTAAACTCTGTGGTCTGTACAAAATATATCCATATTTATAGGAAAATGCCATAACTTCACTAGGATTCAGGCATGGTATTCAGAAGTGTATACACAAAATAAGTATCAAGCTTATCAATGTTGTTTACCTCCTTGATGAAACGGTGGCAGAACCAAGGCCGCTATGATGTTACCTTCCAGTTCTGCCAGGACTGCAATGGAGCCTCCACAGCCTTTCCAAGTAGTTTTCTCATTTACTAAGCTATAATTCAGGGTCCTGATGACCCGACATGGCATGCTGTTATCTATCATGTTGAAACATTTACAGATTTGGTGTATCAGCCAATGCTCAAGTTGCACAATGTTTGTCCACATCCGATCACATACAGCCAGAGTTGCAATGCCTTCTTCACAGGTGGAATCAATAAACACACAGATGTTTTGTAGTATAAAGAGGGGTTCTATGTCAAAGCCTTCAAAATTTGCATTTGATAGTAAGTTGGGCTAGGTTATTATGCATTGCGTTCAGCTGTATTTTCTCAGAGATAAATCACTTAACTCTGGCAGCATGCATAAACAGAAAGTTTGTAGAAATGCTTTGGAGCCTGTATCAGTCAAGATCCAACTATTGAAACATAACTATTCTGAGTGTTTAGAACAGAGGGAATTTAATGCAGGAATTGGCTACACAAGTCATGGGGGAGACTGAAAAACCAATCAGAAATAGATAGTTGGAGAGTATACCTTTGTGTGAATTTAAAGAGACCATATCAGAGCTAAGAACTATTGTGGCTATCTTTACCAAGACCACTTATGGACATTAACTTAGGAAAACTTAATAGCTTTTGTCTTTTTGTGAACCTATATAAACATAATCATCCCACACATCTATACACAGTGCATTGATTCAAATACATAAGCAAATATATGTATTAATAACTGGAGTAGCAAGTGAAGTTATCAAGATTCCACCTCATATTAATTTTTCCTAGGTAAATTTCAGGGCCTTAGAGATGGGTTGACTATCTCCTTTCCCTGACCAGATCTCTTGTTCCTCATTCAGTGTGGTTTTCTCACTTTGCTTCTGCAAATATCAAGAAAGGCACCAACCACACAGAATTCAGTAGTTAGTTCCCTTTTGTATTCTGACAGACTGTGCCCAGTTCCGAACACAGTGTCTAGATCAAGGAAGACACTCACTAAATATTTGACAATTGAAAATGATTAAATGAACAACTAAAGTGTTCTATATCCTTGGAGCATTTCTAATATGTTAATACTGTATAAATATATAAAGCTTTGTGTAGGGGTTTTATGAGTAAGCCACAAGCTTCACAGAGGAAGAGAATCTCAAGAATATTCCAAAGTATGTTTAGGAAATCTTAGATAGTGAAATGATGGGAGAGGCATCCCAGTAAACTGAATAACGTTTGTCCAGCATCAAGAAGCTGGGTATTGCCCTCATTGAATACACCCAAAAATGAAAACAGATACGCAGTTTGTTGTGCAGAAAAGCAATCAGTTGCCTTCTTTCCAGCCCTAATAACTAAGAATTGTTCTGAACATGTTTACAGAATACTCACAGGCCTGGTCTTAATCTAAGAGCCTTGAGTGCAGCCAAGCATCGTGTTTTTACTATGGCACTCCATAATATCTATGTATCTATCAATCTATTATTAATATGCATTTTATCTATAACTTGGATGGTCTTTCCCTACTTCTATTTCCCTCTTTTTGTAGCGGAAGATGTCGTAAAGCTAAAATGACCTCCAGAATCCTTTGCTGATAGGATTCTGCATATAATTTAAGTTCTGTCAGTTAATTTCACTCACATGAGATTCGATGAGCAGAAGAAAGGCAGAGGTGATTATCCTCGGGTTACCGGATGATAGTGGCAATAAACAAGGTCAGGTTTGCTGCAACAGTGTTTATTAGCCATTGCACAGTTTCATGGCAGGATCATATGCATTGAGACACAAAATATTAAACTGAAGAAAATATGCTGGTCT
>NW_012153474.1:122271-123385 GCF_000956105.1 Propithecus coquereli
TGATAAATGATATTTCAAAGAAAATAAACTTCATCTAAGGCTCTGGCAACCAAATGCTCAATATAGGCTAAACGTAATACTAATGACTAAACATAATAAAAATTGTAAAATTATGAATTTTTTTGTACATGTAAAAGGTGTGTGTGTGTGGGGGGTGACAATAAACTGATGAAAAGCCAAAACAAGATAAACGTTTAGAGAATTCAAATTCCTGTGATCTGCTATTACTACTTCAATTTATCCCTAATATAAGCCTTGGGCCAGGGCTAAGAGGTCTCTCTTAAATGCTTAATATTGGTTTAACAATGACTTAGAATTCAGTTTATATCTGGAAAGAACTGAATTCCAGCTGGTCTGGGAAAATTTTATTCTTATCTCTGGCTGTCCCCGAATTTTGGCTTTGACTCTTGGCCAAGATAAGGGCTGTGGGATTTATAATGTTCACTTAAAAGTCTAAAATTCCCCTAAATACATACCATTAGGGCTGGTTTGTTTACTGATGATTTCCACCTGGTGTAGCCCATTAGCCAGGCTGTCTTAGCTACACAGCTGAAGCTCATAATCCTTTTTGATTACTGCCTTGAGCTCTCATGAGGCCAGGATTTCTTTCACAGTTCATGGTGTAAAATTCTGTACATTATGGAGCAGATAAAACATTGTAGTACAAATACTTTTCTTAAAGGTAAAAGCAATTTAACATTTGGTCTATAACATGTATTGAAACACGTACATAGTATCATAGGGAATATGATAAACTGTAAAAGTTCAGAAAAGATGCCATGTATTTAGAGATTTTCTGAGAATTTTAGGTTTGAAATATTCTTTGTAACTTCTGGTAATATCTTTCTTGAGTTGGTCTCCACAAGAAATCACAAACTTAAAAGATTCATTTTAATTGTGATGGCATTTTTCTCACCATGACCTTAGTTCATTAAAATCGCATTGAGTCAGATTACAGGTAAAATGCTCAGCTGTTGGTTAATTCTCGAAATAAGTTAAAATCATTTCATTTCAAATATCCTGCTATGATTTAAAGTAACTATATAAAACACTAGTCACTGAAATTTGAAACTATAAATTTTTAAGTGACTTCATAGGGACTTGGCTTAATGTC
>NW_012153474.1:123435-124790 GCF_000956105.1 Propithecus coquereli
ATAATGAATTCTTCTAATGGGATTATGAATAGGAAGTACTTCTGTTTCCCCATGTTGTTGTTTCAAATCAGGGTCTTCCAAAAGCAAATTCACCCTATTTTATCACTATACATTTTTTTATAAAATGCAGAAAAAAATTAACAGGGAGTATATTCTGGGTAAAATCATGTCTATAGAACAGAAAACCTTTGCCTGTATTTAGAAATGTGCTGTGCTGCTGTAATGTGTGAAACTTATTATTATTTATCATTTGTTGTAGCCACACAAAAGTCATAAAGAGGACAAGCTCTTGCCCTGGAGGCCTACAATCTTTGGAAGGCAAGTTAGCAGGTAAAGTAGTTGAAAAACGAATTGCTACACATGAAACTTTTATTCCTATTTTCCCTTTATCTTAACCATCTGTTAAAACAGCAATCTGAAATGTAGTCCTGTTTTAGAGGAATGATCAGTTAGCTAGAGACCTTGCTGCCATGGTATTGGAAGTTTTTATTCTGTAAAAAGGGTACCCTTGGGCTACAAAAAAACATTGGTGAGCCATACTTTCAGAAGGCAAGATTTTATGGTATTAAATTATTTTCTGTAACTTTGAATGACTCTGAAATACACAATTGATCACTATGCCTATAATATTTCAGTTTCAATGGAGACATTTGCTCCACATAAGAAAATTGAATACAACTGCATAGATTGCACCTAGAGAAAAAAATACTGAAAATTGCTAGTGAGACCAGGAGTCAGTAAGAAATGAAAAACAGACCAAAAAACCCTCATGGACATAGTGACTTTTGGAGAAAAGGGACTGGGACAGAAATGACTGTAGTGTACTGGTAGAAAAGTGTAAAAGCTGACCTACGTATAATGAAAGGGTAATTTGGAGGAGAAGTAAGAAATAAAGTTGGAATGCCAAACAGAACAATAGTATGGAGGAATTTAAAACCAGGGCAATGATATTAGGGGCAACTCCTCTCACCTCTCTCATTCTCAGGAGAACGGGTAAGCCATATATTTAAGGTAGCAATTCTTTATTTAAGATCTGCCTTTTATTAAAATAAATGGATTCTTCCTAGAGTGCCAGTAAGTGCCAGGATTTCTTAGTTTAATATCCTTGGAGCTTTTGTTAGGTGATTTGAGTTAGATTAATTATATTTTAGCACAATTTTAATTGATGGGGCAGAAAAATATTCTATGGCTAAAATAGACTAATAGAGGTTGTGCCCAAATAGTTACAGAACAGAATTGATTCAATCCATTCAGAATTGCCTGTGTGTGCACATACCCACACAAACACACAAGAGGACATATATCTAAGTGTTAAGATGTTTTATTTCAAAGTCTAACAAATCAGCTCATGGTAT
>NW_012153474.1:135460-137385 GCF_000956105.1 Propithecus coquereli
ATACAACTGAAAGGGGCCATGTCCTTATGTCTCTGAACTAGTGACTTCATTGATTTTTGCCTGACACCTGAAATCCATTCTATCACATTTCTTTTGCCTATTTTAATTTCTTCTTTTTATATGAAAGGTTGCATTTGGTAAAACAAAGTGAGTTTAATATCACATTTAATAAAACTAGCAAGTAATCTGTTTTTTTAATTGCTA
This sequence comes from Propithecus coquereli, assembly GCF_000956105.1. Lineage (NCBI taxonomy): Eukaryota > Metazoa > Chordata > Mammalia > Primates > Indriidae > Propithecus > Propithecus coquereli. Next base: position 135,665 of record NW_012153474.1, read on the forward strand.
TCAATTTCTCTTTGTGGTGCTGACCAAAAATTCCACTTTATATGGTAGAAACTATAAATAGTAGAGTGTATAGAGAATAACAACAATATGAGTTCCTCAAGAGAAGGTCTCTACCTTCAAGAGAAGGTCTCTATAAACATGATGTGGAGTTTTGGATTGAAGGGAGGTAAAGGAGCTAACCCCAACTGATGGAGAGTCCTTGTGTTTAGACAATGTATGTAAAGCTACAGATAGTAATAGTGCCTGAAAGAAGAAACAATATATGAAGGACATTAGAAAAAGCTACACTACCTGATGGCTGATTTTATGCATGGCTAAAGAAATGGAACAAGCATAGATAATTCTGTTTCTTTCTTAGTTCCTGTGGTTCGTTTCTTTTCCTTAGACTATTCCTAAAAATTAGTATCTCTCATGGATCTGCTTTTGACGCATTTATCTTTCTCAGTACACCATCAACAGGTAATTTTTCATGCCCTTCTGTTTTACCATTTTATACTCGTACCCCAAAATTTGTTTTTCCAGTCTAGACCCCATATTGAGTCCTAACCAATTTAACCCAACCACCAGTTATCCTCTGTACTTGAGTTTTTATTAGGACCTCAGATTCAATGCTTAAATGAGTTAATTACTTATCCTCCAAATCCAGTATTCCTTCAATATTGTTTTGTCAACATATAGCAATATAATTTATTCAGGATGAGGAAAGAATACTGTCATATTGATAAGGAAAATTTTAGTTTTTTCATCTCTGCATGTATTTTTGCATATATGTTGTGTTTTCAAGGTATAAGGTATAAATCAACAATAAAGCTTATGCTTTATGTAGAAATAAACAGAGCTTAAAATGAGTATGGCTAGAATTGGGATTTTACTTGGGCATTAACAGTGCATTAAATCAGAATAATATTGCAATAAAAATTGGAAATAATAGACAGACATTAAATAATTCATCTAATTCTACAATATTTGATCACTTATAACACTGTTGAAGAGAATTGATTCAGATTTTTAAAAATGAAATAATTAACACAAATTATTGTTTCAATTATTCTTATATCCATGACCTTAAATATCAACTCAAATCTTAGGTTAAATATCCTTGGCTTTGAGTATTCTGATATTTTATCTGATACTAAACATTTTATTAAAAATAGGAACATCACATTAATGTAAAGCTTTTCTTGGTAACCCCTTTTCAATTGCACTTTCACATGTTTGGTCATTAAATTTGAGGATTCAGCTGTCACATTGTGCTCCTACTACAAGGAGAGGAAAGAGTGTTTGTTATGTTGACAGTTAATTAGCAGCCTTAGGATTGAAGTGGTCTGGAGATATTAAAAAAGACAAGAAAAACAAGCATGGGGAAAATTGCTTTTAAAGGGTATCACAGAAAAGTCTTCACAATGCTTCAAATGTTTCTATAGTTTTTTATATTACAAACGAAGTCAAACACTATTTCTATTTCCTATTCCATCACTGCTCACTATATAATACTATATATTCTAACTTTTGAAAGCTACGAACGGTATAGTCATTATCCATTGTGGTCTAATTGATACATGATAAGACACAATTTAATCTTGCCTTTGGGAATAAGAAACCCAGCAGTGTTGTTGATTTAAAAAAATATATATTGCAAGGTGTTCCAAAGAAAATTATGATAATAATGTAGGAAAAAATGGATGATTCAGAAAGTAATAGGATGATTCTGAATCTCTCAG
>NW_012153474.1:139091-142085 GCF_000956105.1 Propithecus coquereli
ATTGGGAAAGAGGAGGTCAAACTATTGCTTTTTGATAATGATATGATCTTGTATCTAGAAAAGCCCAAAAACTCCATCAAGACACTCTTGGAATTGAGAAACAAGTTTAGCGATGTCTCAGGTTACAAAATCAGTGTGCACAAAGCAGTTGCATTCTTATACAACAGTAACAGTCAAGCTGAGAGTCAAATCAAAGACTCAATAGCTTTCACAATAGCTACAAAGAAATCAAAATATCTAGGAATATACTTAACCAAGGAGGTGAAAGAGCGCTACAAAGAGGACAATGAAACACTGAAGAAAGAAATCACAGAGGACACAAACAAATGGAAAAACATATCATGCTCATGGATTGGTAGAATCAATATTGTTAAACTGTCTATTCTACCTAAAATGATCTACAGAATGAATGCAATCTCCATTAAAATTCCATTATCATTATTTACAGATTTAGAAAAAATAATTCTATGCTTCATCTGGAATCAGAGAAGACCTCGTATAGCCAAAGCAATCTTAAGCAAAAAGAAAAATTTGGGAGGCATCAGTCTGCCAGACTTAAATCTTTATGATAAGGCTATAGTAACCAAAACAGCATTTTACTGGCACAAGAACAGAGATATAGACCTTTGGAATAGGACGGAGATCCTAGATATAAAACCATCCTCATATTGTCATCTAATCTTCAACAAAGTAGACAAAAGTGTACATTGGGGAAAAGAATCTCTATTCAATAAGTGATACTGGGAAAACTGGATATCTACATTCAAAATATTGAAACTGGATCCCCACCTCTCACCTCTCACAAAAATCAACTCACATTGGATAACAGACTTAAACCTAAGGCGTGAAACCTTAAGAATTCTGGAAGAAAATGTGGGGAAGACTGTTTTAAAGCTTGGCCTAGTTAAAAAATTTATGAAGAAGACTCCCAAAGGAATCACAGCAGCAACAAAAATAAATAAATGGTACCTGATCAAATTAAAAAGCTTCTGCATGCCAAGAAAACTGTCCTTAGAGAGAATAGACAACCTACAGAATGGGAGCCAATATTTGCTTTCTACACATCCAATAAAGGGCTGATAACAGGAATCTATATAGCACTTAAGAAAATCAACAAGAAAAAAATCAAACCACCTCATCAATAAATGGACAAAGGACATGAACAGAAACTTTTCAAAAGAAGATAGAATGATGGCCAGCAAACATATAAAAAAGTGCTCAACATCTCTAATCATTAGGGAAATGCAAATCAAAACCACGATGAGATATCACCTAACTCCAGTGAGAATGGCCTCTATCAAAAAGTTTCAAAATAACAAATGCTGGCATAGATGTGGAGAGATTGGAACACTCTTACACTGCTGGTGGGACTACAAATTAGTACAACCCCTGTGAAAAGTAATTTGAGATATCTCAAAGAGCTAAAAATAGAAATACCATTTGATCCAGCAATCCCACTACTAGGCATCTATCTAATGGAAAAAAAGACATTCTATAATAAAGACATCTGCACTTGAATGCTTATAGCAGCACAATTCACTATTGTAAAGATGTGGAAACAACCCAAATGTCCATCAATACATGAGTGGATTAATAAAATGTGGTATATGTATACCATTGAATACTACTCACCTACAAAAAACAATGGTGACCTAGCACCTCTCATATTATCCTGGGTAGAGATTCAGTCCATCCTTCGAAGTGAGGTATCACGAGGATGGAAAAACATGCACCACATGTACTCACCATCAAACTGGTACTAATTGATCAACACTAAGCTACTCACATGGTAGTAATACTCACTGGGTGTTGGTCAGGTAGAGGGCTGGGAGGGTTGGGGCTAGAGTGGGTAGTGTGAGTAAACCCACAGCTAATGGAGATGGGGTGCACTGTATGGGGGAAGGACATGCTTGTGGCCCTGGCTTGAGCAATGCAAATGCATTTCATGTAACTAAAATGTTTGTACCCCCATAATATCCTGAATAAAAAACTATATCCACCAGGGTGAAAAAAACCCTATTCAAAAAATGGTGCTGAGAAAATTCAATAGCTACATACAGAAGGATGAAAGAATGAACAAGATCCATATCTCTTACTAGTCACAAAAATTAATTCAATATGGATAAAAGATTTAAATGTAAGGCATGAAACCATAAGAATGCTGGAAGAAAATATTGGAAAAACTCTTCTAGATATTGGCTTAGGCAAAGAATTTATGAAGAAGATCCCAATGGCAATCACAGCAACAACTAAAATAAATAAATGTGACTTGATTGAATTAAAAAGCTTCTGCACAGCTAAGGAAATAATCCACAAAGCAAATGAACAACCTACACAATGGGAGAAAATAATTGCAAGCTGAACATCAGATAAAGGGCTAATAACCAGAATCTCCAAAAACTCAAGCAAATCAACAAGAAAAAAACAAACAACCCCAGTAGAAACTGGGCAAAACACATGAACAGAAGCTATTCAAAAGAAGATAAACAAATGGCCAATAAACATATGAAAAAATGCTCAACATCACTAATCATCAGGGAAATGCCAATTAAAGCCACAATGAGATATCATCTTATCCCAGTTAGATTGGCTTTTATTAAAAAGTCCAAAAACAATAGATGCTGGCATGGATGCAGTGAGAAAGGAATGCTTATACACTGTTGGTGGGACTGCAAATTAGTACAACCTCTATGGAAAACGGTAAGGATATTCCTCAAAGAACTGAAAGTAAACTTACCATTTGATCCAGCAATCCCACTACTGAGTACTTACCAAAGGAAGTCGTTTTAGCAGAAAGACACCTGAATGTGAATGTTTACTGCAGCACAATTCATAACTGGAAATATGGCCCATCAACCCAAGTGCCCATCAATACATGAGTGGATTAACAAAGTGTGGTATATGTATATCATGTATATCAGCTATGAAGGAGGATGACTTAATGCCTTTTACAACAAATTTGGATGGAACCAGAGACCATTATCCTAAGTGAAG
>NW_012153474.1:143255-153674 GCF_000956105.1 Propithecus coquereli
ACTTTTTTGCTTTTGCAAAAATTTATTTTATTTACTCTTGTACAGCAACATGGATGACTCTAATGAGACTTACAAGTAATTCTAATATCATGCAATGACATTTCACTGCAGGTTGTATTCTGGTCATAAATCGCTTTCTATTCTAGGATGGATCACACTCAAAAAGGAGATTTCTTAGAAATCGTAGCTCAGCTTCCCATGATAGACTGGATATTGCACATTCAGCAGAATATCTTTGTCTTGATATCTAGCTTTAGAAAAGCCAAATGGGTGTCTAAAATATGAAAAGAGGAATCTCTAAGAGGGCACTTAAAAGAAATTTCAAGTCTTCTGAAGGTCTAACACTTATAATATTTTTCACGAAAAATTGTCAGACACCCTATGACTTTTTCATTTCTCTATATTCACCAAATTTTAAGAAAGTATTAATTGACCAAATGTATACATCCATTAGATATATTGTAAATGACTGAAATTGAAGCTATACTAAATTAAAAAGAAAAATAAGACCAAACGCAGCAATGCTTACTTTTGAAATGAAAGTTTCTAAAACAAGATAATATTCTCAGGTTCCAAAAATCAATTAAAATAAAGATTAATTTCAGTAGTAAATGTTATAAACATGTCTGAATCCAGACCCACAGTAAAGAAAGAGTCTCTGCAACTTTCATGTACTACACCTTTGAATCCCTCATGTTGCTTTGGGGATATTGTGTTCCGATTTGTATATCTCTCTAAAATATCTTTACATTTTTTTACATTTATTCCAGTATTTAAGTATATACAATTATGCCTCATCAAAAATCAAACAAGATAGAAAAATTTTAAAGATAAATTGTATTACAAATATTTTAATTCACATAAAATATATGAAAAGGATGGAAAACTGCAAAAAATATTCCTACTACCAAGCTGTATCACATGCTATCATATCCATACTTTTTGTTTAATTGTAACTATTAAGTTACAATTAAACAAATGAAATAGTTTATTTATTAGTAAAGACCTGCAGGTAGTGCTCTCTGATGTCTTTCCTATCCTTCCTCCACCAGAGGGAACTTGTACTTGAATTTAATGTTTTTAGCAGCCATGTTCATTCTATGTATGTATAAAATATTCTATATAGCTATAAAGATCATTTGATATTAATTTTCATGCTTTCAAACATTATATGAAAATGGCAGTATATTGGAACTTCTAACTCAACATTATTTTATAATTATTAATTTTGACATAAGAATTTCTAAAGGATCTCTAGCTAATTCATTTTAATGTTATTTTAGCATTGCATTTATGATGTTATTGATACATAAAATCATGTACAATGAGAGTACACTTTATATACTACATAAACTATATTTTATGTTAACATTTGTTATTGCAAAAATGTTGTAATAAACATTATTCAACATGGGTCCATGTGGATATTTCTAGGGTTTCTGAAATGCATGCCCTTTAGTGTAGATTGAGTGGAATGTCTGGCTTGCAAATTTATATAAGTTGCTTTCCAAAGAAGTTGTGAAAATTGATTTTCCACAACACTATATTATAGTTCCCACTGGTCCACATCTTTAAACACCTTAGTATTGACAAATTTTTTAATTTGTGCCAATTTGAAGGGTAAAAATGTTGTTTCAATCTGCATTTCTCAGGCTATTAGAGAGAATGGGCATGTTTTTAAATGTTCATTGGGCTCTCACTAGCCCTTGTGAATTATTATGTTAATATTACTTACTTTTTTTGGTCTCTTTTTCATCATTTTATTTCTTTTAGTGATCTATATGTTTTCTAAATACTGACTTTTTTTAATGAACTGGAAATGTATTATTTGAATCTGATATTTTTATTATTGTCTGTTTTTTAACAATTCAATGTAAATTTATTAGTATTTCATCTCTATTTCTTCATGTCGTTTAAGAATTCTGCTTATTACAAATTATTGTATATTTATTTAATTTTTTTTTTTTTTTTTTTGAGACAGAGTCTCACTCTGTCACCCGGGCTAGAGTGCTGTGGTGTCAGCCTAGCTCACAGCAACCTCAAACTCCTGGGCTCAAGCGATCCTCCTGCCTCAGCCTCCCGAGTACAGGCAGGCACCACCACGCCCAGCTAATTTTTTCTATTTTTAGTAGAGACAGGGTCTCACTCTTGCTCAGGCTGGTCTCTAAGTCCTGACCTCAAGAGATCCTCCCACCTCAGCTTCACAGAGTGCTAGGATTACAGGTGTGAGCCACTGTACTCAGCCTTATTTAATATTTTTGGAATGTTACTTCTTATATTAAATTTTTAAGTTACCTAGCCTTTTCTGCATGTGTGGAAGAGTCTAATTTTATTTTATTTATACATGGAAAACAACTTGTTTCAGAATCATTTATTGATCACTTAATCTATTTCCACTGGTGTGAAATGCTAACTCTGTATTATATTTGCTTTTCATATGTATGTGAGACTATTACTAGGTATTTTTCTAGTCCTTATCATTGAATATTCTGCATCACAGATATTTTATATCTATATCACAGTTAATTTTTACTGCATAATGTTATACTGAATTTTTTATTGTGATTTCATAACATGAGGGAACTTCATTTTTTTTTTTTCTTCGCCATACTCTGGCTTATGCTACATAGCAATGAGAATGAATGCAATTGACTATATGAAACAAAGTGGATAAATCTCACAAACATAAGATTGTGTAAAAGAAGCCAGATGCAGAAGAATATATTCCATATGATTCCATTTAAATAAAATTCAAAAGCAAGCAAACTAGTCTATGGTGTTAGAAGTCAGGATTATGGTTATTCTTGGAGGAAGATACAACTGGAATAGAGCAAAGGTGGGTGGGAGGCTTCTAGCTTCTGCTAGTTTCTTATTTGGGTATAGGTTACATAAATGCCAACTTTGTAAGAATGTATTGATCTGTATACTTTTATGTTTTTATGTGATAACTGAATATACAATTTACATAAAAATAGTCTTTGCTATTCTTGACAATAGTGGTCAGACATTCTCGAAAATTTCTCCTATCTCTAGTTTTCTTTCACATTTTATTCTTCACTAAACTTATTATGATCTGATTTCTTCCCTGGTGAAACTATTGACGATGCTCTTGCTAAATTCAACATAATTTTGCTTTAGCAACATGCAATGGAAACTTCAAGAATAAACTGGTTTGCTATTCTCTCAGCGGCCCAAGATGGGGTTGAATGCCTTTCTTAATAAACTGTTCTATTCCCTTAGGTTTTATAATGACAGAATCTCTTCCCTTTTTATCTACACAAGACCACTCTTTTTCACTATTTATCACTGGCCTCTCTTGCCTTGCCCATATGAAAGTGGTCATTTCTTCCACCACTTCTCCTTAAGCCCTGATCTGCTCAATCACTCTAATTTCTCTGAATGTTCACTTTCACTGCCAGATCTTCAATTGCCCTCTGTATAAATGTGTGGATGAATAATTCTAAAGCCTAAATCCAGTTTTATTGCATTGTGGTCAGGAAAGATACCTGATATGATTTCAGATTTTAAAATTTGTTAAGACTTATTTTTTGGCCTAGAATATGATTTGTCCTAGACAATGTTCCATGTGCTGTTGAGAAGAATGTTCATTCTGCAGCTGTTAGGTAAAATGTTCTGTAAATGTCAGGTCCATTGCTGAAAGTGGGGCGTTGAATCCCTACTATTATCGTATTGCAATTGCTCTCTCCTGTTAGATTTCTTAATGTTTACTTTATATTTTTAAGTTCTCCAATATTGGGTGCATATATGTTTACAATTGTTATATCTTTTTGGTAAAATGATCCCTTTACCATTATGTTAATATAACAGCCTTCTTTGTCTCTTTTTAATATTTTTTGATTGAGAGTCTATTTTATCTGGTATAGCTACTCCTGCTCTATTTTTTGGTTTCTGTTTGCATGGAATATCTTTTTCTATTTCTTCAATTTCAATCTATGTGTGTCTTTTGAGGTGAAGCAAATTTTTTGAAGGCAGCATATATGTTAAGTATAATAAGCTAGGCACAGAAAGACCAATACTACATTATCTTGACCATATGTGGAATGTAAAAAAGTTGATTGAATAGCAGTATAGAGTAGAATAGTATTTACCAGAGGCTGGGGAGAGTAGGGAGGATGTGGAGACTGGAGGAGGTTGGTCATTGGGAACAAAGTTTTACTTAGATAGGAAGAATAAGTTTTGGTGTTCCATTACACAGTAGGGTGACTATAAGAAACAACAATGTAGCGTATATTTCAAGATAGCTAGAAGAGAAGATTTTGAATGTCATCGCCACTAAGAAATGATAAATATTTAAAGTGATGGATGTTGTATTTACCCTGATTTGATGATTATAAAACATGTACGTGCATTGAACATCATATGCTACCCCATAAATATATATAATTAATATTATACATATAAATATGTATAATTAATATTTTATTAATAAAAATAATTAAAAGTAAAATAAAAATAAACTCTAACCCCAATGAGATCCCAATTTCAGATCAGCAGATCCAAATCAAATTATTGTGTATCTCTGCTTCATTGTTTGACTGTTATCCACATAAAATGTATTTTAATTTTCAAATCATTTTCCCTTGTACTATTTCAAGAGTTAGAAGCCTTACAATTGCCCTAGTTCTATCATTTGTTTTCAGTTAATTCTCAACAAATAAATTAGTAACAATAGTGGTAGTGGTAAATTAAAGATGGCCAAAAAATTCTTTGAAATACTTTCCATAAAAAATTGGATCTGAGTAGGTTTGATATCTGCCTTAACCAACACCATGTGGAAGAAGTAATAATGTGCTTGTCTGTATACCCCAAATTTAACAGCAGTCACCGCTTCCTATCCATTAGAATATTCATTCTAGGAGAATACGGCATTCACAAAAAAATTCTGACTACCATGCTGTGCATCAGCCTTAGCTAGAATGTGGAAAGAACTTACATAGAGAGGTGTGTCTGAAAAGTACTCAATTAGGCCAGCCATCCCAGCCCAGGTGGCAGATATAGGCGTTAAGAAGCATTCAGTTTTTTTTTTTTCTTTGACATACTGATTTTATTTGATTTGAATGTATACCTAGAAATGGGTTTGCTGGATCATATATGTTGGCTCTATTTTTAACTTTTTGAGGAACCTCCATAATGTTTTCCATAATGGCTGTACAAATTAATTAACACATTTGATAGTGTTTGGTATATAGTTTTATACATTTGACAAACAGAACAGTTCTATCATCCTTCCCCACCAAAAGAAAAAAACTCCCTGAAAATACACTCCCTTTGTAGTCAGACCTTCCTCCCTCCCACCCTTAACCCCTGTCAACCACTGATCTATTCTCCATCACTATAGTTTTGCCTTTTCTAGGATGTCATAGAAATTGTTTTTGTTTGTTTGTTTTACAAGCATGCACATCCCTCAGTGTTCACGGCATCCGATAGGTGTGAATTTACCCATCATCCTCTCCTCCCCTCTCCCACCTGCCCAACAACCCATGAATTATCCTGGATGGAGCTGGAGTCCATTGTTCTAAGTGAAGTATCACAAAAATGGAAAAGCAAACACCACAAGCACTCACCATTAAATTGGTACTAATCTGATTCCGGGAAAATGGCGGATTAGTGGTGACCTCCTGGCTCGCTGCTCCCAGAGTAAGAGGTGAAGAAGACGGACAGCCACACATGAGTGGATTGCTCTCCCACAGGAACAGCATTGTGAGTCTGCAGAGAAGCAGCGTGGGACAAGCAGCGCTGGAAAAAAAAAAAAGGTGAATTGGAGAATAGACGGCAAAGCCTGGAGAGTGCGAGATATACAATAGGGAATAGAACGTGGGACGGCTGCACCCGTCAGCCATCTGAGGCAGTGTGATCTGACCCACAGGCGGACGACTGTTCCTCCACTGACCCACACATCCACTCAGGCAGGAAGTGTCTGAAGTCAGTGCAAAGCTGTGGCACAGGCTGATAGGCTGTGTGGAGAAGAGACAAAAGCGGGAAATATTTTGAACTCTCCAGTGCTCTGTGCTAGGTCTGCACCGGGTGGGGGAGGGACTGGTCTGAGTGCACATTTCCTGGGTCTGCAGGAGGGAGTTTGGAGACAGGCACTTCGCCTTTGACGGTCACCGAAACCAGAACAAGGGAGGTGAACACCGAAAGGTAGGCTCTGCCCTTGGAACCTGCCAAAAATTTGGCTGGTACAGGGTGGGACAGAGAATACAGGACCCCCTACTGGACAGACATGAGACAGTACATCAGGGAAGCAGTGGGGAGAGCTGGCGGGTCACTGAGACAGCCTGCGAAACCCAGCACCCACTGCGCCCCCAGCAGTCGCCTCCAGTGCTCTGTGGGTGGGCAGCCACCATTTTGGGGGTCCATACCCTAAAAATGCTGTGACGTGTTGCTGATCTGGACACCACCCCTTCTCCAGCCCAGCAGGGCAAGCCCAGGCAACCGACTCAGGTAGCACCACTGCCCCTACCTGGCAGAGAAGGCCCCATCCTTGGAGGAGGGGAGTAAGGAGAGAAGCCGCTTTCTGAACATTCCTCCCCCAACACAGCCACTTGCCTTTTCTCACTGGCAGGACAAACCCTGCCCCTGGAGGGGTGGAGTAATGAGAGAAGCTGCTTTCTAGGCCAGACACAGGGTGGACTCAGGCAGTGCCCCTACCCCAGCCCAGCGGGTTGACTTCCCCTCTGACAGGGTAGACCCTGCCTTTGGAGGCAGGGAGAAAGGAGAAAAGTTGCTTTCTCTGTGCAACTGGCATGAATTTGTGGGACCTTGGAACCAAGCAAAAGGGGACAGGCTGTTCATTCAGTCCAACAGGTTTGTTTTGATCATCTGATAAGAATGTAACACTAGGGCTCATCCTTGGTGGCCAGGCTGCTACCAGCTTTAGAGCTCGTGTTTTAGGCAGGAATATCCTGGGCAGAGTCCTTAGCAATTATTCCAATTGACACCCCCCACCTGGAGCTGCCTCACAAGTGTGATGAAAGAGCCCTGAATAATGTATTAGCAGCTCTCTTCTAGCAGCAGATCAAGCTAGCACAGAAATATATGCTCTCAGGCTTGCAGATACCTGTTGCTCTTCTTACCCCACCTAAAGTGGCTATAGGGCTCAAGCAATCCTTGGGAGTGACAAGACATTTCCCAAAGACCGGGGCACTTGTGTACCCCATTTGGGGGTTTAGAACCCAACACAAAGGCATTGGAATACATTGATAATTAACTCCTCCATGCAAACTACAAGCAACAACAGAGAGGGTAACCCCATAGCTCAACACAGTGCCTTCCATCCCAAACTATTGGAGGGCAGCAGAGTCACACACACAAGAGTGACTCACCACCTGGGAGCTTAAGCAAGGGGTCCAAACTCACTAATCTTTGGAAAGAGGTGAAGACAACAGGTCAGAGACAACCCAACAGGCTAAAACACCTCTAAGGCAATACAGGACCAGAGTGCCTTTCCCTAGCACTGTCAAGGAATGTCCCTTTGCAGACTTGGAGATAAGGCCATAAACCAGCCCCAGCACCCCTAGTTCTCCACAAAGTAGCCTGATGAGAAAGAATCAGCAAAAGAACACAGGAAACATGAAAGATCAGAGAGAAAAGTTACCCCCAAAAGAAAACATTCAATCTCCATCAATAGATACCAACTTACACGATATGATTAAACTGACAGAGGAAGAATTATGAATATGGATTATAAGAAAACTCAATGGAATTGAAGAGAAAATAGAAACCGAACACCAAGAAGCCATAAGAACAACACAGAAAATGAAGGAAAAATTTTCTAAAGAAATTGAAATACTGTGGAAAAACCAAACAGAAATCTTGGAAATGAAGGAGGCATTCAAGGAACTTTAAAACACAGTGGAAAGCCTCAAGAACAGAATAGAAAGAATCTCAGAGCTTGAAGATAATGCCTATGTACTAAACAAATCAGATGAAAAAAAAGAACACAGAAACAAGAAATAAGATCAAAACATACAAGAAATGTGGGATTATGTAAAGAAGTCAAATATAAGAATCATTGGCATCACAGAGACAGAAGAAGAAAATACACAAGGACTGGGAAATTTATTTCATGGAATACTGGAGGGAAATATGCCTGGCCTGGCCAGAAACCTAGATATGCAGATACAAGAAGCACACAGAACTCGTGGGAGACTCAATGTGAAAAGGCAATCACCATGTCATTTAGTTATTAGGCTGACCAAAGTAAACATGAACGAAGCAATCCTTTGTACAGTGATGCAAAAACAGTGGATACCTACAAAGGAAAACTTAACAGACTAACTGCAGACATAATTCAACATGAGCAGGTGGGCTTTATACCAGAGATGCAAGGCTAGTTCAACATACACAAATCTATAAGTGCAATTCACCTCATAAATAAAAGCAAGAAAAAAGAGCATATGATTCTCTCAATAGATCTGGAAAAAGCATTTGACGATGTCCAGCACACCTTTATGATAAAAACTCTTAACAAAATAGGCATAGATGGGGCATACTTTAAAATGTATGATAAATCCACAGCCAATATCATACTGAATGGGGAAAAATTGAAACCATTCCCACTTAGAACTGGAACCAGACAAGGTTGTCCATTATCTCCACTTCTATTCAACATAGTGCTGGAAGTCCTTGCTAGAGAAATTAGAAAAGAGAGGGGAATTAAGGATGTCCAAATGGGGGCAGAAGAGATGAAACTCTCACTCTTTGCTGATGATATGATATTATACCTAGAAAACCCCAAGTCTCAACCAAGAGAATCCTAGAATTGATAAATGAATTCAGTGAAGTCAGGATATAAAGTCGATACACACAAATCAGAGGCATTCATATATTCCAATAACAGTCAAGCTGAAATTCAAATAAAAAACACAGTACCTTTTACAATAGCCTCAAAGAAAATTAAATATCTAGGAATATATTTAATGAAAGAAGTGAGAGACATATACAGGGAGGACTATAAAACATTAAGAAAAGAAATTGTAGAAAATGTAAACAGATGGAAAAGTCTACCTTGCTCATGGATTGGCAGAATCAACATTGTTAAAATGTCCATACTACCCAAAGTGATCTACAGAATTAATGCAATACCTATCAAAATACCATCATCATTCTTTACAGATCTAGAAAAAAATAATTACGTGCTTTCTTTGAAACAAGAGAAACCTCATATAGCCAAAGCAATCTTAAGCAAATAGAACAAACTGGGAGGTGTCAGAATGGAAGAACAGGCATCACATGTACTCGCCATCAAATTGGCACTAACTGATCAACACTAAGGTACTCACATGGTAGTAATATTCTTTGGGGGTTAGGGGTTTGGGGTTGGTAAGCTCACAACTGATGGATGCTGAGTGCATTGTAGGGGGGGAAAGGGCATGCCTTAAATCATGGTTTGGATGTGGCAAAGTCATAATATATAACCAAAATGTTTGTACCCCCATAATATCCTCAAATGAAAAAAAAAATAAAACACTATAAATAGAAAAAAAATTGGTACTAATCGATCAACACTAATATGCACATATAGTAGTAGCATTCATGGGGTGCCGGGCAGGTGGGAAGGGGCAGTAGGGGATGGGTATATTCACAAATAAAGGATGAGGTTTGAGATTTTAAGAAACATATGTATGTATATCCTGAAGCATGTATGTATGGATGACTACCAACACACACACGCACATATATATAAAACACATATATACTTTACATATGCATATGTTCATGTATACACACACACACACACACACACACACACACACACACACATACACACTTTAAGAAAATAATTGTACAGTTGCTAACTCCGGTAATCCTAGCACTCTGGGAGGCCAAGGCGTGAGAGTTGCTTGAGCTCCGGATTTCAAGATCATCCTGAGCAAGAACAAGACTGTGTCTCTAATAAAAATAGAAACATTACCTGTACATCTTGGCATGCACACTCCAGAGGCTGAGGCAAGAGGATCGCTGAAGCCCAGGGATTTGAGTTTGCAGCGATCTACAATGACGCCACTGCACTCTAGCCAGGGAGACAGTGTGAGATTCTGTCTCAAAAAAAAATAATCATAATTATAATGTTAAAACCATATATATATATACATATATATACACACACACACAATTATGTATGTATTTATATAGATATATGACTCAATTTTAATGTGAAATTCAAGAAACTTATAACTTTTAAACAATTTGCTCTGTCTGTAAGTGGCCTTTTGAGATGTTAGGATGGTAGCTGAAGATTCTATAAAGGAAAAAAACAAAAATAATATGAACTCCTTTTCTATTTAAAAAATACAGGAAAAAATAAACAAAACCTAAACTTTTATTTCCACAAATGTTACTTTAAATATGATTAATTTAATCAGTGAAGATTAAGTCTAAGCTAAAAATTCATGT
>NW_012153474.1:155966-157132 GCF_000956105.1 Propithecus coquereli
TCTAATATTTGGCCTTTGACCCTGGTTCCCAATACAGAGCTTCTTAGTCTTGTGTGATAAATATGTCTTTTGTTCTAATGAAGTGACTCTTGGTGAGCTAATGGATAGTTTCAGGATGGAGTCTGGTCACCAGAAAGACCATGCCATGCTTAGAAGCTTTGAACTTTTACCCCTTATGCTCTAGCAAGGGAAGAGGGGCTAGAGATTGAGTTAATAATTGATAATGTGGTTAAGCTTCCATAAAAAGCCCTAAAAGATGGGCATCAGAGAGCTTCTGGGTTGGTGAATAGGAACAAATAAGCATGTTGGGAAGGTAGTGTGCCCAAAGAGGGAATGGAAGCTCTTCACTCCTTCCCACATACCACACCGTATATACCTGTTCATGTGGCTATTCACCTGTATTCTTTGTAATATACTTTATAATAAACCAGTCCCTGTAAGAAAATATTTTGCTAAGTTTTGTGAGCCATTATAGCAAATTATCACACTCAAGGAGGGTTTAGAGGGAACCCCTGATTTACAGCCAGTGAATTGGAAGTTTGGGAGGCCCAATATCGTAATTGGCTTCCAAAGTGAGGAGGCAGTCTTGTGAGACTGAGCCTTTAACTTGTGGGGTCTGACGCTAACTCCAGGTGGATAATGTCAGAACTAAATTTTATTGTATGACACCCAATCTGTGTGCATAGCTAATGGGAGAATTGCTTTGTGTGGGAAACCTACACCTTTGGTATAAAAGTGTTGTGAGTACAGAAAAACATGTTGCTTTCTCTTTAATGTATATAAAGCATTTGATAAAATTCAATATTATTCAGAAAACTAGGGGTAGAAGTATACTTCAAAAACTTGACTGAGATCGTTTATAAAAAAGTCTGCAGTCAACACCATACTTCAGGATGAAAAACTGATTGCTTTTATAATAACATCAATAAAATGGCATTGATATCTATTCACAAGATTTTATTGGAGGCCCTATGAAATGTAATAAGGCAAGGAAAAAGAAAGGTACAGTGATAAAAGATGAAATAAACTCATCTCTGATTGCAAATGACACAATTTTTTTTACATAGAGGATTCCAGAGAATCTACCATGAAACTACTGGAATTAATAGGTGAATACAGGAAAATCATAGAATACAATGTCAATATATAAAATAACTATTCATATT
>NW_012153474.1:159947-161410 GCF_000956105.1 Propithecus coquereli
ATTTAATAAAGTTTTAAACTTTTATAAATGACTATAGATACCAAAATTGCCCTATTTAAGATTTGGTGAAGTGGTTGCATTCTTTTGATAAAATACTACACCAATCGTGTTCCAAATTTCCTTCTGTGTTTCTATACTTCTATAATTTTTCAGTCTATCTTGAGTCTCATTCATATTTGTATCATTTTCTTGCTAGAAGTTGTTTATATAATCATTGTTTTAAAAACTATTAAAACAATATAGGCTTAAATAATAGGTCTCAAATAAAATTTCCAGGCAGTATCAACTTACTTTTTGAAATTTAGATAATAAATTGAACTCTACTAGATTAAAAATTTATGTTGAAATGTCTGAACAATATTCACATTAATATATCACAAGTAGGCTGTAAAAAGTGAAAGTGTTTATGATATTGCTAATAGATAAAATGGGAAATTTTGTGAAAGTCATACCTAGGTATTAGGGTATTAGTAAGGTTTAATTCTGACTACCACAAGTACACTATCGTATTAAAGAGATGGTTTCAGAAAATCTAATATGTGAGAGAAATGTATCAGTATATTTCATCTTAATATAGATAGTTGGCAATTGTGTAGTATTGTTGGATCCCTATAGACATAAAGCCATTTGCTACATAGTTGTCTGAAGAACAAAATTACTAAATTATTTCCTTGTCTATTTTGCTGCCAGACTTAAATAAACTAATTTGCAAATGCCAATCAATCTTTCAAGTGTGAATTGTTATATTCTAATTAATTAGATTTTGAACAATCTAATCTAAAATATCACCAAAATTAAAACCTACCTTATATATTATAATTGAGAAAATAGCGTTTGATCCTCAAGTTAATTAGAGCTCTCTTCCTACTTTCTATAATTTCACCAAAAGACTGGGATATTTATTATTACACCTCTGCTTCCAAACTTTCCCTTTTAAAAAGTTGAGCTTTTTTTTTTGTAACAAACCTTAGAGTAGAAAAATATGTCAAATTTCATATATCTTACTAGGAAGCCAAGTATCTGAAGTATAGTAAACATTTAATATAAAAGCATTATATAAATTAAAGGAAGGAGAACCTATTCCTGTTTCTGGTAAATCATATATATGCTCTAGCTCCTCCAAAGAAAGCTTTCAAATGAGCTCTGGGTAAGCATTATAACAGCTGTATTTTAAGTTGGCAGAAAACGAACTCAGTCATTTCAAAGTGTTGACTTGCTTGCATAATGCAAACATACTTTTTGAGAAAGTATTTTCATTTTATTATACAAACTGCCAAGTCAACATAGCTGTATGAATCTTAGTTATAGGACCAGTTTTCTCTAAAAGTTTTGTTTTATAATTCCCCAAACTCAAGGATTACATTTTTATTCCCTTTCTTTTCAAACACAAATCGAACATCTTTCATCTGGTTTACAAGATGAACTTTAAACGTAGCAAAGACTAGGCAGATCTTGACAAAAAT
>NW_012153474.1:161460-162948 GCF_000956105.1 Propithecus coquereli
AATACATATTTAAACAATGAGATACCAGTTCACATGCACCAGAGTGGCTAAAATATTTTGGCAGAAATATGTAGCAACGGGAAATCTAACACACTTTTGGTGGGAGTGTAACTGTACATCCATTTTGGAAAATATTTGGTTGTTTTATGTAAGTTCAATGGAACCTTTGAACCAGCTATTTCCCTACTACCTATACTCAAGAGGAACTGAATATCTATGTTTACAATAAGAATTGTAAAATAATGATAGCCACTTTATTTATAATATCCAAAAAAAGGAAAGTACATGTCCAGCAACTGGAAAATAGAAAACACAAACAGAACGCAGTTTAACAAACACAGGAAGGAATCAAATGTTTGATGAATCTGAAGAAGATGTGAAATAGTCAATGTACATAATGGTAAATTAAACATGCAGACTTTCTGGCATCTCTGAGCAATACTGTGAGAGCATATTCAAAATTGGTGATAATATGAATGTTTCTTGTGACTTTTCTCTATTATTCTTGGGTCTGTGGATGAATCATAGAGAAAACAAATATTCGAATTTATCAAAAGGTGAAATTTTGCTAGACAAACGCAACCAAAATTTAGAGGGTCCAGGATGTTTAAGATATTAGAGAGAATGTGTTACTGAAATGATAGACCGTGGGATAGCCAACCCCCTTGTCTTGCTTTGATTTTGCAGCTGCAAAGTATTCCTTTTCTTTCTGATCCCTATTATCTTTTTTATATCTGTGATCTCTACAGAGGCAATTTGCAAAAGCACCTGGGCTTTCAGTCACCCAATTCTCAACTTGATCTCTTACAATCTATTGTAAGAATTGGCCCTGTATTCTCATTTAAGACCACTTTCATAAGGTAGTGCCTTATGATATTAACTGGCTAGTGTTTTCTATACCTTCCCAAGCTGTCTATCCTCTTACGTGTACCTACTCATGATCAACCTAATTGTCACTACTTTGTGATCTTCGTCAAATCTTTATATTCTTCCCACCAGAAAACTCAATATATCTTATTACTCCATTTCAATAATATCTCTGTCAGATATCTGTTCACAATAAAATAATTCCCTTTCTCTTTCCAGTTAGAATATCAACAACTTCCCCAGTGATTCTAAGTTTTACTCACTCTACAAAATATATTTACTGTTAGTAACTTTTCATGTTCTCTTCCATTCTCTTTCCACTAGTCTTTGTCCTTTCCCATATCTTCAATTACCATACAATCAATTCCAATATCATGGGTTTCTCCACATACAATATTTTCTGCTTTATTCAATTCACTATCTACACCTCTACCTGTGACATCTTCTGGTATGTTCTGTTGTCATCTAAAACTTAATGTGACAAGGTCAGAGTCTTGAAATTTTCTGCTAAGCACTCTACCACTCGTCCTAACTCCATGCCTCTCTCAATTTCACCAGCATGAAACTTGAGCATTAACTTTAATACCTTTTAAATCTCTCCCTCAAGGCCCTATTAACTGT
>NW_012153474.1:162998-163287 GCF_000956105.1 Propithecus coquereli
CTTTCCCATATTTTCAATTACCATACAGTCAATTCCAATATCATGGGTTTCTCCACACACAATATTTTCTGCTTTATTCAATTCACTATCTATACCTCTACCTGTGACATCTTCTGGTATGTTCTGTTGTCATCTAAAACTTAATGTGACAAGGTCGGAGTCTTGAAATTTTCTGCTAAGCACTCTACCACTCATCCTAACTCCATGCCTCTCTCAATTTCACCAGCATGAAACTTGAGCATTAACTTTAATACCTTTTAAATCTCTCCCTCAAGGCCCTATTAACTGT
>NW_012153474.1:167779-170252 GCF_000956105.1 Propithecus coquereli
CTAGTATATTCTAAATATTACATATGCAATTGTTGCTTTTAATCAATACATTTTTCTTGCCACCCTAGCTGCTTCTCACATCCCCTACCTCTCCCACCACCAAATTCAAACACAGAATCCCTACTTTTCAACAGAACATTAAATATGCACTAGTTTCATTTGGTTTACTCTTGCTTGTACACATTTTATAAAAACTCGGGGGCTTCTCAACATTGGATGAATACAATATGAGCTAATATTGACAAAGCAGTCTTTGTTACCTTACACACACACACAAAGTATAATAGCCACTTACCTTTTTTTCTCTTTTTTTTTTTTTTTTTTTTTTGAGACAGAGTCTTGCTTTGTTGCCCGAGCTAGAGTGAGTGCCGTGGCGTCAGCCTAGCTCACAGCAACCTCAAACTCCTGGGCCCAAGCAATCCTTCTGCCTCAGCCTCCCAAGTAGCTGGGACTACAGGCATGCGCCACCATGCCCGGCTAATTTTTTCTTTATCTATATTTTTAGTTGTCCAGATCATTTCTTTCTATTTTTTAGTAGAGACGGGGTCTCGCTCTTGCTCAGGCTGGTCTCGAACTCCTGACCTTGAGCGATCCACCCGCCTGGGCCTCCCAGGGTGCTAGGATTACAGGCGTGAGCCACCACATCCGGACTTTTTTCTCTTTTTTAAAATTTTTAATTATTATGGGTACATAATAGTTGTATATATCTTTATAGGTTAAATGTGATTTTTTGATACAGGCATACAATGTGAATTGATCAAATCAGCATAATTGGGGTATCCATCAACGTAGGCATTTATCACCTCTTTGTGTTAGGAACATTCCAATTCCACTTTTTTAGTTATTAATAAAATGTCATTGATGACATTTCAAAACAAAGACAACAGGGTAATTGTAATGTTTACATTATTGTGTTTAAAATGTGTTTATTGTAAGAAGCATATTGTTTTTCTAGCTTCTCATGCAGTATCTGCCTTTCTCGTGTAATATCTCATGAGACAATTCATATTTAATGTAATTATTGATATGCTTAATTTTAGGCCCATTCTCTCTATATTATCACCTTTTTTTCTTGTACCAGTCCTGGGAATTACTGTCACTAGTTTGTTCTGAGGAAGCAGAAGCTGAGACAGAATGTGTTGTGCTGAGTATTAATTAGGGATCAACACCCACGGAAGGGTGAAGCGAGAAACAGCATTGGGCAGAGAGAGAGGTCAAATCAATGCAGGCCAGACAAACCTTGGCCAACCCCATGAGGGCCTTTGGCGTGTCTATATACTGTCAACATTGTCTCACATTAGGGTGTCTGTCATTGAATATAGGCTATTCAACAGAAGCATGGCCTTGGGTAAGGTGGCTCTCTGCTCCTGAGTCAAACCCTACTAGAGAAATTACTTGGAGTGAC
Organism: Propithecus coquereli; assembly: GCF_000956105.1. Lineage (NCBI taxonomy): Eukaryota > Metazoa > Chordata > Mammalia > Primates > Indriidae > Propithecus > Propithecus coquereli. Next base: position 169,185 of record NW_012153474.1, read on the forward strand.
AAGTCCTTCTTTGAAGAGGAATCTGGATGGCGCACCACACTTACATCCACACAATAGGATAGAGTTCACTACTCAAAAATAACAACTTCTGTTTCCCAGGTATCACGGCTCTTTATTAGTTTGCTTGTTTTCTTATTTCTACTTGACCTTATATGTAACACTTTATTTTGAACAAGTTGACATTGCCATTTGCTTGTTGGAAATCAAACAGTTTTTACGGGACATGTGACTGCAAGACAGTAGGATATTTAGATTTAAAGACTGAAGAGTTAAGAAATAAAGGACATATCAAAAATTCAAAACACAGTTTTGCCCAAAACAACATAAAAGTCTGATTTTCTTGCCATTTCTAGTTTTTAAAATCGTGGAATATGAAAAGAAACAGAAACTGTGTGGGATATATGCACATTTACGTCCAAATAGATGAGTGAAATGTTTTTTACATAACTGCATTTATCATTGTAAATGTCCTTAAACAAATGCAGTTCATTTGATAATATTTCATTATTTGTTGTTTTACACCCTCTATAAGGTCAATTTGATGCATGTAGTAAATTTTTGTTCAAGTTGAATAATATTCCTATGTATGTGCAGCAGATGCCTTTCTGTACTAAATGATTCTTAGACATTCTCATCAAATACATAAAGCTATTTTGGAATTGCTTGCATGCAAATGAGGATTACATGCATGTAAATTTGCATTTGAAATGACTAAATTCTCTTTTCATTACCATTCTTTATCCTCAAAGCAAACTATTTTTATTTCTTACTAACAGTATATTTATGACATTAAAGCCAAAACAGATGTTTACATCCAAGTAATAGGACTAGACCATTTGTTGCAATAATGATCTACTTGGCCTTTAAATTAAAAAAATTTAGCATAAATAGCATAGAGCTATATAGATCAACTTTTATTTGGGATATTTTTGCAGAGCAAATATGATATGATACTATCATATCTAAACCACAGGTATTTTAAAAATACAATGCATTTTTTTTTTAAAAAAAGAACTTTCCTTACAATATTATGAAAGGCAAAAAATTCAATGGCTTTGAAAATTGCCA
>NW_012153474.1:170302-171264 GCF_000956105.1 Propithecus coquereli
TTTAATTCTTAACATTTTCACCTATGAGTGAATATGGCCAACTAATATCAAAGTGACATAAAGAGTACTGTTGGTGATGAGAGATCAAGCCTTAACAAAGAGCCATGTTGAAAATACATAAATTCAAAATAATGGTGAAATTAAAACTATGTGTATTTATTTTACAAATACTGTAATTGAGGATATACCTAAGAACATTTGACAGATCAAATTGGGTCCTTACTTTGACTTAGGTTCTGATAATACACAATTTTTCTAAAGATTTACAAACATTATCTACTTTTAATGTTTTGATGTATTAATAATTGTGGTTGTTATTCATAGATACACAATATTTATTTCTCTAAAAAAATCACAGCATTAGTTTTATTTTAGCTCCCCCAGTATTAGTCTAATAGTAAGGATTTTTTTACTTATACTTTTATTTTAACATGTAAATGTCAAATAGTAAATAATACAATAATTAAAACATGAACAAATAAATAAAATAAGAAAATTATGTAATAAACAACTTCTTAGGCGATTGATAATTTTCACTAGTCATGTGCAATATGTGAAATCCCAGAGGAAAATATATTGATTCAGTACTCAAAAAATGTAAAACCATAGCTAGACATGAGATTTACATAAAATCTCTGGCTCAGTCAAACAGAGCCTGTGATTACAGCATATTAAAAAAAATACATCAATATACCAATCTATTTTTGTTGTGAAGGCAATGCTTTTGGCTTTGAATATACAGATTTGACACCTTTCAAATTAATATAGCTAAGATGACAGGGACCAATACAAAAATTTTAAATCAATGCTTTGAATGATTTTAAATCAATTTAAGAAGAATGATTCACTTTAATATTAACCAGTTGAAGGGATCAGAGGAAAAAGAGATAATTAAATTCCAAAAATACCTTATCCCCTCTCCCTAAAAAACACCTTTTTCTTAAAAGACAAACATGCAAACA
>NW_012153474.1:173605-173931 GCF_000956105.1 Propithecus coquereli
TATTATGAAAGGCAAAAAATTCAATGGCTTTGAAAATTGCCACAAAAGATTTCCTTAATGTTAGAAATTAGTTAAAATTATGTTCTCATTTTTAATTAGAAAAATTCCCAATTGAATTATTTAAATTAAGAGAATAACTCCCATGATATTACCTAATGCCTCATAATATCTAAGAGTTTATTTTCTTATTATTTTTTTAAATATGGGTATTATCACAAGAAAATGTCCCAAAGTTGTAGGATTCTTTTTATGTTTGGTGGTTGCTTATGCTATATAAATAGACTGAAATTCAATATGACAATAAAACAAGCATATAACTATCAATA
>NW_012153474.1:173981-174923 GCF_000956105.1 Propithecus coquereli
TCTGTGAGAGACTCTAAAATACTGACTAAAAAAGGTACGAGATAATAAATGTTGTTAGATAAGGTACTAAGTTTGGGGCGGTTTATTATGGAGCAATAAATAGCTAACTGATGGTCAGAGAACATATTTTGTATGAGCTGAATTTTTGTGAGTCTTGTTTTAAGGCCCAGAATATGATCTAAATGTTCCATATACCTTGAAAAGAATTTCTATTCTGCTGTTGTTAGGTAGCGTTTTATAAATATCATTTAGGCCAAGTCGGCTGATAGTATTGTTCAAATAGATTACAGTAGTCTCCCTTTATCTACAGTTTTGCTTTTTCAAGCTTCAATTATCCATGGTCAATAGTGGTCCAAACATATTAAATGAAAAATTCCAGACATAAAGAATTCATAAGTTTTAAATCACATACCTTTCTGAATAGTGTGATGAAATCTCAGGCCACCCTGTCCTGTCCTGCTGCATTGTGCTCCATCCTGCTCTGGACATGAATCATCCCTTTTTCCAGCTTATCTAGTAATACACTGTATATGCTACTTGTCCTTTAGTCACTTAGTAGCTGTCCCAGTTAGCAGATTGACTATTGCAGTATCTTGATGCTTGTATTCAAGTAACCTTTATTTTTGTTAATAATGGCCGCAAAGTATGAGAGTAGTGATGCTGACATATGGCTATAATTGTTCTATATTATTATTAGTTATTATTGTTAATCTCTTACTGTGTCTAATTAATAAATTACACTTTATTATAGGTGTGTACGTATAACAGAAAACATAGTATATACAGTGTTTGGTACTATTCGCAGTTTCAGGTATTCACTGGGGGTCTTGGAACACATTCCTCATAGATAAGGAGGAGCTATTGCATATTCCTTCTGACTTTCTGTCTACTGGCTCTATCAATTATTGGGAGAGGATTACTGAAATCTCCACTATAATTATG
>NW_012153474.1:176620-177031 GCF_000956105.1 Propithecus coquereli
CAATGGGATTTCTGATGGGTTGACTATATAGTATGAGAGGATAAGAGGAAAAAAATGAGTTCAAGAATTCCAGAGGAAATGGAAGTGCGAATTTCCCGTTGAGATGGGAAATATTGTGAGTGGAAAAGATTTGGAAAGGAAGTTTAAAATTTTCTTTGGCACATAATCCATTAGAACATCATTTGGAAATATAAAGCAGAAAATATGAAGTTAGATATACGTGTCTGGAATCCAGGGGAGAAGCTGTAATTCAGGCAGGAGATATAAATTTGGAAATTGTTAGTAAAGAACTGTTGTATAATTCCATGAGACTTCAAATACTAAAGAATGAGTTATTTAAATTAATAAGTATAGGTTCAACAGTTGAGTCTTGAGGCACATCAAGGTTGGAGAGTTTGTGGTAAAGAAAGA
>NW_012153474.1:178526-178859 GCF_000956105.1 Propithecus coquereli
TCCAAACAACCCTGTAACACTTGCATAAGCGCCCCTTAGGGTGGTGCAGAATATTTCCTGTATATATAATTGACCCCCAAATCTCTAAAAAATTGCTTCTTACAGTGAATTAATATTACTTTAAAATTTTAAACATTCATAAATACTTATTGTATCGGGCCAAAGACATTTAAAGAATTATGATGCTTATAGTGCCCATTATTATTGGTTTTGTTACTGTGACATACACTTCTTTGCCATCTTCCTGAAAAAATTGTCCACAATTTTTGAAGATACAAATGCATGCTGAGAAGGATTGTTGTTGTAGATGCTAAATTAAGACTGAGAATCACA
>NW_012153474.1:179101-179676 GCF_000956105.1 Propithecus coquereli
AAGCATAATATAATTTGACTTATACTTAAGAAGATGACCCAGGCTATGGGCTAAGAATAGACTAGGTACTGGGGTAGATATGAAATACTTTATGTAAGAAATGGCTTAAAATTGAGTAGCAGCAACATTGCTGATAAGTAGTGATCATATTCTTGAAGTAGAGTCAATGGGATTTCTGATGGGTTGACTATAGAGTATGAGAGGATAAGAGGAAAAAAATGAGTTCAAGAATTCCAGAGGAAATGGAAGTGCGAATTTCCCGTTGAGATGGGAAATACTGTGAGTGGAAAAGATTTGGAAAGGAAGTTTAAAATTTTCTTTGGCATATAATCCATTAGAACATCATTTGGAAATATAAAGCAGAAAATATGAAGTTAGATATATGTGTCTGGAATTCAGGGGAGAAGCTGTAATTCAGGCAGGAGATATAAATTTGGAAATTGTTAGTAAAGAACTGTTGTTTAATTCCATGAGACTTCGAATACTAAAGAATGAGTTATTTAAATTAATAAGTATAGGTTCAACAGTTGAGTCTTGAGGCACATCAAGGTTGGAGAGTTTGTGGTAAAGAAAGA
>NW_012153474.1:181196-182312 GCF_000956105.1 Propithecus coquereli
ATTTAAAGTGCATTCATTCTAATATGATTAGGTGAGTAATACTGTCACTGTTGCAAAGATTCTAAAGCTGAATACCATGTGTAAAGAACTTTTACACAGACATGTATCAGAATGAAACAGACAAGTGTCTTTATATCTCTAGGTTGTTTCAATATACCTTAACGTTGGTCGGGTAAATTATGACAGGCGAAAAAATGTCATCAAATATATTCAGTACCATAAATCTGATAACATAAAAGAAAGTTTAGGGATTTAATGAAATATTTTAGAAACGTGATTACATATCAATTAAATAAAAGTCCATGTCACTGTAAGAAAAATAAATACATGATAAAGATAAAAAATTGTTTAGAATATTTCAGGTTAATCATTCTTGCCACTTTTATATGGATAGTTCCATAGGTCTGCAAATTCATTTACAAATGACCAAAATTACAAATGAAAGTAACGTAGTCATTTGTTAAATGTGTACAAGTAACGTATGCTATGTAAAAAAAGCACTTTCAATTATATTTAATTTACAAAATGTATAAGAAAAATGTGTGAAAATCCTGAAAACATTAAGTAAATAATTATACTAATATTAAAAAATGAACTATGCATTTATGTGTGCAAGGGCTAGTTCTGATTAATTTATCAATATCTTCATAGCAGAAATTAAAGTTTATTTCTTCATTTAATTTTTTCAGATAGTATATGATAGTTTACATGATGTATAAGAAAATGCCCTATATGCTATAAAATGCTACACAGGTGCTGGTTATCGTGTATATGTCATATACCATTATGAAAAAGCAGTATCTGTTTCGTTTAGCAAAACATTGTGATCTAAGGTTTTTCCAAAGAAAATCCTCATGGTATACTCATTTAAAAAAAACAAATAAAACTAACCATTCTGGACTTTTTTCACCCACCCCTCAATATTTATTTTTCACATTCATATTACTTCCAAGAAATTTATGACACTTTGCAATTTTTGGTTTCACTTCATATATTTTACCCAGCAAACTATAAAATTCATTTAACTTTACCATGAAGACTGATAATCAATAGCCATTAGCCATGTATCAATAACTTTTATATAGGGAAAAGCCAAGAAACAATGAAAAACAATTT
>NW_012153474.1:183284-190833 GCF_000956105.1 Propithecus coquereli
AAAAAATATATGATAAATGTAGTAAAAACACAAACTTTCAGGATTCTGTTATCTTATGATGATTAATGAAAGATGATATTACTTAAAAAAATTCTATGATTGGTTTAAGAGGAACTTAGTGACATGGTAGTTGCTTGTTATTATAGCCCCTACTAAATGTTGTATACGTGATGTATACTTCCCTCTATACTTCCCTCTCTCTCTCCCTCTCTTTCTAAGCATGTATTATCTTCATAATATGAATTCATTATATGAGTTTAACCTTTGGTTCTTTTCTTTGTTCTGTCTATGCATAGTGAACTCGCCAAGTCTTATGACTCTAAATAGCATTTATATGCTGGTAACCCTAAATTTTGATCTCCAAAGATCTCTTTCTAAATTCTAGCCTTATATATCCTATTGCCTACAGAATATCTCCACTTGTATCTATGAATATATGTATATATTTATTCATATACATATATTTGCATATGCCAATTTCAACACATCTAAAATTGAACTCCTGCTGGTTACTCCAAACTATATATATTTGCAGATGCCTCCATTTTAGCTGATGGATGCAGCATCTCCCTAGGTATTTGGTTAAAAAACCTTGGACTCATCCTTGAGTCATTTCTCTCTCTCAATCTCTTGCTCCCTTGCTCTATTTCATACCTTACAATCAATGCGGCACAAAATCCTACATGTACTCCCTTGAATCTGACTGCTTTTCACCCTTTTTTCCCCATAGCATGCATTACCAGATTATATCCTATATTATCTGCTTATTTATTAATGATGTTTAATCTTTACATCTCCATGCTATCTATCTATCTGTATCTATCTATCTATCTATCTATCTATCTATCTATCTATCTATATCTGAGTGAGTACCAAGATCTTGGTAAATTTTATTCACTGATATATCTAAAATGCTTGTAACAGAAGTCAGTAAATAGTATTGAGTGAATGAATAGAGTTATTATTTATATTATGCTGCCACTATTCAGCCAGTGTTGAATACAGGGTTTGAAATATAGGAGCAACCTGAAGTATTTATGAAAAAAAAAATGAGTGAATGTATGTAAGGAATTGCATGAGCGTTCTAAACTTCAGCCACTTGTGTAAAAACACTTAGCTATACAATCTATAGATTTCTGGCATCACAAAATTTAGTGTCCCCTTTTTTCTGATTCAATTAAACAATCTATATTCATATTCTAATTCATATAACCTTTTCACCCTCTGTCTTCACTCTGTTAGTGTTCAGTTTTTTCTTTCAATCCATTTCCTGTGTTTAACTGTATAGAATCAATTACAAAATGATACAGACACTCAGACAGTCATTATCTTGTCAAACCTTACATTCCTAAGCACAGTAACAGCTATAGCTTGTTCAGATTCCATTCTCTTACAGAACCACTTAATGCTTATCTACTGATTCTGACACAATGGAAGGAAAATTTTAATTAATATTGCTATGCCCATCAAACTGAGGTTCTCTTGTTATAAGAAGAACTAAATAATTATATTAATACTCCTCTTTTTTTTATTTCAGAATATTATGGGGATACAAACATTTTGGTTATAGGAATTTCTTTTGTATTGTTTGAGTCAAAGTCATGTGTGTGTCTATCACCCATATAGTGTGCACTCTACCCATTAGGTGTAAATTTACCCATCCCGTCCTCCTCCCCTATCTGCTTGATTTCTGTTGAATTTTACTACCGTATGTGCACATGAGCATCGATCTATAAGTTTCAAATTACCAGTGAGTACATGTAGTTTTTATTCTTCCATTCTTGTGATACTTCACTTAAAAGGATGGTCTCCAGTTCCATTCAGGTTGTTACAAAAGGTATTAGTTTACCATTTTTTATGGCTGAGTAATACTCCATGGTATACAAATACCACATTTTATTGATGCATTATGCATTGATGGACCACTTTGGTTGTTTCCACATCTTTGCAATTGTGAATTGTGCTGCTATAAACATTTTAGTGCAAGTGTCTTTTTTATAAAATGTCTTTTTTCCTTTGGGTAAATTCCTAGTAGTGGGATTGCTGGATCAAATGGTAGTTCTACTTTTAGTTCTTTGAAGTATCTCCATACTACTTTCCAAAGAGGTTGTACTAGTTTGGAGTCCCACCAGCAGTGTATAAGTGTTCCTTTCTCTCTGCATCTACACCAGCATTCGTTCTTTTGCGACTTTTTGATAAAGCCATTCTCACTGGAGTTAGGTTAAAACAAAGAATCACTTTGGTTGCTACATTAATAACAAACTATGGGCAGGGCCAACAGTAGAAAGAAGGAGTAAACCCAGTAATCTCGGTGAGATGAAAATAGCATGCAGGGATGTGGGGAGATGTGGTGTGACTCTGGATTTATCGTGAAGATAGAACCAACAGGATTTCCTTACAGATTGGGTGTGGGTTATGAGGGAAACAGAAGAGTCAAGGATAACTTCAAGGTCTTTGACTAAATAACTGGATGAGTGAAATTACTGTGAATTGAGAAGAGGAGGCCTGTGGGTAAAGCAGATTTTGGTGGAAACACCTGGTGTCCAATTTTCGACATGTTGAATTTAAGATGTCTCTTAGATATTCAAAAGAGAGATAACGTACATAGACAGTTCAATGTTGGAGTTTGGGACAAAGGTCTGGACCAGAAATACAACTTTAGGAGTCATTGACATATGGACATTTTTAAGGTTTCAGAACTGGTATTTATTATAAAGATAGTTGTAACTTGAAATTATATTATTTTTCTGACTTCTGAAAGATATGACATTTATTTGAAAATAGGAAATTAGTGGGTTATGCTTACCATTTATGCAGAATATCATTAGAGAATTTCCTTGATATTCTACTGTAATAACTGAAGATGATACTTTTTAGCTTGTCTCCTTGCACAGTTTATTTGAATACTAAGCCTTGTGATCTTTATTACTATACAAGTCTCTGGAAATGCCTTCCTTATAGATTTAATGGTTTGTCCTATGTTATGTTTTTCTCCTGATCTTATAATAGTTCTCAGATACAATAATAAATAATTCGTTCGTGTTTATTAGAATAAAAAAAAATCTCTCTCTTTTGCTCATACACACTCATGTGCTAAGAAGACTGTCTATTCTGGATCCTAGAGCCATTTCAATACAATGTACAATAAATGATTCTTTTCACATCAATATGAAGAATGCCATTTTTACTTAATGTAATTTTTTTTCTTAAACTTCATTAAAATTTTAAGAAGCTTAAGTGATATTTCCTTAACTGGATATGAGTAGAATAGAGCATCATTTAAAATTATTTAAGATCTTTTATAAAAATTAATCCGCTCATTTAAAAATTATCCAAGATAGATAAACAAGTAGAAATACAAATATCGAATAGATGTAGATATGGAGTGTTTCCTGAAATATTGCATTAAAATCTCTTGACAAACTAATAAAATATTCTTCTCCAGGATGTTTTTCTAATAATTTTAGTTGGAATTTAATACACGCTAGTAAAAGTTCAATAACGTTAGTGTTTTAATGTTCTTAACATAAAGATGAAGTATTAATAGCATATCATTTGGAATTTATTACTGATAGCCAAGTTTCAAACAGAAACTGGAAGGAGTCACAAAAAACTCAACATGCATTAATATCAATCAGTATGGAGTCATATGAAATATTTACTGAATTTTTTTCTGTATTTTTTTCAACGAGTTACATTGCAAGTCAAGGTTCTGTTATTACATGGAAGGCTCTTGTCAATGAGTAAAACATGTAGGTCTAATGATTGACAATGTACTTGTCAGAAACAGGCCATATGACTTTGCCTGCTAAATGGGATACCATGGCAACACCTGGTTAGTGAAAGTTGAAGAAATATTTTGTAGTTTTTGCATTTGTTAGAGCTGCTGGACTGTAACAGATATGTATTAATTGGAAGTAGATGTGACAGCTTGCAGCAGTTACTAAGATAGGAAGCAAATCATCAACACCTGTCAAGGCTAAGGACTGAAAAAAGATGAATCAAAAGCTATGATGTGTGACTTCAAAAACAGTGTCACTTTTGTGTACTCATCATTTGTAGAAAGTGTGGGGAAATGTGAGATTTTGTTAATATATAAATATTTTCATTAGTGTCTTAAAGATATGGAAAAGATTCATCACCTGTCAAGTTAAAAAGGGGTAAATTATAAATTCAAAAGAACACATAAAACTTTGACAGTTCTAATCATGTACTATCACCATGATTTCACAGCACAAGATGCATAGATGCATGAAAGATATTCTAAATAGGGATTGTCAGTTTTAGTATACAAAACAGCATTCCCCTTTTCCTGACAGGTTAAATATGATGTGATAGCTTTATATAATAAAACTTTCCAAAATTAAAACCATATTTCCATCTTCTTCAATGATAGACAGAAAATTAATTTTATCAATAGTGTCAGATTTTCAATTAGCTAAAAAAATATGATACTGTTTTCATTCTTTTGCTAATACGTGTTCTACAAATGTATCTAACAATTCACTAATGATTAGGTATAGGAGGTTCTTACATTTAAAGGAAATACACAAATGCCTTCTTGTCCATTTGCTTGCTGCTGATTTCACTTCCTTCATATTTTTGCTCAGAATAAAGTAATAACTTCCTATTTGACTGAAGCACACTGTTAAAAATCTCAGTATCACTGAGAATAGTTAAAAAGGTAGAAAAGGAGATGACAGCAGAGATGAAGATATAAATATATTCTTCATACTTTTTCAACCAATCAATCTTGAGGCTATCATTAATATGTAACTGCTAACTTTAAAATAAGTCAAGAATAATTACAAACAAACAATAATAAAAAGCATGGTGGTATTTCATATTAGTTGAGGATTATATTCTATGTAAAGAAAATGGTTTTAGACAACTTAGTCTTAACATTCCGTAGTAATATGCCCCTTTGGAGATGACTATGCATCTGACAAAGGATAATAACTGCAAAGACATCAAATGTAACCATAATGTTTGTACTCTCATAATACCCTGAAATAAAAATAAACAAATAAATAAGATAATAAATAATTTGATATTGGAAAAAAAAACTGCTTTAGTGTTGAGGACTAGATGAAATAGCTGGCTTAAATTTTAAGACCATGTTGTCATAAAAATTGAAATGAAATATAAATAAATGAACAAATAAAACGTATTTTAAACTAGAATCTTATGCAGCTTAAGTCACTTACAGACAACAATCATACAGATTTGCTCATGACCATATATTCACTATCTAAAAACAGAATTAGTGTATATCACCCTCAAAAAGTCTAGTCATATCATAAAAAATTCAATATTGCTTTTTAAAATTATTCCGATTATTCTTATATTTTGTTTGACAGCATGTTTACATTATTATGCTTTTTAGAGGCAGATTTTAAAAGTAACTATAATGATGTACTGTCTTAAATTTTTTTTTACCCATTTAAAAATAATTTACCCTTTTATGAAGGCTGCATATTTTCCCTGTGTACTTCAGACTAATTTTAGGATACAGCATAAAGAATGCATTTTAAAGTCTAGTTTATCAATATGTGATGGCAAATGGCTTTTCCTTTCTACCTCATTTTTGGAATCCACTATGTGATAGAGACCGTGCCAGATGTTAATATAAAAATTCCAAAGGAGACTAAGTCATGCTTCCATATGTAAATTACTTTTACTTAAAGTGATTTCTTCGGAAATGCTATTCCTTAGAGCCAAGTGTCCTCAAATATGTCTATTGCGCCCAATCTGGTAAAGAAAAAGCTTTATTTTTCATTTGCAACAAAAGGGGCAGTCATAGAGTGCCTTCAGTTAGTATAGTTTTTATATATTAAAAGCATTTAAGTTAGTAACCAAAAAGGGGAATAAGATACAGGAATATGAGGTGGGGAATGGGAAAAGAAGGCAGCTGATGTTTTGCTAAAATTAGTTAAGTTCTTAATCAAGTAGATGAGCTAAAGGTGAATATATCTGAGAGTGAAAACCTCATGGTTTTGAGTAAGAAAAATGGCTACATTTGGTTTGAGATTTCCAGCTATTTGTCTTATATGGATTGAAGAAAGATCCATATTCTTTTCTGTCCCTTCACATATTCATAAATTAATCCTTTTCTTATTGATCATATCCAAACTTACACCACTCAGAACTCTTGTCAAGGCATGACATTTGCAGTCTCCATCACGGTTATGGGGTGTCTTTTAGATTATTCATGTTGAGTGTCATTTGCTGACTAATCTTCTAGGAGAATATAGAAGTCAGAGTTTTCCAGAGGGAGAGAAAAACCAGTAGCATGGCTCAGTCCAAGCTCAAGAGCCTCAATAACCAGGGAAACCAACAGTACAACCCCCAATCTGGAGCTGAAGGCCTGAGAGCCCCGGGGAGGCTGCTGGTAAATATCCCGGAGTGCAAAAGCCAAAGAATCTGAAGTATGATGTCCAAAGGGTAGGAAGCAGAAGTGTCCTGCTCCAAAAGGGAGAGAGAGAAAAACAGCTCAGCAAGCTGAATATCCCCCTTCCTCCAGTTGCTTTATTCAGCTGGGCTGGCAGCTGACTGGACGGTGTTTGCCCACATTGAGACTGGGTCTTCCTCCCCCAGTCCACTGACTCACATGTTAATCTCCTATGGGAACACCAGCACTGACGCATCCAGAAACAATGCTTCACCTGCCGTTTAGGCAGCCCTCAATCCAGTCAAGTTGATGCCTAATATTAACCATCACTGAGAGAGATTGAAAAGTAATCTTTAAGACATTGGATAGTATATTATTAAATTAAGGCACGTGATAAAGAAAACAAAGAAAATATTATTAGCTGTCTTCACACAATTTCTATGAACAATCATCTGAGATTTTCAATGACATCAAGGAAAAAGTAAGTCAGAAGTTACAAGTTTGACAATTTTCAAAATTATGTAAGTGAGAAAGAACAACTAGGAAGTAATTGAGTTATACGAGCTGTTTAGTAACATACTCATTTTAAACAATAGAAATGGCTTAATGACACCTGCAAAAACTGAATGCGTCTCTTGAGTACCAAAAAAAATTTATGTTTTTAGTTGTACTCAAAGTGTTGCTACGACTGTTATATCCTTCAAAGGGACTATTCAGGTGGTGAGAGACATAGGCATTATATGCTCAGGTGGTGAGAGACATGTAATACGTATGTCTCTCATCACCTGAACAGTGGAGAGAACAGGTATTCTACTTTAGTTGGGGGGATAAGTATTTTACTGTAGGTTTCATATTTCTTAATGTTAATCCTATTGTGTTTTTAATTTGTTTTGTTTTGTTTTCGTGAGATGTACCCACCTAGTGTTGGGAGGTGGACAGTATAGGAATGAATGGGATCTCACCAGCCTCCAAAGGAAAATTTGAGCAAATCCAGAAATCAGACTAGGTTATATGACATATTTTGGCCAGGCTATATGTGAGTTGCAGACGTGAGTTTTCTAAAGATCAAGTAGGCCAGGGGTGGGGAACCTGTGGACTTAAGGCCACATGTGGGCTTCTAGGCCCTTAAGTACAGCCTTTTTTTATTTTATTTTATTT
>NW_012153474.1:193353-196533 GCF_000956105.1 Propithecus coquereli
GTTTGTCTTTTATATTTTTATTTTTAAAATGAACGCATTTAAAATACCAAAGAATGAAATAAGTGTCAATGAAATAATCCTTCCAGATTGACTAGCACAATTACAACATTGGTAAGACATAAGGGCTAAATTGATTGCTGCTGTGGTCATGATTTAGTTTTAACTTCCCCCACCTGACTGGCACCACTACCACATGAGGCTGGTTGGCAAGAGTATATGGGGGTCGAGTACACCAGTCTGTTATCAGTTTTTGACAATGGTGCACTGTGTTTCTATTTGAAGTGGAATTTGTGAATAGTTGCACAGCTCAACAGCATTTTTTAATTCTGTCTGCTTAACAGCACATCGTGTCAAAGAAGACGAAGAGAACACTGAAGGAAGAAAACAGATTTTTTTAATGAGGATCGGGAATTGCAATATTATTTTGTTTCTTCTAAAGAGAAGATGGTTTGCTTGCTTTGTGATACTGTAATATCAACATTAAAGAAATTCAATGTTCATCAGCATTATAATGCTCATAATGACTACAAATATTTTAAATTAGAGAAAAAGGTGTGAAAGGTTGTATTGTAGAAATTGAAAGATGAAAAGCAAAAGCAAAGACAATACTTTCAAGCAACAATAAGACCTGGAAATAATGTCACTGAAGCAACATATAAAGTAGTTCATATACTCAAAGAAAAAGGGAAGCCATTCAGTGATGTGGAAATTGTGAAAGAATGTATTGTCAAAGTTGCAGGATGCTTAAACCCTGATAATATGTCAAAGTACAAACAATTGCCTTTTTCAAGGAGAATCATAACTGATTGGCAGAATAAATTAGCCTTCCACTTAACAGAGCAACGTCATGCAGTGCTTCAAAAGTAAAATATATATTATTCAATTGCTTTGGATGAATTAACTGATACTATTGACTTGGCGCAGGTTTTATGCTTTATCTGGGTCATGATAGATGATTTCTTTGCTATGAAGAGTTACTCACTTTGGGTACTCTTGTGAACAGAACGTGGGAAATAAATATCTTCAACAACTTTCAAGATAAATGTTGTGAAGTTGGACTGAATTTGGTAAATTTAATGAGTGTATGTACAGACAGTGTACCTTCCATGACAGGAAAACATGAAGGGTTTATTGCACAGATAAAAAAAGTATTAATAGATCCAGATGCTCTCATTTCTTTTCATTGTATCTTTCATTGGCAAAATCTCTGTGCTAAAGCTATTATTTTAAGTGACACTTTGCAACAAGTTATAAGTATCATTATCTATATTTGTCATAATATAGTTAACAAATGCAACATGGCATAGTCAGTTTCATAACATGCTACTGTTGAAGGTTGAGTTATTCAGTGTGGATTTGCCATATCATTCTAAAATGGGTTGGTTATCGCAGGGACAGGTGTTAGCCAAAATTGTAAATCTGTGAAAACAGATAGCTAAATTTTATGAAAAATAGAATCTGCAATGTGAATTACTGAAAGAATATTTCTATAGGAATGCAGCATTTCTGTGTGATGTCATGTCAAATCAAAATGACTTGAATATTTCTTTGCAAGGTAAAACTAAGTCTATATATGATATGTGGCAAAAAATCCATACATTTCAAAAAAATGCTATCTTTTTTCAAAGCACTTCTTCAAAAGGAAATTTTGGATGAACATTTTCCCCAGTTAGCAAAGCTCATTGATGAGCAGATGATACATGTGAGTCCTTTGAAGAATATGCAGCTATTATAGACCTACTAGTTGGAGAATACAATGAAAGTTTCACTGACTTTGAGAATCATGACATCACACTCAAGTTAACATTTCAGCCTCACTTAGTTGATATTATTAATACCAAGGCATTTAAAAAACTACAGATGGAATTGATTGAGCTCTCAGAAGATGACATTTTAAAGTCATTGTTTGATAATAAGAAAGATCCAGCTGAGATATATAAAAATGCAGCTGAATATCCAAGCCTTCGGCAACATGCCCAAAAAACGCTTTCTTGCTTTTCAACCATTTATTACTGTGAATCTACATTCTCCTACCTAACCCAAATCAAGATGCCCTTAAGGTCACAAATGACTGATACTCATCCAGAGGATCAACTGTAACTTCAGACCTCCATGCTGCAACCAAATATTCAAATACTTTCCAGCAAAAAGCAGACACAACAAAGTCATTAAAAGGTTATTTAACTTTAAAATTAACAAATAGTTTTCATTTTGTTGAAATTATTAAGTACATAGTAGTTAGATATTTACAAAATAATATATGTTTTTAAGTATATCTAATTTAATTTTCTTGAATTTGGCCTTATTTGATCACAGCTAAATTAATGCAGCCTTCCAATACAAAAAGGTTCCCCATCCCTGACCTAGGCAAAAGCAAAAGGGCAAAAATTAACGTAAGTACCATGTTGTGTTAAAGCTAGAGATTTTCAAAAACAATGATTATGGTCCGAATTTTGTGAGAGGTAATTAGAACAAATAAATAGATAAGCCATGATCTTTCTCTGTCACCTTAGGCAGAGGGTCTCTATTTTATTCTGTCACCTGATTAATTCAAAGGTCTTGAGGTAGCTGAATTCTTCTGAGAACCATCTGATTCTGTTGAATTCCTATAAACCCTCAGCTTGAAATTTCAAGCGGGTTCATTTGTCCCTGCAGTAGGAAGGTGTTGCATTTTTAGTTGGAGACATAAATCCAAGGGTAAACTCTTTGGAATTTATCTGCCATGGGTGCAAGTTGTTAGTGGTCTTCTTACCAATCAATGAGGCACATTTTCACAGAGCTTTAAACCAGATTTTCTCTGATATCTTTTCCAATATATAATACCACTTGCTTGAAGGTCAAGAAGAGGACTCTTGGAAAATTCTGATGGTAATGTGTTTTGGTATGCCGTTAGTCCTTTATAATATTTATCCATATCCTCTTATAATAAAGTTGCATCTAGGACACACTCCTAAGGGCATTTGTTGATCTATAACTAATAATAGCTGTTTAATTAAAGGTGACAAATACATAGCCATGAGACACAAAAGAAGGATTTTGGCCTGAGAACCTTGTCCTTAGATAATGTGGCCAATTTTGTTTGGTGATAACATCAACTCTCACTGTATCCATAGGGTTGTATGGTAGTAACAAGTAGCTTTTGAGTCAATGGTAATAATTTTTTAAATGAAAATTATAAAA
>NW_012153474.1:197950-200813 GCF_000956105.1 Propithecus coquereli
AAGGGAAAAAATCATATTTATTATTTTCTATGTACTAAATGTTTGTGTTCTCCCACAAATTGGTATATTGAAATCCTAACTCTTCAATTTGATTATGTTAGTAGATGGATGTTTGGGAGGTAATTAGGTCATGAGTTAGAGCCCTCCTGAATGGGATTAGTGCCCTTATAAAGAGACTTGAGAGTGTTTGCTTTCTCTCTCCCTCTGCTTTTCACCCTGTGAAGACACTAGAAGAAGAAATCATCGTAAAATCAGGAGAAGGACCCTCGCCATATGCCAGATCTGCTGATGCCTTGACCTTGGACTTTCCAGCCTCCAGAACTGCAAGAAATAAAGATATGTTGTTAAGCCACCCAGTGAACTGGTGGTTCTATACACTAACAACGTTGTTATGGTTCTATACACTAACAATGAGCTATAGGAAAAACAAATTAAGAAAACAATCCTGGTACAATAACATCAAAAAATGAAATATTAGGAACATTTACCCAAGAAGGTGTAATCTCTGTATACTGAAAACTATAAGGCATTGATGAAAGTAATTGAAGAAGACACAAATAAATGGAAAGATATGTTCACGGATTGGAAAAATTAATATGGTTACTATGTCCATACTCAAAGTTGTCTACAGATTTATGCAATTTCTATCAAAATTCCGATGATGTTTTTCACAGAAATAGAAAAAAATCCCTAAAATTCATATGAAACCATCAAAAAACCCAAATAGCCAAAGCAATTTTGAGAAACAAGAACAAAACTGGACATATCACATTCCCTGATTTCAAACTATATTACAAAGCTATAGTAATAAACCAGTATGGTACTGCTATAAAAAGCACACACACACATAGACCAATGGAATAGAATAGATAGACCAGAAACAAACCCATATGTGTATGGCCAACTAATCTTTGACAAGGCCACTATGACATTGTAATTAAAATTTATGGTATTGATGGTGATCATTTACAGGATCACCTGTAAATGATTGCTTTAATTATTCTGCTGTTAAACATGTGTACCAAATGTGAAATTTCTGGGTGCGAGGAGGTTAGCAATTTTTATTTCCCTAAATGATGCATTGAGATTTCAGCAGACACATAGAGAAATATCAGTCGGTGATAACAAATATGAGCTAAAAAGTTCTCCAGGTAGGAAGTATAGGATGTATGAAGAATTTGAGTAGAGGTATGTCTGAAACGTTCCTGGTGGCCAGAAAGCTTGGCAATAAATCATGTAGAAGAGATAAGGATAAGATAATATGTCATCAGTGTGCTAAGAATTTTAGATGTTTTACCTCAGTCAGTGGGGAACCACTCATTTTACCACCCTAAACTTCAAGCATTACCTGACTGAATTTTTATTTTTTTATATACCTTAAACTGCTATATGAAGAAGTGAATAGTAGATATGTAGCTATCAATTAAATGGCTAAGGTGGTAAAGTATATCAAAGAAGGAATACTTTTTTAAAAAACTACATTTTGGCAATATAGATAGAAAGAATTGGACAAATATAAACTATGTTAAGGAGAGGCGATACAACTGGATACTTGTTGGGGAAGAGGTAACGGAATTGTTAATACAGTTTTTCAGGTTTCTGACCCAAGCAAATAGGTGAATGCTGATGATATTTACTGAAATAGGGAACATTGGAAAGGGTAAGTTGAGGAAGAGGCATTATTTAATGATTTGACATCAGTTTTGAACATAATATTTTGAGATCAATGGATTTATCCAAATGGAGATTTTGAGTGTGTACTTAGATACACCAATCTAAAACTCAGAAGAGAGGTGAACACTAGCAGATATAGGATTGTGTGTAAACATATGATTTATAACCAACACCCTAGGAATAAAATCAAGATCTAGAGAAAAGTTGTAGGTTGATAAGAAAAGTATAGCCAGAAAAAAAAAAAAAAACTGAGATCTACTTCTTCAGACTTGAAGAAGTAAAGCCGGCAAGAGAGATATATTAATAGAAGGAGCGTCAGGAGAGGTAAGAGGACACCAGAAGGAGCACATATCATTCCTCTAGACTAGAGAAGACTATGTTTAAAGATAAGTGGTCAGTTGGGCTAAATGCTGATTTGGGGTCAAGTAGAATGGAGAATGAAGTCTACCCATTAGACTTAGTGACATAGACATTAATAGCTGTCTTATTTGAGAGCATTGTTTAGAGATAAAGATAGGCTTGATAAACAAATCTCTGGTCCTCTAGGATGAGGCTTTTTTCATGTCCAAATGAAGGGGGCAGAGTTTTTTGGATACACAAATCAGAAGCAAATCAAAACATTATATTTATTTAACTTGTAAGCAAATACCATCCAAACAGATGAACCAGAACAACTAAAACGAAACGACAACCTCCTGCCATTCATTTGTTTCACTTTTTTAAAAGAAACATTCCAATTTGTATATACACAAAAAGAAAACCCTAGAACTTAAACAGGACTAGGAAAACAAAAAGGATTCTAATTGGAATATTTACTAGAAATCATTATCACATCAAACTTGCCTAAAAGTGTTATCTGTTTTCACAAACTCTATTTCTAGCAGAATTTCTGAAGAATTGGTGCAAGCTGAGGATATAGGTCTCTTTCAGGGGCTTAGACTGTGTTGGATGATGCATAAAGGAATCATTTCAATAAAATAGGTAAACAATTTGGGATATATTATTTGTTCAGCTATCCCTGGGGCATCATTTTAGTAGATGATTACAACCAAATGAATATTATCTTATAATTTTCTCATGAGCCCCAGAAGCTTTTATGTTAGCTCCAGACTGCTATTTATTCACTAATGATATTTTACAGAATCCTATCAGTTTGGAGGGAAAGCCCAGGGGATCTTCAATGATAGCT
>NW_012153474.1:202004-202930 GCF_000956105.1 Propithecus coquereli
AAAAAAATAGTTACTTTTCATAATTTTCCAGGGGTTACTTTTTATAATAAGACAGGATGTGGAACCAAGATGATTTGATTTCAAGAACTTACTCTGACACTATACAATTTGTGCAGGTCTCTAGTTGTAACATTCATATTTTCCCCCATCAAGGAAATGAAAATAGTGTACCTATAATGCATTGGTTATTTGATAAATTATTATTAATCTTAAACCTAACAGATTTCACAATTCAGATTTCTTCATTTCAGATTACTTCAGGACTATCATAATAAATATCAGGTAATGTAATTCTAATTGTAATAGAGATACAGAGATTTTGTTTGTAGAGCTTAAATTAATTAAATGTCATATAACAAAGTTAATTTACTATTTCTTTAAACTCATAATTAAAAGTATGGATTTTATTCCCATAATCATGATGTAAATATATCATATGAACAAGCTGCCAGATTGTTCCACTTCCATACTGCTGCCAACATTTTCTTAATAGTACCCAATTCTGTGTAAGACTTTAGATGCTTTATAAGTATAGCTGGCATAAAGAGGATGAGGAGTGCAGCTTGTTCTGTTGGTTGCTATCTGTTATGACATTGACATACCTCATTTGACCCTCCGTGTGGACAAGATTGGACATTAACATTAACTTATTTAGATCTGTGTACTTGTATTTTTTGAAGTGAAGTCTGCCTCAGCATCCAGGTATTTATGCAAGAATTGAAAAACTCAAATATGATATTAATTCTATACTATCACGTAGAGTTATGTATGCATTTAATCTAAACTAAATTTAATATCACTCCAAAGTCATATATTTGTTTTAAAATTTCTTACTTTAAAAATGAACCACATACTTAAAGAGATACAAGTAGAAGTACCATTCGATCCAGCAATCCCATTATTGGGCATCTACCCAAAAGACCAAA
>NW_012153474.1:202980-203358 GCF_000956105.1 Propithecus coquereli
TTAAGAATTTAATTTTTTAACTTAGAAGTAGATCATTTTTATTAAAATGATGAATGAGTGTTTCATGATTACAGAGATGTAGCAGAATAGTTTAGTATTAATGAAGAACCTCTGTTATCTTAGAGTAAAATAACTTTTTCATTTTAAGGGAAAAAAACAAATTTTAATGTCTTCTTTGTAAATATTTGCCAGGGAAAAATAATTCAGTTAAATATTTTAAGCCCTTATTCTTTTTGAGAGAAATCATCATATGCATGTAACATATATCAGTATTTTTTAGTAAATTAATTATTTGAATGCACTATTAACATAGGAAGCAAATGTTACTCTTATTCAAAAGTTCATCTTTAATGATATACCTTCAAATTTGTCTTTGAT
>NW_012153474.1:206630-208394 GCF_000956105.1 Propithecus coquereli
TACATCATTTTCCTCTTGCAGGATTTTATTGTCATTGATCATGATTTAGCTCCACTCTCATTTGAGATACTCTGTTATAACTGAAACAATAGCGTACTAGTGTGAACCTAGCTGGCCACTTAATAGAGACATATCCCTTTGTGCTGTTCCTGACGACCTCAAACTAACTTCACTTGTTTAATAGTACGTCTTCTTGTAAATAAATTTGACTTGTCTCTGGACAACACCTGTTTTTAAGTAGCATAAAATCGAAGAACTAACATCCCTACAATATAGTTTTTGTTTAATTTTGTTTTTGTTTAAATATTAATGGCCATTTTCACTATTTCACTCATTCAGATAGTATGAAATTCATTTTCTAATCAAACTTTTAATGTCATTATTGTTTAGAGTAAACTTCAAGATAATTACAATCAAATATTTTCATCGAATCAAAACTTAGTGCTCTTCAAAATCGTCATTTTCTATTGGATTTGTAGTATACATGTACACATGATGAAAACGCTATTTTCAAATTAAAAGTTACTTTATTATACTTTATAAGAAGAAATCTAAAATCGAAGCACAGCCTTTCAGTTTAGAGATAATACCAGAAAGTGAAAATTCAAGACTAATTTTCTTGGAAATAATCCCAAAGCTGTAAGAAAATATAAGAAACAAAAGCCTTAACTTCATTTTCAGTGAAACAAGAAAACGGCTAAAGTCCAACACTGTCACTTAAGTTG
Source organism: Propithecus coquereli (assembly GCF_000956105.1). Lineage (NCBI taxonomy): Eukaryota > Metazoa > Chordata > Mammalia > Primates > Indriidae > Propithecus > Propithecus coquereli. The sequence goes on from NW_012153474.1 coordinate 207,356, forward strand.
AAATCTCACAAAACACAGTGCAAATCATTGAGCAATGTTCCTTTGGGAGGAAACTGAAAGAAGTATCCACGCACAGGAGGTACTTTGCTTCAAGGTTCAGAAATAGACAGCAAAACCATACATTATACTTGCCAAAGGTGGCAGGCACAACCTAAGGCACTAAACCTATTGTGTGTGTGTGTGTGTGTGTGTGTGTGTGTGTGCACGCGCACACGTCCACGCATGCAAGTTGCAATAGTGGGAACATTTAAATACCTAAATTCCTAAAGTAAGGAATGAATCAGGCAGAAGATTCCCTGTACTAAGTATAGTTCCTAGAAGTATTAAATCGATAAAAGATTCCATAATAATAAAAAAAAATCAAAAATCTAAACGGCAGAAAGAGAATATATACTAGAAAACTGTTGCTATAAAGCAGATAAAAATCTTTGACCAAAAACATTAAAAACAAAAATAGAGACAAGAAACAAAAAACTTAATCAAGTAATCACCTCTATGAAGCGGGGTTTTTACAAGATGCAAAGCCTCAGGGAATTGAAAGCATGACAGTAAGAAAAGATGGAAGAAGAGCAAGGGAAATCACTACTCATAAAAAAATAAAGTTCATAAAGGTTAGAAACAAGGCAATCAAGCATAGTGAAAGGCACATAAAGAGCTAAGAGTGAAGTATCTCAGGAATGGAAAAACAAATACCATATGCTCTCACTAATAAGTGGGAACTAAAAATGGGTACACATGGTCATAAAGTGGTGTAAAGGACGTTGGAAACTAAGGGGAGGATGGAAGAGGGGTGAAGAATAAAAACGTCCTAGTCAGGTAAAATGTACACTATTCTGGTGACGGTCACACTAAAAGCCCTGACTTCAGCATTATAAAATACATCCATGTAACAACAACACTGTACCCCCTAATATTTTGAAATAAAAATTATCAAAAAAGGAAACTTACCTCCTAATTTTTAGTAGAAAGTTCTTATACTCAAAGAAGGGAAACTTGAGGTCAATTGTCAACAGTTTGACTGTTGTTTGTAAAGTACACC
>NW_012153474.1:208444-209425 GCF_000956105.1 Propithecus coquereli
TTGATGAGAAGTTGGTAAACTAGAATGTAACAGATGATCTGAGAGGCTAGTCCTGAAGTTGGTGTGACTCACTTCTGCATCTTATTTTGTCTAGAAGTAATCATATGACATATAGATGATGATGATACAGATATATTGACAGGTATCTGTATATAGACATATGGATAGATACAGATAAAGACATACCTAGATACAGATATAGATATAGGTGGTTCAGTAAGGAAACCTAGGTATGTACCCTTTCTCCAAAATACAAGAAAGAGAAAAAAGAGAGAGAGTTTAGTGTCTAACTCTTTTCTACCACAGGACATGTGCACTTAATTGCTAAATGATGTCTTTTCTACAGATGTATAATTAGTAGCAAATATTTTGAGTAGTGTAATGAAAAAAATAAACAAACTTAAAATCCTTGTTTATGAAGAATTGGCAAGAAAAATGATATTTAATGTGAATTTAAAGCAAGTGAAAATGTGGAATGAATTTAAAAAATAATAATGTAACTCGAATGTCCTCAGTCATTAAGAGTCTGTGGGTGGTAAAGATTTCATATTAGTATTTATATCCTAAATCAGAAACAGGTGGCCACTGCTGCTTTGCTGCCATATCTCGGACACCAAGGTTTCCACTGCTACTTTGTCACTGTTTCTTTATACAGGAGCAATACAGCCTAGAGTGCCTCTTGGCAGGAACAACTTGCAAAAGATTTAAAGGGCTCAAACTAGTGCTGCATTCCTTTTAGTACTCACAACACAGGAGCTACCCTACGTTCAACACAAATATGTTAAAATTTTCTCTGCAATGCGCTTAAAACTTGTAAGAACGTGCCAAAGACCAGATGCCAGAATAATCTTTGTATGGTCTTTTCTTTCTTGCTTTTCATCCTAGACACATATGCACTAAAGTTTTTCCTCTAAAATTTCTTCATCACATGTAAATCAGTCATGCAAATAGACCCTCGCAAGTTGATAACTAATGTTAATT
>NW_012153474.1:222170-222602 GCF_000956105.1 Propithecus coquereli
ACTAGAGCAATGTAAATGATAAAAACACAGTAACAGGCTCAAAGCAAGGGCCAGCCTTACCAATTCTCTGAACATATTACAATGTTAAAGATTGAGTGTAGAAAGAAACCCCTCAAGTGCTAACTTCTCAAGTGAAGTGTTCTTGGAGACATTAGCCCTAGGGATACTGCCTGTATATTCCATTTTAATCCTATGTCAGTGTTAAGTGTGTAACACTCTTGGGATTATGATCAGTCTAAATAATAGCTCATATGTGTTGGAAAGGTCGTATATTTGTTCCATTTACAGTCTGTGCATAGCGTGTGATTGTTTCATTACAGTCCCCTGACTATGCCCAGGTGTAATGTTAGCTGCCAAACAATGAGTTTTTCCCAGGCAGAAGCTAAGGACAAGTTCAAAGCCAGCTACTGTCTTACAGTGTTCAAGTAAAGC
>NW_012153474.1:222652-223169 GCF_000956105.1 Propithecus coquereli
ATTAACATAGGAAAGAAATAACTTGAAAATTAAAAGTAAAATTGTTTATCAAGCTGAAATCAATTCTGGAAAAGATTTCTGAGGATTTTCTTTTTAATTATCCCCAGATATCTCTAGAAGAAAATACATAAGCACCTCTTTCTGAGAGATTACCTCATGATTTATATGAAAATAAAGCCAATGAATAGATAGTTAATGAAATTTCCTATCATTTGATTTGATATATTTGTCATTTTATAATGACAAATTCTCTAAAAATTTCACATGATAATATTTTTTATTTGCTTGATTATTTTGTTGACACTTTATCATATCATTTGTTTTCTGTAGCAGATAAAATCCAAAATAAATTTTGAGAGTTTATTGATCAAATTATTACTGGATTGAGCAAATCAGCTCTACTTAGTTCATCTAAGACTTACTCATGGGAGGGTTAAATAAAAGACCTGCCAGAAACATTTTCATGTAGAAGAGATTACAACTATTCAATTCACCTATAAATGTAAAAACAAAAAAT
>NW_012153474.1:223219-224466 GCF_000956105.1 Propithecus coquereli
AATTTTATATTATGTGTGTTTTACACAATAAAAAGAAATTGGAAAATGCCACACAGAGAAGAATGACGAATTTCATATTTTTTACCTCATTCTCTCTCAACACACTCCCCAAGTAATTCTCTATCCCCTGTGAATTTTGCTACATATATTCCTGCTACATATAGTGAAAACTAGAAAACTCTCAACTAGGAAAAGAAAATTTTTTATTTTGGGTGCCTCTAATATGCTACCTCTTCCCATTCTTCCCCTTTCTATACCTACATAGTCACCACTGGGATTCCAATGGCTTTATATGTTCTCCTTATCATAAAAGATCTGATATCATGTATTTCAAAATGCTTTAAGCTTGTGCCAAGATGCATATACAAGAGCAAAAAATGTACCACATGCTACAATGAGATTCTTTCACATATCACAGAATATGTTAGGTGTTAGATATACAAAGAAGAATAAGGAAAAGTTGCTGCTCATGAAGACTTCAAAGTTTCACAGGAAAAATAAGGTTTAAAATAATTGTAATGTCTCTGGATAAGTGTGTGTAAAGGATTCACATATGGAGTGCCTGTGAAGGCACAGAGAAAAGCTCAGATTTCTGAAGAAAGCAAATTTGCTTCACAAAGAAGCTTTTATTTGAACAGATTTCTAAAAGTGTAATAATGTAATAATCCACCAAACAAAACTGAAAGGAAAATTATTCTAACAAAATAAGCAATTTGTTCAAAAGGACAGAGCTGTGATTTAGGCTGGACAGCCTGGAGACCATTGAGTTTCTGGATGTGGTTGTTACAAATACATATTGTGAAAGAGAAAAACTATTTAGTGAATATGAACAGATATATGAGAAACAATCTTTAAAAGGTCTCCTATACTAAATCAAGGAGTTTGGCCTTTGCTGTATAGGAAATCGGACAACCAGATAATATTTTAAACTCTAAAGAAATATATACTACATTGCATTTTTGAAAAGTAGCATTGAGCATATTAGGCAAGGAGAATGAGTGAAGTAGGTATGATACATTTGGGGTAACTGATGAATTTGTTTCCATTTGCCACAGGAAGAAAAATGTTGATGGTTAGAAGAAGGACAAGGGTAGGGAGAAAAAGAGAAAAATATGTCTTGGATTTTTAAACCTTTTTTCTACCTTTAAACAGTGTTACCTCATTAAAAGAAATGCAATCATTTTTAGAGAAGAGGATGGAGGTTTTACTGCTGTGGTTCTAGAAATATCTTTTCATCACTGTAAATG
>NW_012153474.1:226706-227072 GCF_000956105.1 Propithecus coquereli
ATTTTAATAATTTGAAGAAATATAAAGATAATCTCTGAATGCACTGACTTACTGCATTTCTAGTCACTTATTAATCCAACAAGCCTTTGTTGGAAGCTATTGAGAAAAACATCGTTCCAAGTCATGGATCATGTTCTAAAGATTGTTTCTGTTTCAAAAGAAATCTGTACATTATATATCTGATAGCAGGCAAGCCAATATTAGCAATATTTCAATTAAATTGTAAATTTGTAAAAACTTTCTTAATAGAAACACATTCAGAGAGTTTCATAACCCCATGATTAACCCATGTATCTGTATGGTGACAGATTTTGTTGCAGAACTTTGGGTGTACTTTCTAGCAGTTTTTCAGCATACTTTTACCAT
>NW_012153474.1:227857-228241 GCF_000956105.1 Propithecus coquereli
GTATTCATCTTGAATTACATTATCGACCTCAATGTTATTGTTTGTACTGTGGAAGAATTTCCTTTACACACATATGTGTGTGTGTGTGTGTGTGTATACATATATTTTTTCCCCTGTGGTCACTATTTTTGTCCTTGTATTCTTGCATTTTGACCTTTCTCTTTCACATTGTGGGGTTGTCTCAAAAGTCTAATGATTCTTGATGGCCTAAACATATTTAATGATGAGGTGATAACTGCTGTAAACATCATACAAGTAGGTTGAACCTGTTGACTCGCAGATTCTGCTTTTGAGTGTGATAAAGTGACCCTAGAATAGGTGTTAAATGATGTTTAGGGTGATTTTGGGTTGTCAAAATTATTAGGAAACACTATTAAAAAAAAA
>NW_012153474.1:229958-230221 GCF_000956105.1 Propithecus coquereli
TTAGATATGTAACACAGAACAGGGATCAAAATACAGTTGTAATTACTGTTTTTTTTTCTTTTAAACTCATAAATCTTACCAAGAAAAACACACACACACAAAAAAATAGATGGCATTGTTACACATCTGTCAGTATATTGGAAAATTAAGACATTGGTGGAAAGTGACTTATGAAAAAAAAGTCTGTACATTTTATTAATGTAATTACCAAATACAGCATATTCCTCATTTTATTTTAGTATTTTTTGTCTGATATTTCTCAA
>NW_012153474.1:230809-231353 GCF_000956105.1 Propithecus coquereli
AAATATTCTTGGATAAAATGTTTAAGGATATTGTACTCTGGAATAATACTGGGAAAAGAGGATGCTTTTCCTCAACTGTATAGAAATTTGATCTGTAATACATCACTTAAAGTAAGGTAGCATATGTATATTCATACTCCATGTACCCAAATTGCGAGTTACCTCCTTTTTTCTTATTCTATGATTTCAAAATCAGCTAGACAAATCAAAAAAGCTTAAAAATCAGAGATAAAAAATTTAAGAACAGGAAAATATCCAAGGAAAAAAAATAATGTTTCACTCTAACATAGTTATAAATGTCTCTGTTATGATTTCTTATAACAGAATATTCTGATTTTTTAATTCACATCATTACTGGTATGTTACATGTAAAATTTCTCTTAGGCTTATACCTAAATTTGTTACATTCAGTAATTACTAAGTGAAATAAGTAATAAATGTTTTATATTAATTTCCTGCACTCAGACTCCTACTCACTAAACTTAGAAATAAATCAGAACTGAGAAACCGGAATTCAATGAGCATTTATTCATACGTTCCAGCC
>NW_012153474.1:233757-235726 GCF_000956105.1 Propithecus coquereli
ACACTCATACACTGCTAAGGGGAATGCAAACTAATGCAACTATTTCAGAAAGAAAGTTGGCAACATCTAACAAAATTACCTATGCATTTATGTTTTCACTAAGCCATCCCACTTTTGGGAGTTTGCCCTGAAGGGGTTACCAAACAAAAATGCCTATGCACCTCATTATTCATTACAGCATTGCTTTTACTTGCGAATCTTGGAAACAGACCAAATGTCCAATCACAGGAAATTTGTTGGGCAAACTGTGGTACATCAAACAATGATGTACTTTTTGGGCTTAAAAAAGAGGAGGAAGATCTTATTTGCAATGATTTCTAATAAATATTAAGTAAAACATATCTATTCCACCCTACTTCCTATGTTGGAATAAGGCGGGGGGTAAAAAGAACGTGTGTGTATATATATGTGTGTGTTTGTGTGTGTATGTGTGTGCGTATTCATTAGCACAAAGGAAGACTCAAAAAGAATGAAAAAGGTATAATTCATTTTTTAAATATTCTCATCACTGAAACAAATAAAATCGTAGGGCTCACAGGGAAAAAAAACTGGTTGCCCAAATCTCTAAATTTCATTAGCGCTTTTGAAATCTACGCCCTGTGGTTGCCACAATATAGAGACATAGGCTACCTGTTCTTAGAGAGTTGAAAGAAAGGTATAGTAAGAAATATATAATCATGTGCCACATAATAGCATTTCAGTCAAGGATGGACCACATATATGACGGTAGTCCCATAAGATTATAATACTGTATTTTTACTATACTTTTTCAAGGTTTAGATATGTTTAGATACACAAATATTTACCATTGTGTTACAATTCTCTACAGTATTTATTGCAGTAACATGCTGTACAGGTTTGTAGCTTAGGAGCAATAAGCTATACCATCTAGCATAGGTGTGTAGTAGGCTACACCATCTAGGTTTGTGTAAGTACCCTCTATGATGTTTGCACAATGACTAAATTGCCTAACAATTCATTCCTACAGTGCATTCCTGTCGTTAAACTATGCATGACTGAATATCAACATTTCAAAATTAAAAAGCGATAAAGATTCCTTGCTGGTGTGATAGAAATGTGCATAAGCTGAAGCAGGCTAGACAAAAATACCATTTTAATTCAAAAGCACAAAGAACGCTGAATCTAACTAAGATTAGGTTGTTTCTACTTTGGTATAGGATCAAATTTGCAAACTAAAAGTCCAATAGATGCAAGTGACTGACATGGCTTTGGGTTTCTCACCAATTACTCATGCAGATAAACCTTCTGTTAAATGATGAGAGCCACTGTGTGAAATAAGGTTCCTATTCTCACAGAAGAGGACATAGTGATGTTCTCACTGCCCCCTTTTCCCCACTGGCTGAGGAGGGTGTCACATCAGTACTCAAGGTCTATCCACTAACACAAAAAAAAATTTTCACCTTCCTCTAGTTATACACTGCAGGGTTCCATTTCTTCCATATGTTTAGGCCTGAAGCAGGCCTGGCCATGGTTATTCACAAGATATTAACCTTGGGTCAGGTCAGTTGTGTTAATGGCTAATGGGAGAAAGCTTTAGAGAGGGACTGATATTTAACTTGAGACTTAAAAATGGTTTATTCTTCACCAAGTAAAAAAGAGTATAAGTACATATTTAAGAATTAAATGGTTTTTATTCTTTTAAGTGTAGATTCACTTGCATCTGCAAGAAATAACAAAGAAATTCCACCTACCCTTTACCCAGGTTCCCCAGATAGTAAAATCTTGTAAAACTATAATAAAACACTACAACCAAGATACTGACATTAATACAATGAAGATACTGAAAATGCAATCATTACAAGGATTTCTCATGTTGCATTTTTATACCCATACCTAGTTCTCTCTCACCTCCACTCCTCCATCACTGGCAACCATTACTACGTTCTTCCTTTCTATAGTCTTGTCATTTAAATAATGTTTTATAAATGGAACTTATATAAGTACATAA
>NW_012153474.1:239331-240088 GCF_000956105.1 Propithecus coquereli
TTGAAAAAAATTGGTTCTTTGTAAGCTTTATAAATGCTGCCTCAAAATTGCGTCATGTCATTGAAGAAAAAATTGACTGCACAATGTATTTCATTGGATTACTAATAAAAACTTACTTTGAAAACCAGTGTCACCCATGGGCAATCTGGAACAAAGCTAACTAATTATATTATGTAGGCACAATAGACTAAAAAAGCAAACAAATACCAGATGGCAATAAAAGGGCAATTATCAATAACTCAGCAAGAAAGAACTTGCCCACATTAATTAGATCTATCACACCGGTAGGAATGAAAATAAATAAGTTAATTTGCATGCATCTTTTATTCCCAGATATATAAATGTTTAGATAAAATACCCATATATCTATCAGGAGGCTACTGCAACATCCAAAATTGACATTCCATTTAAACACATTGACCAGTAAAAAGGTTTTTAATAGATCAAAACTGAGATCCCAAGTAGTGTCTACTGATTTTGCTATGTTATGACTGGCAGAAGACTACTTGGCACAGAAGGGCTTACTGTAGTCAAAAGATGAAGATCCAAATGCTCAATATGTTCTTGAAAATCTATGACAAGTATGATTAAGACCATTGCTCAATTTCCCAGAAACCAAGTTTTCTCTCAATTGAATGGTCACTTAATGCTATTTTCACAGTCTTCATCACAACGGGAGCAAACGTAAAAGGTGTCCAAATATGATATTTGGATTGCAATTTTCTGGAGCAAAATAAAAACCATTTTTAAAGAGTCC
>NW_012153474.1:242020-242392 GCF_000956105.1 Propithecus coquereli
GTATTATTATTTGTTCAATACAAAGAACCCCAGGTGAATGTTTAAAATAGCTTTATTTGTAGTCACCAAAAATAAAAACAACCCAAACATTCATCAACTAGTGAATGGGTTCATACATTGTGATACATTCATACAGTATATTAGTACTCAGAAATAAAAAGGAGCTGACTATTGCCAGACTCAGCAATGTAGATGAATCTTATATTCAAGCCAGACTCAAAAACTAGGTGCAAAGTCTACCTACTTTATGTTCTATTTATATGAAATTTTTAAAAGGGCAAAATTACAGGGATAAGAAACAGACCAGTGGCTGCCACAGGCTGGTATGGGAGAAACAAATTGAGTATAAAGGTACAGAAGTGAAAGTTTTTA
>NW_012153475.1:0-517 GCF_000956105.1 Propithecus coquereli
CTATACACATATCCAATGTGATTCATTGAAAACAATATATGTAATTTTTGCCAACTTAAATAACAATAAATCTGACCTTGTAATATTTCAAAAGGATTCCTTTTTCAAGTTGGACATGATTACACGTTTATAACTGAGAAAAACAGATACTAATTACATAAACAAACAATTTAAAGAACAAAAATCCTATCATAAATTGTGGAAAGCACCTTTTATATATTTAAAGTACGTTTGATTTTTGCTGAATAAAATGTGTCCAAGCCACCATTTTGTGGCAGGCATTGTTAAATGATCTGAGTAACCTTTATTTACAGATATGATCCCTATGGTAAGTTTAGGTTTATACAGTTTGAGAGATGCTGGTAACCAATAAAAGAAGGCACAAGTTCATTGAGGAAGTACGTAGCATTTACCTTCAGGACAGACTTGGTGAGCTTGGGGTGCTCAGTGCGGGAGAAAATGTTCTTCTGGTAGTTGCTATGTTTTTAAATTTTTAAATATATTTTTCTAACAAAAC
>NW_012153475.1:2292-2613 GCF_000956105.1 Propithecus coquereli
TGATTCTGAATGTAACTGTTTTAAATCACCAGAAGCAAGGATTTCAGGGTCATATAAATTTGGCAATGACTTCTCAATCTTCAGTTCTACCTTTTGTTTCTTTGAGTGAAATTTTGTACCATACTCATTAACTTTGCTTCATGGCTTATATTAGATTCTGTATTAGAGGAATTTAATAGTTGATCCTATCTCACAAAATCTTTCAAAGTCTCTTCTTCCTTTGCAGACAATAAATGAGACCCACTCTTCTAACCCTTCTCCCCCACACCAGAGCACTTCTCTCTATCTTTTTCTTATTCCATTTTTGATATGGTGATTATG
>NW_012153475.1:5845-7327 GCF_000956105.1 Propithecus coquereli
ACACACACACACACACACACACACACAAAGAATGGGAAAAAAAAGAATTATTAAACAAATCCCAAAGAGAAACTGAATAACATCAAATTATTTTTTATCTCAGTATAAATACAATATCTACAACTGTTTCCTAGAGGCTACTGTAATTCCTATGTAACAGGAAAACTCAAGAGCATGCAGCACTCACTGTTGCATTCCAAGATTTTTAGGTTTTTATTTTTTTCCTTTTTAAGGTTCTCTCTTAGTCCCTAGAATGTATTACACATAAGCTGTAACACATATGTGAAGAGCATATTTTCTACTTTGAATCCCTGTGGAAGAATCTCTAGGCATTGAAAAAGAATTCAACACATTTTTACTTGAGCATACATTATCTTCCATGTTCTGTTCTTTGTGGTGGGGATATACCAGTAAAGTGAATAAATAAAGCTCAGCCTTTGTGAAGTTTACATTCAGGTTAAGGAAGAGAGAAAATAAATATATTGCTAACTCAGAAAATAATATATAGCTAAGGTCATAGTACATATGTGCTAGGAAGAATAATGAAGCAGGAGAAGGGAGTAGAAGGTGACCACAGAGAGAGGTGGTTGCTATTGTTGACAGAATGGTAAGGGAGACCTTAGTGAGTGAAGGAGTCATATGTGTATTGGGAAGAAGGCTCCAATCAGAGCAAAAAGTAGGGCCTACTTGGTAGGTTGAGGAATAACAAGGAGACCAAAGTGGGAAATCGGTGGGAGGTAAGGCAGTGAGGTACCCAGTGGTCAGATCATCATGTGCCACGTAGGCTCTGTTAGTTATCTCTTGCTGCATAACAGTACACACCAAAACCTAGTAACTTAAAAGAGCAATTATTTATTATTTCTCACAATTCCGTGGGTTGACTGGGCAATTCTTTCATGGGTCTCACCTGGGCACCCTTCTGCACTGCAGTCAACTAGTAGTTCTGTTAGAGTTTATAGTCTAGGATGTCCTCACTCACTAGTCCAGGGCTTCAGCTGAGCAGGTTTTCTATTTTGGGTTTCTTCACGTAGTGGCAGAAATATTTCAGAAGAGTGAGAACAGAGTTTCAGGTCTCTTGGGATCTAGGTTCAGAATTTGCTCAAGGCCCCTTCTGACACATTCCAATAATCAAAGGAAGTGGCAATACCATCCCAGATTGAGGGGGTATGGAAAAAAGTTCTACCTCTTGATGGAATGAGCACCAAAGCATTTGTGGCCATTTATAAACCACCTCATAAGCTATAGCAAAGGCTTAGAATTGTATTGCAAATCATGAGAAGTGATGGGAGGAATTTGATTAGGGAAGTCATAAGAGCAAATTTGTTTTCAAAGATCACACTGTTTGCCATATAAAGAATAAACAAGAGACCCATTAGGAGGCTAACAATGAATAGCATTTTCTCTATCATCCATTAAACTTAAAAAAAGAAGCTGAGAGCTTTTAATAGAGTATGATCCTAATCCATGGTCTTCCTCATGGTT
>NW_012153476.1:0-321 GCF_000956105.1 Propithecus coquereli
GTGGGCTTTAAAGTCACACAGATGTGATTGCGAATCCAGGTTTCGTCTCTTACAGCTATGTGTTCTTGGACAAGTTATTCTAATTCTCTGCTAGTTTTTATTCTCTAAAATTGTTATTATAATAATTACCATCCAGGATTTGTGATTACCAAATGATTTTAAGGAATATAAAATACTTAACACGTGGTGGGGAACAAAAGGTAGTCACTGATGCTGGCTGCCTGCTTACGTTCCCTCCTGCCTCCTTCTCACCATCACTTCCTGCTTTTCTCTGCATCACTGCGCAATCTTGATTCTTATTTTTTCTTTTTTTTTTTTTTT
>NW_012153476.1:2911-4253 GCF_000956105.1 Propithecus coquereli
CCCATCACCAAAATTGTGTTCACAGTACCCATTAGGTTTGGTTAATGACCCTCTGCCCTTCTCAGCTCCCCTCCCACCTGCTTGATTTCCACTGAGAATTACTTCCCTCTGTGCACATGTGTGCTCATTGGTTAGTTCCAATTTAATAGTGAGTACATGTGGTGTTTGTTTTTCCATTCTTGCTATAGTTCACTTAGAAGAATGGTTTCCATTTCCATTCAGATTGTTGCAAAAAGTATTATTTCATCTTTTCTTATGGCTGAGTGGTACTCCATGATGTACATATACTACATTTTATAAATCCACTCACGAATTGATGGGTACTTGGGTTGATGCCACATCTTTGCAATTGTGAATTGTGCTGCAATAAACATTTGAGTGCAAGTGTCTTTTTGATATAATGACTTCTTTTCCTTTATGTAGATACCCAGTAGTGGGGTTGCCAGATCAAATGGTAGGGCTGCTTTTAGTTCTTTGAGGAATCTCCAAACTGTTTTCCATAGAGGTGGTACTAATTTGTAGTCCTACCAACAGTGAATAAGCATTTCTTTCACTCTGTATCCACATCAGCATCTATTGTTTTTGGACTTTTTAATAAGTACCATTCTAATAGGGGTGAGGTGATCTCTCATTGTGGCTTTAATTCACATTTCCCTGATGATTAGTGACGTTGAGCATTTTTTTATATGTTTATTGGCCATTTGTCTTTCTTCTTTTAGAAGCTTCCGCTTATGTCTTTTGCACACTTTTTAATGGGGCCATTTGATTTTGTTCTTGCTAATTTGCTTGAATTCTTTGTAAATTCCTTTATTAGCCCTTTATCAGATGTGTAGCTTGTGGATATTTTCTCCTATTCTGTATTTGCTCTGTCTATTGTTTCCTTAGCTTTGCAGAAGCTGTTTAGTTTAATCAAATCCCATTTATTAATTTTTTTTTCATGATTGCCACTGGGGCCTTTTTCATGAATTCTTTGCCTAGGCGAGTATCTAGAAGAGTTTTTCCTACATTTTCCTCTAGAATTCTTATGGTTTCATGCCTTAGATCTAAGTCTTTTATCCATCTTGAGTTAATTTTTGTAAGTGGTGAGATATCAGTCCTGCTTCATTCTTCTGCACATGGCTGTCCAATTTTTCCAACACCATTTATTGAATAGGGCTTTTTTTCCTCACCATATGTTGTGGTCTGCTTTGTCAAAGATCAGTTGGTCGTAGATATACAGTTTTATATTTTGGTTTTCTGTTCTGTTCCATTGGTCTATGTTTCTATTTTTGTACCAATACCATGTTATGCTGGTTAGTATAGTCTTGTAGCATAGTTTGAAGTCTGGTAATGTGATGCCTCC
>NW_012153476.1:6403-6717 GCF_000956105.1 Propithecus coquereli
TAGGTCCATTCGATTTAGAGTTTGGTTTAAGTCCATTATTTCTTTATTTATTTTCTGCTTTGGTGATTTATTGAGCTCTGACAATAGGGTGTTGATGTCTCAGCAGTTACAATGGTACTACTTATTTCTTTGCTTAGCTCTAGTAAGATTTGCTTTATGTATATGGGAGCTCCTATGTTGGGCATGTGTATATTTAGGATTGTTATGTCTTCTTGTTGCAAAGCTCCCTTTACCATTATATAATGACCCTCTTTGTCTTTCTTTACCTTTGTTGGCTTAAACTCAATTTTATCTTATATGAGAATGGGTATACC
>NW_012153477.1:0-1796 GCF_000956105.1 Propithecus coquereli
ATTTTTTTTTTTTTTTTTGAAACAGAGTTTTACTCTGCTACCCAGGCTGAAGTGCAGTGTTCCAAGCACTGGCAACAGCATACACAGCATCCTTCATATAAAGGATGTTAAACTCCTTTTGAAAACCTTCCACCCCACAACTCTGTTCACTGTGGTTAGCATGCTGTGTAAGAAAGTGTTTTTACATTTACTATTCATTGATTTGAGGATACCCTGGTCACATGGCTGAATTAAAGAAGTCACATTTGGGCGAAAGTACATGGCATAAACATAATTTCTGATGAGAATTTCAGCTGGACATTGAGCAGAACAGTTATCAAGGAATAACGAAATCTTGCAATCATCATCCAACCCACCTTCCCTGCAGTGAGCATGAGCCACTGGTACAAATGTTTGTGAAACCAATCCGAAAAGATATCCCTGGTGACACATGTCTTTTTGTTAGAAAAATGGACTGGTAAGAAATTTACTCCTTGAAAAGAACGAGGATGCAAGCTTTTGCCTATCAGAGCAAATTTACACTTATGTCTGCCTGCTGCATTAGCATATCCCAGCACAGTTATTCTGTCCTTGGCATCCTCACTTCCTGTAGTGGCTATCTCATCAGCTGCAGTCAGTGTCTTTCTGGGACAATAATGACAAAACAGTGATGTTTCATTAGCATTATAAATTTGTTCTGGCACCAGATTTTCATTAGTGATAACTTTGGCAAATTCATCAATGAATTTCTCCCCTGCTTTGTGAACAGCAGATGTTTTATCACCACAAATCTTTAAAAACTTAATGCTGGTGGGGTACGGTGGCTCACGCCTGTAATCCTAACACTCTGGGGAGGCCAAGGCGGGAGGATCGTTTAAGCTTGGGAGTTCGAGACCAGCCTGAGCAAGAGCGAGACCTTGTCTCTACTAAAAAAATAGAAAGAAATTAGCTGAACAACTAAAAATATATATAGAAAAAAATTAGCCGGGCATGGTGGCGCATGCCAGTAGTCCCAGCTACTTGGGAGGCTGAGGCAGTAGGATGGCTTGAGCCCAGGAGTTTGAGGTTGCTGTGTGCTAGGCTGACACCATGGCACTCTAGCCTGGGCAACAGAGTGAGACTCTGTCTCAAAAAAAAAAAAAACCTTAATGCCATGTTGTTTCTTAAATTTCTGCCCCTAGCCTGTTGAATATTCAGTTTCCTTCAATATTCAGTCCACTGCGATAGATCTTTTCATGTTTCATGATCAGCGTACTATTAAGTGACATGTGGTTCATTACTATGCTGACAAATCCACTCTTCCAGTACATGACTGAGAGCTTCATTTTTAGCTTTATAAAGTGTTTTTCTATTTTTCATTAACTTCTGTTCATCACTTTCTGCAGAAAACTTGAACAATTTATCCTTTTGTTTCTTTAGGTCATATAGGGGAGTCATAAAATACCATAAAATTCTATAAGACATTTCATACTTACATATCACTGTCCAGTTTCTCTAACAGCTTGATTTCTGTGCTATAAACATAAATGCTTCCTCTTTTTCTTATCACTGCTATCCATAGGGGTATCTGCAGGCCTTTTTGACATTCCCATCAATTATCTTTATACCGCAGTGCAGAGAATAAGCTAAAAAACACAGTGAGGTTGGGTGCAGTCCGACTTTGGGAGGCCAAGGTGGGAAGATCCCTTAAGGTCAGGAGTTCAAGACCACCCTGGGCAACATAGTAAGACTCAGTCTTTACAAAAAATTTAAAAATTAGCCAGGCGCAGTGGTGTGTGCTGTATTCCTAGCTACTCAGGAGGCTAAGGCAGGAGGAT
>NW_012153477.1:1846-2986 GCF_000956105.1 Propithecus coquereli
TATTTTTAGTTGTCCGATTAATTTCTTTCTATTTTTAGTAGAGACAGGGTCTTGCTCTTGCTCAGGCTGGTCTCGAACTCCTGAGCTCAAACAATCTGCCCACCTCGGCCTCCCAGAGTGCTAGGATTACAGGCATGAGCCACCGCGCCCGGCCTGTTGTCAATTCTTTAAGAGCATAAAAAATCAGATGCTATTGAATCAAATTAGGGAATTAACCATATTAAGGAATATATGAAATGCTAAGTTAATACATGTAAAGTTTTCAACCTAGAAAGCCTCAGTATAGATAAAAATAAAAAAAAAAAAAACAGGCTTAAAAACTTTTTTCCAGCTCACCCACTGAGCATGACAACTGATATAAAATAGATAAGTGAAAAGTAACTGCAAAGAGAATAGATAAACACACTAAGACTAAGGAAATTCAACTTTCAGACGTGTATCAGTTGAATTACATCTCTAGTTACAGAAATGTTTTAAGAATTTTCTAATCTTCTGAATATGTGGAATGAATAGCAACATTCCTTAAAGATCTTCATCAATATTTCAACTTCTTTTCAGGCTTTGAACCTAAATTATGTCTTCTTATGGAGGATGTTGGGGAGGCTGAAAATTGGCACAGTTTTGGGAGCTATTTTCATTCTTGAAAATCTTTTTTCACTGTTTCTTGGAAGAGATCTTAATAAACCATATTTATTTGAACAATAAACAACTTTCAACAGTTAGTGAAAATAAGATTTTTTCTCCCCTTCTACATAGACTGATACAATTAGCCACATTTGTAAAACTGTTTGGATTTTTTTTTTTTTTTTAGTAATTAACAATTTAAATGCCATTATTATTGGCATAACTCAATTCATTGTTTGACTATAAACCCTTTGGTAATAAAAGCTTCCTTCACGGGTTAATGTACTTGATTAGTACTCTCTGGTATGTTAAGAGTTCTTATTGAAAATTCTTCCACTGAGAACTCAAAAGACTATCATGTTTCTTTTATAGAAATAAGTAGATAGAAAAAGGAGAAAGATGTTTTTATGATGTACCATTTTTAGAATAATTTATTCTATATCAGTAGACATTTTTTTTTTTTTTTTTTATACGAGTTTTACTCTGCTACCCAGGCTGAAGTGCAGTGTTCCAAGC
>NW_012153477.1:15774-16896 GCF_000956105.1 Propithecus coquereli
AATAATTTATTTTTAAGAATCAATATACAGAAGAGAGATTATTTCAATGCAGATGAACTAAGTCACCTACAACGTCAGCAAAGCTAAGGTTACATTATGTATAAACTTTCAGAGGAATGTTTTTGTACAATATTTAACAGGCAGTAGAATTGTCAGGTACAGAAGATAATCATTAATTCACTTATACTTATCATGGTCTATGTGCAAAGAGAAAATTTTAGAATACTGAAAGTAGTTGAGAGATCATCACAGAGACCCTGGAAATAATATAGTAAAAGATCATACACATAGACACACACATTTTCCTAAGC
This sequence comes from Propithecus coquereli, assembly GCF_000956105.1. NCBI lineage: Eukaryota > Metazoa > Chordata > Mammalia > Primates > Indriidae > Propithecus > Propithecus coquereli. The sequence continues at coordinate 16,086 of NW_012153477.1, forward strand.
AGTGTGGCAGTAACTACTAATATGTGAGTTAGGGCAGATAATGTCCCACTCTATATGTGCTCAGTGTAGTAGGTATTCACTAGTTTTTGCTTCTTTAGGAATAGAACACTAAGAGAATAACTAAAAATCTTAAATGTACAGCTGTTCTTAAGTGATAGACCTAGTTAATGAACTTGATGTGTGTTAATAATGATCAGAAAATTACTTAAGTCCACAAGTCAACATATTCTTCCTAATCACAAATAATCAAATTTGAACAACTACCACTGAGGTGAAAGTAAAAATGGAAAGGACAATAGTTATTGACACTGTCAAAATTAGTGCAATGGAATATGAATGTACTTTTATGAAGTATCTAAAATAGGCAAATTTATAGAGATGGAAAGCAGATTAGCAGTCCCCACAGGCTGAGGAAAGGGAGAATTTAAAGATACTGCTTCATGGGTACAGAGTTTCTACTTGGGGTAATGAAAAAGTTCTGAAAATAGATAGTGGTGACGGCTGCACAACACTGTCAATGTACTTGATGCCAATGAATTATACACTTCCAAATTATTTAAATAGTAAATTTTATGTTATGTATATTTTACCACAATAAGTGTCTCAAAAAAAATCTAGTGCAATGGAAAAACCTAATGCCACAACCTCGACTTTAACTCTCCTTCCCTATTTTTCTGTGATGATCACTAACTCACTTATTCAGTCTATAAATATATAATAAGCCCAATCTATGTACTACTATTCTAGGAACCCGGGCTAAAAGAAAGAATAACTGATAAACCTAATGAGATAGTATCAAAGAAAAATAAAG
>NW_012153478.1:0-538 GCF_000956105.1 Propithecus coquereli
ATAGATCCATAAATCTGTCAACCCCTCACCACCTCGGCCCTATTACCCTGAACCAAGTTGCTACCACCTCTTGCTGGGACCATTGCAGTAGCCTCCTCCCTGGGCGCTTCACTCCCCGCACAGAGTCTAATCTCCACCAGCAACCAGAGGGATCCTAAAATCTAAGTCAGATCGAGACACCCCTCTGCTCAGAACAGAGCTGTCTGACTTAGCACACACACAAATGACAGAATGCCCAGTTAACTTTGAATATCAAATAAACAACAAATAATTTTTTTTAGTATAAGTATATCCCAGACATTGCCTGGGATATACTTATACTAAAAAAAAATTTTTTTTGTTATTGCTGTTGTTTATCTGAAACTCAAATTTTATCTGGGAGTCTTGCATTTCATCTGGCGACATCAACCGTATGCCAGCCACTGTTGTACAAATTTTCCCCATATTACCTCACTTAATTCTCTCTGCTAACCCACGACATGGGTTCTAGTATTAGCCTCGGCTTAAAGATAAGGAAAAGGCAGCCGAGAACGGACAA
>NW_012153478.1:5822-6993 GCF_000956105.1 Propithecus coquereli
CTGTCTCTATGGTTGAGTTTGCCCGTGGGCGCATGCATTTGCAACCAGCTGAAAATCTGAAACGAAAGCAGAGAGGTCTTCTTGGAAATAAGCAACTTATATTATTCTTTCACTTTCAACTGTTTAAGATGCCCTCCAAGAAGATGACAAGGTTGGGGGCGAGGGGGCAGGGGTGGATACCACATGAGAAAAATGAAAATAGAACAAGATCTGCAGAAGAATGGCAGTTTTGCTTGGATTTCCCCAAAAGCAGATTCTGAGACAATGACTTGGGTAATGGCAGTTTATCTGGGAGGTGACCAGCAAAAAGGAGTGATTTAGGAGAGAACGGAGTCAGAGAATAAAGAGAAGCCAATAAAGGGGCCGGGCGCAGTGGCTCACGCCTGTAATCCTAGCACTCTGGGAGGTCGAGGTGGGAGGATCCCTTGAAGTCAGGAATTCAAGACCAGCCTGAGCAAGAGCGAGACCCCGTCTCTACTAAAAATAGAAAAATTAGCTGGGCGTGGTGGTGTCCACCTGTACTCCCAGCTACTCGGGAGACTAAGGCAGGAGAACTGCTTGAGCCCAGGAGTTTGAGTTTGCTGTGAGCTAGGCTGACGCCACGGCACTCTAGCCCAGGTGACAGAGTGAGACTCAAAAAAAAAAAAAAAGCCAATGAAGGGTGTGTTAATTAGTGGGTTACAACCAGGGGCAACGGTGGCTCCATCCTGCTGGGATATCCTCTGGGAAACCAGGCAGAACACGCCTTGGCATTTTCCCACTGGAGGATGAGGAGGCTGGGGCGTGGATGCAGCAACTGCCACCCCTCGCTGGGAAAGAGTTGCCCCAGGGGACATGAAACTCCCCTACACTTTTGGAGTGCATCTGGGGTCCAGGTAGGTTCAGTGGTGCCAGAGAAAACCAAGAGGAGAGATGCGGGTGCTGAGTTGAGAGGTTAAGAGGCTGCCCATGCGCTGGAAACTGCCAGCCCCTGCTGCAGGTGAACCTAGGCAGGCCAAAGGGTCGTGCAGAAGGGCGTCAACAGTGTCTACCACACAAGGACAACGCTTGACAATTGTTTTTGCCAGAAAACCATCTCTGCTCTGGCCAGAAGTAGTAATTCTCTTCTTGCCCATAGTTTTTCTTTTTTAATTAACAGAAACCAGTTTCTCTACTTCACCTCTAAATCCAT
>NW_012153478.1:17808-18143 GCF_000956105.1 Propithecus coquereli
GTGAATTAAATATGTTATTAAAATTCATTTAACCGTTTTTTTGTTTTTGTTTTTAGAGACAGGATCTTACTATGTTGCCCAGGCTGGCCTCAAACTGCTGTGCTTAAGCAATCCTCCTGCCTCAGGCTCCTGGGTAGCTGCGGTTCAGGTACACCCCACTGTGCCTGGCCTCATCCTTTTCTTTTTGTTTGTTTAATACAGCTACTAGAATTTTAAATTACCTAAGTAGCTTGTATTTGCTTCTGTTAGACAATGCTGTTCTAGAATGTTCCTCCACAGTTAGAACATATCCTAGATTATTGCCAAAATTTTGTTTTCTAAACTATGCAATGCAT
>NW_012153479.1:0-587 GCF_000956105.1 Propithecus coquereli
ACTCATGAATTGATGGGCATTTGGGTTGTTTCCACATCCTTGCAACAGTGAATTGTGCTGCCATAAACATTCAGGTGCAGATGACTTTATTATAGAATGTCTTTTGCTCTTTTGGGTAAGTGTCTAATAGTGCTATTGCTGGATCGAATGGTATTTCTATTTTTAGCTCTTTGAGGTATTTCTTTTGCTGTACAGAAACTTTTTAGTTTGATGCAATTCCACATGTTTATTTTTGCTTTTCTTGTCTGTTCTTTTGGTGTCATATCCAAAATATCATTGCCAGGACCAAGAAGAAAGAGCTTTTCCCCCATGTTTTCTTCTAGGATTTCAGGTCTTATATTTAGATATTTAATCTACCTTGAGTTAATTTTTGTGTATGGTATAAGGGTCCAATTTCACTTTTTTGCATGTGGATACCCAGTTTTCCCAACATCATTTATTAAAGAGATGATTCTTTTCCCATCATGTGGTCTTGGTGCCTTTGTTAAAGATTAGTTGACCATATATTCATGCATTTATTTCTCGGGTATTTATTTTCTTCTGTTGATCTAGGTTTCTGTTGTTATGATGTTACCATACTGTTTTGA
>NW_012153479.1:1338-2467 GCF_000956105.1 Propithecus coquereli
AAATAATTTATTTATATAGTTGAGTTAGTTTCTTAAAACCAGAAACAACATAGACTTTATTTCACAGAAGTGAAGTGCCCTCAAACAAAATATTCCTTCTGTGTGGTTTACAAAGAGACTTTAATGTTTTCCTTCTAATAAGATTTCTGAGTTTATGTTGAAACAGGTCATCGACAAGTTCTCTGATGCACCTGGACTGTTAATGTAGTGTCACGAGTAGTTATCTTAGTAAAAATTAGCATCCAAGTATAATTTATGTGGTTCTTGCGATCTCACTATATAATTATGATAAAAATTGCTCACTTTTATTTTAACTTTCTTTTGGTTTCCTTTTAACTTTTTGCCCATATTTAAGTCTTAGTTTATGTACGAAATATTAGACATGTTTTTTTCTGAGGTAGAATATGTGTTCATTTTGTTTGAAGTTCAAAGCAATGTTGGCTTTTGGATTTGGATTATGAGCAAATGAATTGTTCTTTGCTTCCAGCAAAGATGTCCTGCAGCAGGGCTGCTCAGAACAAAAATGTGCTTTTTGCATTGTGCCTTTGCGTTTTATTGACTATTTCATTATGTATGAGGACATGTTCCACCTTTGTTAACCAGTCTGCTTACTGTTGCTAAATATCACTTTCTTAAAAGGCTTTTGGAATTGAAAACAACCTAACACTCTGTTGAGATTTGTGACTGTCATCCTTCTGGTTAGAATTGCTCATAGATCCTGCAACAGTAGCAGTGATGCATCCGTAATAGCCGTCAGCCAGGATAGTCATTAAACGCTGTCTGCAGTCGAGATTCCTGTGCCAGATGGCACCTTAGGAACACTAGACAGACCATTTGAAGCTGCCAAGATTCGTGCTGTGCCCTTTTAACTTAGGCTGGTGGAAGAATAAAATAAAGCAAAAATACCTCTGAGGATAAAACTCCTAGCAGTCACTTTCTAGCTCCAGGCTTTTTTGTTTATATACAAAGACAAATCAGTTTTCATATTTAGAAATGTATATTGCCTATTAATATATCATATACAACATAACTTAGTTTTCTTAAATGTATTTCTATTATGATACTGTACTTCACATGTTGATTTTTTTTCTGCCTTTTGCGTCATGTTTAGAAGATCTTTCAACCAACA
>NW_012153479.1:4733-5151 GCF_000956105.1 Propithecus coquereli
CTGACATGGTTGTTAACAGCATGGTGAGTTTCAGAGACAATGGGAGGAAAACATTGGAAGCAATGATTATATACAACTTTTTGAAGAGTTTTGCTATGGAGTAGAACCTGGAGGGGAAAGTGGGGCTAAAGAGCTTTTGGGTTTTGTTTGGGTTTTTGTTTGCTTTTCCAGATAGGAGAAATAGCACATTTGTAGACTGATGGGATGACCTCGTGTAGAAGACAAAGTAAAGGATGTGTAGAGTGGGGTGGAAGGGAATTGCCTGAGTCCTATGGAGGTTAGAAGAGATGGAATCTCTCACAAAAGTGGGAATTTAGTAAACAATATATACTGTGAGCCCATATATTTAGGCCACTATTTAAGCCATGAAAGGGGAAAGGATAGATTTAAATATCTCAAATAGACTAGTATTTTATTT
>NW_012153480.1:0-591 GCF_000956105.1 Propithecus coquereli
AAAGTGATAAAAGGGGTGGGGGTGGCCAGACCATGTTTTCTCATTCTTGTTAAGAGAGGACAAATTCAAACACACACCAAAGTGTTTTATTTTGTATGTTACTGAGTTCTTCATTTTTAAATTTCATATCGTCTCTTTATTTTTAAATAGTTGAATATCATCAATTTTATGCGGTTCAACCTAATATTAGTATACTGCCTCAAACTTCTAATGCAATATTGAATAGAAATAATAATAGAGGGTTTTCTTGACTTACTGCTGATTTTTCACATAATCTTTCTAGTATTTCACATTAAGCATGATAAACTCTATAGGCATTTAATAGATATCATCTTTAGTTAGAAGGCATTTCCTTCCTTTTCTATTTTAAAAGATTTTTAGTTACAGTTTTTCAATTAAAACTACCCCTACATTCCTGGGAAGAACATACACAGCATTAATATGTTCATGGTATAAATGTGTTTTGATACTCTCTCTCTCTCTCATTCTCTTTCATACACACACACACGTACACACACAAACACACACACACACATCCCTAAGTTCATTTTGCTAATAGTTATTTAGGATTTTTGCCTCTCAGACTATAAT
>NW_012153480.1:3201-3512 GCF_000956105.1 Propithecus coquereli
ATGCATGGGTATGCAATTGATTTTAAGTATTAATCTTATGCCCAGCAACTTTGCAACCTCTCTTGTTTTGTCAAATAATTGTTTTTGCAAAATCTTTTAAATTTTCTATGCAAATAAGTGCATTTTCTATCAATAATGTTACTGAGTTCTTCATTTTTAAATGTCATATCGTCTCTTTATTTTTAAATAGTTGAATATCATCAATTTTATGCAGTTCAACCTAATATTAGTATACTGCCTCAAACTTCTAGTGCAATATTGAATAGAAATAATAATAGAGGGTTTTCTTGACTTACTGCTGATTTTTCACA
>NW_012153480.1:12207-12631 GCF_000956105.1 Propithecus coquereli
CATATGCACTTCGTCAGAAATAATAAAGAGAAATTCCCTCTTTATTCAGTTTCCCTCCGTGATAATATCTTGCAAAACTACAGTACAATATCACAACTGGGATATGCACATTGATATAATCTACTGATCTTATTTGTATTTCTCCAGTCTTCCCTGTGTGTGTGTATGAGTGTGTATTCGGTTCTATGAAATTTTATCACAAGTGTGGGCTCGTGTATCCACCAGCGTAGTGAAGAAGCTGAAAAGTTCTATCCCCACAAGTATCCTTGTGCTGCCACTTTATAGTCCCATCTCCCTTTCCTCAAAACCTTTAGGAATTATCTTCTTTACACTCAGCAAAATTCCCTTGAGATTTATCCAAGTTGTTATGTGTATCAATAATTTGTTCCTTTTTGTTTTTAAGAAGTATTCTGTGGTACAGATG
>NW_012153481.1:0-414 GCF_000956105.1 Propithecus coquereli
TAAAACAAACTGTTACTCTTCTGATCTAGCCTGGGGAAGAGTATAATTTAAATAAAAAAGATGAAAAAACAAAACACCTCGCCAAATAGCTTCAACAGAAGCAGCACCTGATTTATGTGTGTGTTGGTGTGAAGAGGTCCAGAAGTCCTTATGCCAATGAAGAAAAATAGCATTTTACATCGTTTCCATCTGATGCTCTTCCTGGCCATTTGGTATCTGTGGTCCAGAGTAAGATGGCATCGGAGGGACTCTCAGTCACTTATGGATGTGATTAACCAGCAACAGAGCAGTGAGCACCCTTCACACACGCCACCGAGGATGCCTTATCTTGCAAGCTGAAATGGCTGTTGAATAAATATTCCATATTTTAAACCTGACATTCATTCGGGATTTTCCAATCATTTCTTCTACACG
>NW_012153481.1:2089-2503 GCF_000956105.1 Propithecus coquereli
TAAAACAAACTGTTACTCTTCTGATCTAGCCTGGGGAAGAGTATAATTTAAATAAAAAAGATGAAAAAACAAAACACCTCGCCAAATAGCTTCAAGAGAAGCAGCACTTGATTTATGTGTGTGCTGGTGTGAAGAAGTCCAGGAGTCCTTATGCCAATGAAGAAAAATAGCATTTTACATCGTTTCCATCTGATGCTCTTTCTGGCCATTTGGTATCTGTGGTCCAGAGTAAGATGCCATCGGAGGGACTCTCAGTCACTTATGGATGTGATTAACCAGCAACAGAGCAGTGAGCACCCTTCACACATGCCACCGAGGGTGCCTTATCTTGCAAGCTGAAATGGCTGTTGAATAAATATTCCATATTTTAAACCTGACATTCATTCGGGATTTTCCAATCATTTCTTCTACACG
>NW_012153481.1:4348-5747 GCF_000956105.1 Propithecus coquereli
TTCATTGACACATTGGTTATTTAGGAGCATGTTGTTTAATTTCCTTGTATTTGAAAAGTTTCCACAGTTTTTCTTGTGAAAAGAGAGAGGGCTGTTGCTTAAGTCAATAGGTAGCTCAAATAGGAAGGGGAGTTGATGTATAGATAATGCACATTATCATGGGAGCAATGAAAATGAGGAAAATGAAGCTGTATGTAACAACAGGGATAAATCTCACAACATAATGTCAAGTGAAAGAAGCCAGAATACATACTGAATGGTTTCATTTGTGCAAAATTCAAAAATGGCAAAACTATTCAATAATACCATTGTGGTCAGAAAAGATACTTGATATAATCTCTACGTTAAATTTGTTAAGATTTGTTTTGTGGCCTAACGTGATCTATCCTGGAGAATGTTCCATGCGCAGTTGAAAAGAATGTGTACTGTAGCAGTTGGACAGAATGTTTTGAAAATATCTATTAGGTCCATTTGGTCTATGATGCAGTTTTAACCCAATGTTTCTTTGTTGATTTTTTTGTCTAGATGATCTGTCCATTGTTGATAGTGGGGTGAAGTTTCCTAATATTACTGTATTGCAGTTTATCTCTCTCTGTAGGTCTAATAATATTTGCTTTATTTATATATGTCTGTGCTCTGGTGTTGGGTGCATGTATATTTATAACGGTTATATCCTCTTGTTGATATATCCTTTTATCATTATATAATGAATTTTTTGTTTCTTTTTGCAGTTTTTGACTTAGAATTTGTTTCATGTAAGTATGGCTACTCATACTTTCAGTTTTTGCTTGCATGGAACATCTTTTTCCATTCCTTCACTTTCAGTCTATGTCTTTAATGGTGAGGTAACTCCCCTGTATGCAGCATATATTTGGGTCTTATTCTTTTGGTGCATTCAGCCACTCTGTATCTTTTAACTGGAGACTTTAATCCATTTACATTCAGGGTTGTTATGGATAAAGATTTATTCCTGACATTTTGTTAATTGTGTGTGGGTTGTTTTATAGATCCTTTGTTCCTTCTGTCCTCTTCTCTTGTTCTTTTTCTTTGTCATTTGGTGGTTTTCTGGGGTGCTAAGCTTTGTTTCCTTTCTCTTTATTGTTTGTGTATCTGCTGTAATTCCTTTCCTTGTGGTTACTGTGGGGCTAACATAAGAGTCTTGTAGTTACAACTGATCATTTTAAGCTAATACCAATTTAACTTTGGTGGCATAAAAATGCTCTAGACTTACCCCACCTAAACACACAAGTTATATTTTTGTTGCCTGAATTTACTTCTTTATTATGCGTTCCTTAGCCACTAATTGTAGCTGCTGTTTTTTTGACCATTTTGACTTTAAACCTTCATACTATTAGACTGAAATATTTATATAGCATCATTACATCACAGGCATATTCTG
>NW_012153482.1:0-1103 GCF_000956105.1 Propithecus coquereli
TAAACAAAGCACTTTTTTGTGATTTATTTTCTTTCTCATACAATATCTATTTTCATAGGTTAATAGCTGCCTTTAAAAAATGCTTAGTTTTCTATATAGGAATCTGATTTTATCCAAATATTTTCTCAGCGTTCTTACACCCATTTTTCAAATGCTAACCTATTGCCTATCAATTGGTAGTAGTAGTATTAGAAGTAGTGTTTAAACAGGTGACCTTGTTCCTGGAGCATTCTATATCCTTCAGGTCGAGAATGCTGCGCAGCTAGCTCCTGGGGCTTCTGCTTGCCATTGTCTTGAGATCTCCTTTTGTCCCCCTGTCTCCTCATGTTGAGTGTCCCTTCTTTGTAAGCCATATACCATGTCCTCCTCATTCTTGGAGCACCCACTGCATCACACAGGTGCTTTCTAAGAAAGAATGCATGAGAGGGATTTCAGCCCTTGTAAATCTAAAAATGACTTCATGTTAACTTTGCACTTGAGCAATTGTTTGCTTCGCATAAATTCTAGGTTGCAAGTCATCTTCCTTTATAAATACAAAGGCATTAACATGCTCGAGTTTTCACTTCTAAAATTGTTAGTAAGTAGTTTTAATATCTGTTCCTTTGTGTGTTACTTCCCCCTTCCCTACTCTCTGGAGTTTATAAGTTCTCTTAATGCTCCTGTTCTTCTGAAATATCATGGTGTTATGTCCTGGTTGTTTCTTTTAAAATTTATTTGTCTGGGCACCCTGTGGGCCTTCTCAGTCTTCCAGAAAGATATGTTTTTAAGCTTTGGGTACTTTTCTTTTATTATTTCTTTGATAACTTATTTTACTCTGCTTGGTCTTCTCTTTATTCCCTATTCTATGAATCAAGCATTATATCTATTGATGCTAAAACCGCAATTACTTTTGCACCAACCTAATAGGCTGAACGTCCCTCACCCTGACCCTGCGTTGTTCAAGGGTCAACAGTAAACTGATCTAATGGATGAATGAAAGAATGTGTGTATCCACCCGCGTCCTACCCGTGGAGCCTTTCCTGGCCCAGATGACATGTTCTATTATTCCACCTTGTTCAGCCTCCCTCCATCTCCTCAGCAGTATGCTAACTAGTGTTTCCCCT
>NW_012153482.1:11708-12008 GCF_000956105.1 Propithecus coquereli
GTCTCTCGTCCCTCTGTTGAACATTTAATTAATTCTGCACCAAGAATCTGATTGGCCAAGCCTTCGATCATACTGTTCACAGTCATGCCTGACTATAGTCAATAAATAAATAAATAGGTAACTAACTCACAATAAATAAATAAGGAAATAATTGTCTTCCACAGGATGCAAAGATTAAAAAGAACATCATTTTTTATTACCATAATCAGCCCAATTTACTCCTACACAAGGGACAGGAAGTAGGTCTGGGTCCATCTCCAATAATAGGCTAAACTCTGCCAGGTGTCAATCCCAGGGTCT
>NW_012153482.1:14119-14432 GCF_000956105.1 Propithecus coquereli
GCATATGTTCTTTCCTTCAGTTAACTAACTAATTAATTTATCATATAGAAATGTACTGTAAAGATTTTTTTTAATGTTTGTGATTGGCTAAGTAATAGCTCCCAAAGATATATCCACATCCTAATATCTGAAATATGGGAATGTAACCTTATTGGGAAAAAGGGTCCTTATAGATGTGACTAAATTAAGGATCTTAAATTGAGATTATTCTGGATTACCTAGGTGGGCCCTAAGTGCAATCACACATATCCTTATAAGAGAAAGACACGGGGAGATTTTACACACAGAGAGAAGCCATGTGCAGATGGGCCAG
>NW_012153483.1:0-577 GCF_000956105.1 Propithecus coquereli
ACTCTACCATTTTTTTACCAAATATATGATTATACAGTTAATGCTATAAGTTTCACATTGTAATTTTCAATTGAGTGATTATATTTTAAGTCTGTCCGAACTGGGCCATCTTCAAAGTGTGCCAGGCTCTGTTTGTGGGCCTCCTCAGGTCTGTCCAGTTCACTTGGTCTTGTCTTTTTGGCTTTTTAACAGCCAGAAGGGCCCCAGGAACTGCTTGTATGATTCTTGTAGTTTTAAATATGATCCCATCCTAAGCCACAGGTTGTGTAATCTTCCCCAGAAGCAAAGCTTGGGCCACAGCCTGCATCCTGCCTGACATTTCTTTCATGTTTTCCAATTCTCCAAATCTCTGCACTACAGCTGCGTACTTTCTTTGAATTTATTATTCCAATCAGTGCTACACTTTTCACCTATGTCTAATCTTTATTTTTTCAACTCATACACTTAGTTTTTAATTTCAGTAACATTTTTTTTGATGTACGTTTCATTGCTTTTCAGTTCATTTTTTTCCAAATCTGTTTTGTTTAAATAATTTAGTTGTTGTCCTAATGCGTGTAACATATATTTACAACTAATC
>NW_012153483.1:6179-6547 GCF_000956105.1 Propithecus coquereli
GAACCAATACAGGTGATACATAATTAATATAATATATACCTTATATTTAGTAGTTGAGTCTCCTTATGCTACTCTTGGCTGTGACAGTTTCTCAGACTTTTCTTGTTTTTGATGACCTTGGCAGTTTTGAGTAGTACTGGTTGGGGATTGTTTAGAATGTCACTCTACTGGGATTTATCTAATGTGTTTCTTATGATTAGCCTGAGGTGACGTGTTTTTGGGAGGAAGAACACAGGGGTAAACTCATTCTTATCACATCATATCAAGGGTGCGCGAATCAATGTGATATCACTATTGATGTTCAATTTGAGCACTTGGCTGAGTTAGTCTTAGTTAGGTTTCTCCACTATAAAATTACTCCACACTGT
>NW_012153483.1:6597-6960 GCF_000956105.1 Propithecus coquereli
AAGAGATAATGATATTAATAAAACAAACAGATGCAGTTCATGGATTTCGATCCCATATTTCTATATAACAGAGGGATTCATGTGGTTGAAGAGAGAAGACATAAGGTTTTATTTTTATCTCTTTGCTCCCCTACAAATAAAATGTTCCAGATTAATGAATTAGGAATTTTTTGGCTATGCTAAGACCATTTCGACATCACTTAGATGGTAGTTAAAACTCAGACTCTAAAAAATTTTTGTTTTATTAACAAGACTCTTCTCTTGGTGATCATTGCATTATTTTTCAAAATAAATTTTCAGCTGGGTGTGGTGGCTCATGCCTGTAATCTCGGCACTTTGGGAGAACAAGGCAGAAAGATTGCT
>NW_012153484.1:0-329 GCF_000956105.1 Propithecus coquereli
AATAAAAATAAGCAATGAAGAAAGTTTTGTGATGGCTAGAGTGATTGATTATGACTAGCAGTGGGACATTGGGCTACTATTCCAAAATGGAGGTATGGAATACAGGTCTCTTAGTATCACCATGCCCTCAGACTGAGGTCAATAGAAAACTAGAACTTAATATATGTAGGATTACTAATGGGCTAGACCCAATAGAAATGAAAGTCTGAGTTACTTCCCCAGGTAAAGAAGCCTCAATCCAGATGTTTGCTGACAGCAAAGGAAATACAGACTAAGTAGTTATAACAATACCAGCTACAACATGGCCAGATACATAAAGAAGACTGTAA
>NW_012153484.1:12674-13563 GCF_000956105.1 Propithecus coquereli
ATTATCTATGATCATTAGGGAAATGCAAATCAAAATATTTGCTCTCTACACATCTGATAAAGGACTGATAACAAGAATCTATCAACAAAAAAAAAATTCAAACAACCCCATCAATAAATGGGCAAAAAACACGAACAGAAACTTTTCAAAAGAAGACAGAAAAGTGGCCAGCAAACATATTAAAAAAATGCTCATTATCTATGATCATTAGGGAAATGCAAATCAAAACCACAATGAGACATCACCTAACTCCAGTAAGATTGGCCTTTATCAAAAAATCCCAAAGCAATGAGTGCTGGTGAGGATAGGAACACAGAGAGATAGGAACACTCTTACATTGCTGGTGGGACTGCAAATTAGGGCAATCTCTGTGGAAAAGAATTGGGAGATACCTCAAAGAGCTACAAGTAGAGCTACCATTTGATCCAGCAATAACACTATTAGGCATCTACCCAAAGGAACAAAAGTCATTCTATAACAAAGACATCTGCACTCGACTGTTTATTTCACTATAGCAAGGATGTGGAAACAACCCAAGGGCCCATGAATCCATGAGTGAATTAATAAAATATGGTGTATATATATACAATGGAATACTATTAAGTTATAAAAAATAACGGAGATCTAGCACCTCTTATATTTTCTTGGGTAGAGCTTGAGCCTATTCTCCGAAGTGAGGTATCACAAGAATGGAAGAATAGGCACCATATGTACTTGCCATCAAACTGGCACTGACTGATCAACACTAAGGTGCCTAAACAGTAGCAATATTCTTTGGGGATGTGGAGTTGGGATGGGTAAACTCACAATTAATAGACACGGTGAGTGTGGTAGGGGAGAAAAGGCACATAACAAATCATGGTTGGGATGTGGCAAAGTCATAACATGT
>NW_012153484.1:19130-19457 GCF_000956105.1 Propithecus coquereli
TTTTAAAAAACTGATACTAAAAATGTTTTATTAAAGGATAGATTCACTTTTCTTATTAAGAAACCAAAATCCATTCAAGGCTATTCACTGGAGCATTATTAGTAATAACAAAAGATATGACTATGGGCATGGTTGAATAATGTAGATCAAGTGTGGCAAAATATCAACAATTTTTAAATCTACAGGATATGATACATTTACAGGGATTTGTTATATTATTCTTTCAAATTTTCTAACTTTGACATTTATGTAATATATTTGAAAAATCAATTAGGAAAAAAATCATTCAGCTCTTTTTTTTTTTGAGACAGAGTCTCACTGTGTTGC
>NW_012153485.1:0-609 GCF_000956105.1 Propithecus coquereli
TTGAGTGGCAGGTCTCCTGGGGCATGGAGGGACATTGTTCTCCTCAAATATTTACTTGCTGGCACGCCTGCCAACGCCCTTGCCGGGAGGCGGCGAGAACCAGGGCTGCTCCGCCCGAAGGCCGGTTTGCACCTCCCGGTCGCTGCAGAGGACCCCGCACACCTGCGGCATCCCACGGCCCCTCCTCCACTGTGGCACGAGGTGGGCAGGCCCCCCTCTCCCGCCACCCTTTGGTCCCTCCCTCTGTAAACTGTCACCAAGTTCCTGCTCACTTCCTGGTCCTTCTTGCCCAGACCTTTATTGAGCACCTACTGTGTGCCAGAACAAGACAGGGTCGAGCCCAAACAAAGTTGCCATTCCTGTTAGTCCTATGTTCCCCAAGTATGTCCCAGGTGTCTCAGGCATATCCTAAGTGTGGCCCAGGTGTGTTCCAGGCATGTCTCAGGTGTGCCTCAGGTGTAACCCAGGTATGTCCCAGGTGTCTCAGGCATATCCCAAGTGTGTCCCAGGTGTGTCCTAGGCATGTTTCAGGTGTGCCTCAGGTGTGACCCAGGTGTGTCCCAGGTGTCTCAGGTGTATCCCAAGTGTGTCCCAGGTGTGTCCTAGGCA
>NW_012153485.1:1811-24731 GCF_000956105.1 Propithecus coquereli
TATGTGTGTGTGCTATGTGTGTGCTGTGCGTGCATGTGTGTGTGCTGTGTGTGCTGTGTGCTCTGTGTATGTGTGTGTGCTATGTGTGTGCTGTGTGTGTGCTATATGTGTGCTGTGTGCGTGCGTGCATGTGTGCTGTGTGTGTGCTGTGTGTGTGTGCTATGTATATGTGTGTGTGTGCTACGTGTGCTGCGTGTGCTGTGTGTGTGCTGTGTACTCTGTGCATATGCTGTGTGTGTGCTGTGTGTGTCTGTGTGTGTGTCTGTGTGTGTGCTGTGTGTGTGCACTGTGTGTGTGCTGTGTGCTCTGTGTATGTGTGTGTGCTGTGTGTGCTGTGTGTGTGTGAGCTGTGTGCGTGCGTGCGTGTGTGCTGTGTGTGTGCATGCGTGTGCTGTGTGCGTGCGTGCGTGTGTGCTGTGTGTGTGCTGTGTGTGCTGCGTGTGCTGTGTGTGCTGTGCGTGTTCATGGGCACACACGTCTGTGCCAAGGCTGGCTCTTGGCTCCGGTGGGCTCTGGGCCCACTGCTGTGCTGTGGGGCACACGTGACGCAGGCCCGTCTGCTTCCCAGGCAACGTGCGGATCTCCGACCTGGGGCTGGCGGTGGAGCTGGTGGACGGGCAGACCAAGACCAAAGGCTACGCGGGGACCCCAGGTGAGGCGCGTGCACGGGGCGGGGGCGGTGCTCCACGCGTGAGTGGGGCCGGGACCTGCCCGGCCTGGGGTGGTGGCAGGAGGTGGGGTGTAGGGGCTCCCTGACCCTCAGAGCACACTGGAGCTGTCGCCGCGCCCTGTGGCTAGAGAGCTCGTCATTGCCGCGGAGACAGCCCCGTGCCTGTCCTACACACGGCTGCTGGCTAGGCGCACCCCGCCTGTGGTGGTCGCGGCTGCCCGCTGCGGTGCCCTCACGGCAGGGACCAGTGGGACCCAGAGACGGCGGTGGCTCTGGGCACCGGCAGAGCAGTCAGTGCAGAGAGCCTGGGGGTGGGAATCGGAGCCTGGGGGTCTGTTGCGCGGGCCACGCCACTGGGTGACAGCACGAGGACTGGCTTCAGTGGGCACGTGCTCAACTTTAATAAAGCCCTCATGGGCACCCACCAACATAGGGTGCGTTTGTACCATGTGCACATGTGTGCTTGTGTGTGCATGTGAATATCTGTGTGTACACGTGTGCGAGCATGTGTGTTTGTATTTATGTGTGGGTGTGCACGCATGTGTGTCTTATGGGTGTGCCTTGTGTGCAAATCCATGTCTTTGTGTGTATGCATCTACAACTGTGCACATATGTGTACATGCATTTGCCTCTGTGCATACATATGCACACAGGTCTGTGTGTGTCTGTGTGCATGCATGTGCTTGTTTGTGTATGTGTGCATGCACCTCTGCATGTGTGCATACATGCGTGCATGTGCCTGTGTGCATGCATATGTATGCAAGTGTGCCTGCATATGCACACATGTTGTCTGTATGCACACGTGTGCATGTGTATGTCTCTGTGCATGAGTACAACTATGTTTATGCAAGTGTGTCTATGTGCATGTGTGTGTCTGTGTTTGCATGTTTCTCTGTGTGTGGTGTGTGCATTCCTACGTGAGTGTGCAGGCATGCATGTGTGTGCATGTGTGCAGGAGAGTGCATGTGTATACCCATGTCTCTAAGAGTGCACACACATGTGTCTGAGTGCCTGTGTGTCAGGGCCCACATCGGCGCATCCTGCTGCCTCCCTGACCTGGTCTCGTCCCTGTCCTCTCGCCCTGCCTGCTGGCGGGAGGGAAGCCGCGGGTGCCGGGAGAGGGGACCGCAAAGCCAGGTGGGGCGGGCTCCATGTTCGGTACTTACAGGACATCTGGGCCCTTGGGGCCAACGTTCGCCACGCCGGCTCGTTGTGAGACGTGCTGTGGCCATCGTCCCTGGCGCCGGCGTGGAGTGGCCACACGGCTTATTCTCTCTCGTCCTCATTCCAGACAGTTCCATGTGTTCAGGTTATTTCTGATGGGATTTCCGGGAACGTTTCCGTCTTCCCCTGGGTTCTTCTGCTTTGGGGAAAGGCACCGTCAGCTGACACTGGGGTTTGTGCAGAGCGGCGCTGAATCCGCCAAACTCCAGTGCTTCAGGCGTCTGTCTGTGCCGTGGCTGCGCGGGTCTGTCCCACCCGCCGTCGACTTAGGGGATGCCGTCTCTGCATGGGGGTGACCTGCCTCCGCGGCTCCTAGGAAGGCGGCGCCACCCGCACCCCTCTCGCCGGGCCGCACTCGGCGCGTGAGTCAGGAGCTCTGTGCAAGGTGCCCCAGCGATGGAAGGTCTGAGAACTTTCCGGAAGGCAGCTGTCCTGGGGCTGCACCTGCTCCTTACGAGCAGAGTCCATGTCTGCAGACGCGGGCGGGGTGTGGCGCCGCGCGAACCCTCACGCTCCTCACCAAGTCCTGGACGTGGGCGCATGGACAGGGCCCACTCCCGTGTTTCGGGGCGACTCAGAACCACCCCAAAGCCAGATTTGAAGGGCTCAGCCACGAGGACACGCACTAACCGCCTGTGCTCTGAGCCCAGCACCCGGCTGCCTTTCCAGCGGCTGCCGCGCCGCTGGTTTGAGGGTTTCATGTGAACCGCGGTGGACCCCAGACCTCCCACGCACATTTCCCTGTCCACGGCGAGTGCGGCCACCACCCCGTGACCCCCACGCAGTGAACCGGAGATGCTGAGTCTGATGAGAGCCAGACGGCCAGCGTGAGTCTGGCTTGGCCGGGGAGCTCCCTCCGCATCCTCCTTCCTGGCCCCGCGCGGCACCTCAACCAGTGCGGACCAAGGGCAGGAATCTGCTCGGCGACTCCCTGGGCTGCGTGGCGCCGGCCAACCCCGAGAGAGGCGCGTCGCTGCTCTGTCGTCCGAGTCTCCAGCAGGGAGATTAGTAACAGGTTGAGAGCAGCCAGGAAACGGTCACCCACTTGTCCAGTGTTGGTCACACGCTTGCTGCCGGCGTGTCTTGAGGCCGGGGACACAAAGAGACGTACTGTCTGAGCCGCCTCCCGTGGAACAGCCTAGAAGGAGATGACAGGTGCTCCCTGTGCTCTCAGAGTCAGGGCCGGGAGGTCCGTGGAACGTGACTCCTGCCACTCTTTGGGAGGAACGGTTCCGTGGTCACGTCAGCTTTGCCGGTGTAGCGCAGCTCGCCTCCCTCGCGTGCGTTAAAGGGCCAGGAAGGACCTTAACTTGGGATGTGGAAACTGCCCCCCGCGCAGCCACCCCCACCCTGCCCGCACATCTGTCCTGGTCCCCACGTCACTCACAGACCTTAGACACTGGCTGGCCCGTCAGATGCTTGCGGGGAGTGGGGCCAGGGCTCGCGCCGAGGGTGTTGGCACCGCACACGGAACTGGGCCAGGCCAGGCAGGCAGTGACGCCGGAACATGCCCTGGAGTCTGAGTAGCCAGAAACAGACTCCGCCAGGTCTCTGCTTGCCGGACACGCGCTCTTCTCTCCAGGCAGGGCCCAGCGCATGGCCGAGGTCACAGGAGTGGAGATGGGGACGCGGCCCCCAGGTCTGTGCCCCGTGGCCTGGGGCAACCCGCCACACGCCCGCACCTGTAGGATGGGCACGAGTACCCCACGGTGGGAGTGTGGCTAACCTGGGCTGCTGTGCTGGGCACTCAGGCCGGGCTGGGCAAGGGCTGAGCGGCCGGGTGCTGTGGTCACGCGCATCACGGCGGGGCCTGGGGGCCGTGGCTAGCCGACGGGCGGAGGAGGGGGCTGCGGGCGCTGGACCGGGGTGGGGGCATCAGGCAAACGGCGGCAGGTGGCCGGCTCCAGGGGGAGGGCTCAGGTGTGTCGAGGTATCCCCAGGCCTCACCTCCAGCTCGGCCCCCAGGATGCGGGGCCAGGGCGGGGGACGGAGGATCCGTCTTTGCACACTCTGACCAGCCCGAGCGGGGGGTGCAGAGGTGGCGCCTGGGGAGCGTTCCCAGGAATGAGACCAGGGGGCGCCTGGCTGTGGGGCCTGCAGTGGCCAAGCCCCGCCCGGGCCCGGCCTGGAGCCGGGGAGAACCGTCTCGGGGGAGAAGGCAGTTTAAAACCCGACCTGCCGCTAATGTCATCAGGAAATAAGAGGAGATGCTGTGTCCACAAAGCAGGAACAGCACACGATGAAAATGAACAGAGAGCTTTGGAAAATGAAAGAACATGGGAGAAACGAAACGCTCGAAGGATTTGAAAGATAAATTTGGATTTTCCCCAGAAAGTAGATCAAAGTACAAAAATATGGAAAATAGGAGAGGAAACACAAGGAAAGTAGAAGCCTAGTCCAGAGAGCTCAGTGTTGGCACGGTCATCGCGAGGGAGAACGCAAGAAATGTCAGTGAAAGTTCTAGAAAACCCGCAGCGTGGAGCAACGTGAACGCACTTGCCGGAAGCACCTGTGGGTGGATTGAAACAGACACGACGGTTCAGGACACGGAGGACACGAGGAGCTTCCAGGAGGGGACGGCGGTGCTGGAAGTGGGAAAACACCCCGGAACTTCGGAGAGGAAATGGTTTCCAGTCTAGAGTTTCACGCCCAGACTGTCAGTTAGACATGAAGGTAAAAAAGGCGTTTTCAGACACGAAAGTTCTCGGAAATGTTTTTCCTCTGCGCCTCCTGCAGGAAGCACGTGGCCAGAATAAGGGCAGCGTCTGGGTCAAGGACTCGGGGCCGACAGGGGGACGCCAGCCGCGAGCCCCTGAGTCCAGACTGGAGCAGGGGAGAAGGTTCCAGAAGACTCTCTCATGAGGACGAAATTGATGAAACATCTGATAAATCAGAATGTGACAGGGATCAGAGAACTGCCACGGAACTCAGGGTTGCATCGGTGAGAAGCACGTGGAAAACCAGGCAAATGAGAAAGACGATGTAATCTGGGAACAAGAAACTGCAGGAAATGCAGCCAGGGCTCCACCTTGGTCCCGCCAGAATGGCGGGGGGAGTGGAGGGGGAGGAAGGCCAGCGCCGTTGACCTCCAGAGGGCCGAGGCTGCAAAAGACGCAGGTGGATCCGTGTCCGCCCCCCACCAAGGGCACCGTGGTGGGAGCGCAGGTGCGGCTCCGCGGCGCCCGGAGTTGCAACTGCTCCGTCCCGACATCTGTGTCACCTCCAGCAAGTGACTTGAGCTTGCGGGGCGTCCACTTCCGGGCCGAGTGCCGCATGCGCTTCTCGGTGCCATGAGAACTGCATGCCGTGCACTCGCGCCTGTGCTCTCGGGTGTGCGCAGGCCCTCGGCGACCGGCAGTGCCGTCGAAGGGCTGCTGAGAAGCCACGTCGGCACGCTCGGTGGCCGGGCCAGTCCTCCTGCCCTGGGACGTCTGGGCACGGGGACGGGGGCCGCACGCCTGTCCTGCACCTGCCGCGCCCCGGTCACTTGCAGGCTGCCGTGCTCGCCGTCACGGGTTTTCCCGCCGCCCGAGTCTGGGGCCTGGGGAGGGCGGTGGGATTTCGGGCGGCGCACACAGAGCAGGGTGCTCAGCCAGGGGTGTCCGCGACGTCCAGCCGCATCTGGAGACGCAGATGGCACCTGGGGGCAGCCCCACAGCAAAGGGTGTCCTGGGCCACACGTGTGTGGAGCCCCGTCCTGCGATCGCCGCGGCGGCAGCCCGTCTCTGAACTGCGCTGTGCTCTGCTCGGCAGGTTTCATGGCTCCCGAGCTGCTGCGGGGCGAGGAGTATGGCTTCTCCGTGGACTACTTTGCCCTGGGCGTCACCCTGTACGAGATGCTCGCGGCCAGGGGGCCCTTCCGAGCCCGAGGAGAGAAGGTATGGCCGCCCCGCGGAGTCCTTGCTGGGGACGGTGGCGCAGCGCTGGCTCATGCTGCGGGGGGGGGGGGGGGGGGGGGGGGGGGGGGGGGGGGGGGGGGGGGGGGGGGGGGGGGGGGGGGGGGGGCATCAGGCAAACGGCGGCAGGTGGCCAGCTCCAGGGGGAGGGCTCAGGTGTGTCGAGGTATCCCCAGGCCTCACCTCCAGCTCGGCCCCCAGGATGCGGGGCCAGGGCGGGGGACGGAGGATCCGTCTTTGCACACTCTGACCAGCCTGAGCGGGGGGTGAGAGGTGGCGCCTGGGGAGCATTCCCAGGAATGAGACCAGGGGGCGCCTGGCGGTGGGGCCTGCAGTGGCCAAGCCCCGCCCGGGCCCGGCCTGGAGCCAGGGAGAACCGTCTCGGGGGAGAAGGCAGTTTAAAACCCGACCTGCCGCTAATGTCATCAGGAAATAAGAGGAGATACTGCGTCCACAAAGCAAGAACGGCACACGATGAAAACGAACAGAGAGCTTTGGAAAATGAAAGAACATGGGAGAAACGAAACGCTCGAAGGATTTGAAAGATAAATTTGGATTTTCCCCAGAAAATAGATCAAAGTACAAAAATATGGAAAATAGGAGAGGAAACACAAGGAAAGTAGAAGCCTAGTCCAGAGAGCTCAGTGTTGGCACGGTCATCGCGAGGGAGAACACAAGAAATGTCAGTGAAAGTTCTAGAAAACCCGCAGCGTGGAGCAACGTGAATGCACTTGCCGGAAGCACCTGTGGGTGGATTGAAACAGACACGACGGTTCAGGACACGGAGGACACGAGGAGCTTCCAGGAGGGGACGGCGGTGCTGGAAGCGAGAAAACACCCCGGAACTTCGGAGAGGAAATGGTTTCCAGTCTAGAGTTTCACGCCCAGACTGTCAGTTAGACATGAAGGTAAAAAAGGCGTTTTCAGACACGAAAGTTCTCGGAAATGTTTTTCCTCCGTGCCTCCTGCAGGAAGCACGTGGCCAGAATAAGGGCAGCGTCTGGGTCAAGGACTCGGGGCCAACAGGGGGACGCAAGCCGCGAGCCCCTGAGTCCAGACTGGAGCAGGGGAGAAGGTTCCAGAAGATTCTTTCATGAGGACGAAACCGATGAAACATCTGATAAATCAGAACGTGACGGGGATCAGAGAACTGCCGCGGAACTCAGGGTTGCATCGGTGAGAAGCACGTGGAAAACCAGGCAAATGAGAAAGACGATGTAATCTGGGAACAAGAAACTGCAGGAAACGCAGCCAGGGCTCTGCCTTGGTCCTGCGGGAATGGCGGGGGGAGAGGAGGGGGAGGAAGACCAGCGCTGTTGACCTTCAGAGGGCTGAGGGTGCAAAAGACGCAGGTGGATCCATGTCCGCCCCCCACCAAGGGCGCCGTGGCGGGAGCACAGGTGCGGCGCCGCGGCGCCCGGAGTTGCAGCTGCTCCGTCCCGACATCTGCGTCACCTCCAGCAAGTGACTTGAGCTTTCGGGGCATCCACTTCCGGGCCGAGCGCCGCATGCGCTTCTCGGTGCCATGAGAACTGCATGCCGTGTGCTTGCACCTGTGCTCTCGGGTGCACGCAGGCACCTGGCGACCGGCAGTGCTGTTGAAGGGCTGCCGAGAAGCCGCGCCGGCACGCTCGGTGGCCGGGCCAGAGCATGGCGCCGGGCCAGTCCTCCCCAGGCCCCAGACTCGGGCGGCGGGACTTCGCACAGCGCACACAGAGCAGGGCGCTCATCCAGGAGTGTCCGCGACGTCCAGCCGCATCTGGAGACGCAGATGGCACCTGGGGGCAGCCCCACAGCAGAGGGTGTCCTGGGCCACACGTGTGTGGAGCCCTGTTCTGCGATCGCCGCGGCGGCAGCCCGTCTCTGAACCGCGCTGTGCTCTGCCTGGCAGGTTTCATGGCTCCCGAGCTGCTGCGGGGCGAGGAGTACGGCTTCTCCGTGGACTACTTCGCCCTGGGCGTCACCCTGTACGAGATGCTCGCGGCCAGGGGGCCCTTCCGAGCCCGAGGAGAGAAGGTATGGCCGCCCTGCGGAGTCCTTGCTGAGGACGGTGGCACAGTGCTGGCTCACGCTGCGGGGGGGGGGCAGACTGCCGCGCCCGCTTTGCTGTCGGTGTCCACGGTGACCCCGCTCCTGAGACTGCGGTGGCGGAGGGACGTCAGGCCTGTCCTGTGCCCCGAGGGACCAGGCGGACACCCACCTGAGCACTCGCTGCGCTCAGCTTCTCAGGGTCCCCCTGGCGGTGGCTTCCTGGGCAGCCCGCGGGGAGACCCAGCGACTCATCCGCTGTGGCTCCAGACACAAAGCGGTGTCCCGACGGTGCCGGGCCGCCCTGGGCCCTGCCCAAGCCCACCGCTGCCTCCACCCTGCCTGGGCCCCGCCCCCACTTCTCCTGCCTCGACCTGCCTGGAAGTGTGCCCAGCGCCCCGGGCTACGCCTGGGGACAGACTACGCCCAGCCCCCGGTGCCAGAGACCCCACTGCTCCCCCCAGTGTCTGAGGGGCTGGGCATGGGCTGCCCCGGGGCGTGGGGGGCGGTGGGAGGGTCGGGGCCGGCTCGCCGGGGCTCCCGGGTGGTTGAGCAAAGCCCCCCAGCGCACGTGTCAGCGGGGCCTCTGTGTGGGGCAGTGACCCCTTGGCAAGCCGGTAACCAGAGGGCAACGCGGCGCCACCCTCGTTCTTGTGCCCGGCTGGCCGAGTGTGACGCCCCGGCTGGGGTGTGGCGCCCACGTGGTATTTCCAGCTGTTCCTTCCCTCGGTGGCCTGGTACGGTTATTGACACAGAGCCAGCAAGGTCCCCTGACAGCCCAGCGCGCCCACCTTCCGGAACTGGGAGCCGCGCTGAGCCTTGCGGGCCGACCCCCCGGGGCAGGGCGCACCAAAGCGCGCCCATCACCGTCACCCAGCGGGAGCGAGTGCGACACTCAGATGACATTGGTGGGCCCCGCGGCCAGGCAGGCAGTGTCGTGTCCCCCCCGCACTCTAACCCCAACCCCAACCCCTCCGCGCCGCGCAGGTGGAGAACAAGGAGCTCAAGCAGCGGATCCTCTCGGAGGCCGTCAAGTTCCCGGAGAAGTTCAGCCAGCCCAGCAAGGACTTCTGCGAGGCCCTGCTGGAGAAGGATCCGGAGGCGCGCCTGGGGTTCAGAGACCAGAGCTGCGACAGGCTCCGCACCCACCCCCTCTTCAAAGACCTTAACTGGAGACAGCTGGAGGCTGGTAACTTCGGACGCGCGGCCTGGAGGGCCGGCCGGGGGCGCAGGGCAGGGACCCCAGAGGCTCCTGGGAACGCCCCCGACTGGGCGCCCACGGGCCAGGTCTGAGCAGGGGTTGAAGGTCGGGTCCCCAGGTGTGGGGTGGGCAGGAAAGAGGCTGCGGCACTCTGACCTTGAGATCCAAACCCGCTGCGCGCCCCAGACGTGGAGCCCTGAGCCCCCCGCGGCGGCGTCTCCAGCCGTGTACCGGAGGCAGTTCACACGCTCCAGCTGCACCCGCCCGCGGGTTGCGGGTCTGGGGCCGTGCGTGCGTGTCTGAGAGGGGGACACACACCGGCAACCTGCAGTCAGGCGGGAGAGCTCGCGGCACACATGCCCTGACCGCAGACAGCTCGGCCGCCGGGGAGCGGCGGTGGCGGACGCTCTGTCTGGTGGCTGGGGACTCGTGGCCCATGAGCGCGTCCGGAGAGCAGCCGGCTCTGGAGAGGAGCTTGGCATGTGCGGTGCCCGCGAGGACGACGGCGTGGCCCACCCAGGGGGCTGGCCCGGCGTGGGTCTGCGAGGGGTGGGGGCCCAGGAGGCAAGGCCCCGCGGAAGGGGGCAGAAGGGTCTGCTTCGGGGGACTCAGGAAGAACCAGGAGACGCAGGCCCCAGCGGGTCCCTCTGCAAGAAGCTTCCAAACCACCCTGCGCACGCCGGGCTCCGTCCACCCAGGCGCGAGCACCGGGTCCCTGCGCCTTCGCGGGCTGCGGGGGAGGCGTCCTCCCGAGTGGCTGCTCCGCTCACCCGCACGCGGCCGTGTCTGTGCTTCTGTCTCCGAACAGGGATGCTGATCCCGCCCTTCATCCCCGACTCCAGGACCGTCTACGCCAAGAACATCCAGGACGTCGGTGCCTTCTCCACGGTCAAAGGCGTGGTCTTTGACAAAACGGACACGGAATTCTTCCAAGAGTTTGCCACCGGCAACTGCCCCATCCCCTGGCAGGAGGAGATGATCGAAACCGGAGTCTTCGGGGAGCTGAACGTGTGGCGTGAGGACGGGCAGATGCCGGACGACATGAAGGGGGTCTCCGCCGCGGAGGCGGCCTCCCCGTCCAAGTCCGGGATGTGTCTGGTCTCCTAGACGGGGCGGGGGAGGCGGCGGCCCCTGGACGGAGCGGGTCCCCGGGGGCCTTCGGGGAGGCGCCGAATGCCTTCCTGGCGACCGCCCTGGGGGCGCCCGCGGCGGACACAGGGCTCCCTCCGCCA
Source organism: Propithecus coquereli (assembly GCF_000956105.1). Classification (NCBI taxonomy): domain Eukaryota; kingdom Metazoa; phylum Chordata; class Mammalia; order Primates; family Indriidae; genus Propithecus; species Propithecus coquereli. The sequence continues at coordinate 12,063 of NW_012153485.1, forward strand.
GGTCCCTGCCGCGCGGCCGGGTCTTCTCGAGGCTCAGGGAAGAGAGGGCAGTGCGGGCACAAGGCGCGGACACCAGGCCGGGGTCCGCACCTCCGACCCTGGCGGCCCACACGGCCACGCGCCACGTTCCCGGCTGGAACGAGCCAGTCGCGAGAACTCTCAGCGAGCCTCCTGCAGAGAGGAGCAGCCAGCGGGTGGGACTGGCACAGCCTCGCCCAGCCAGACGTCACCCTCGGTTTGGATGTCCTGGACCTTAACCCTTAAGCTCCCAGAGCCAGATTCCTCCGTGGAGGCCTGTCCAGCGCGGGGGCTGGCAGGACTGGCCCGTGAACCCGCCCTGTGGGCCCAGCCCCTGCCTCCTGCTGCTCCCGCTGCTGCTCCCTCGCGGCGTCACCTGCCCACGGGGGGCACCAGCCCTGCGGTCTCCCCGGGGACACCTGACCCCCGCCAGGACCGAGTGTCTGGAGGAGGGTTGTGCGTGGACCTGGGGGCCTGGCGCCCCGTCAGGGCTCTCCGTGGCTGGGTGCGACCCTGCCCGTGAGCACCGCCGGCCTGGGCCGTGGCTCTGCTGACGCCAGCCGGGGAGGGTTTCTTGAGGTGACCCCATGCTGCATTGTCACCAAAGACAAAAGCCCCAACGGGGGACACGCGCAACCGTCCGCTTGCCGACAGCCACGGGGCGTCGCGGGTGCCCCGCGCACTCTGCGTCTTAACCGGGAGAAATAAGTTCTGTAGCAGCTGCCTCTGGAGCACGTTCACGCCTCAGTTGCGACCTGGGGTGTCGCTGGGGTCCCGGGACCCCCGCAGAGGGCGCGGAGCCCCTGCCAGCCCCGCAGCCATGGTGACTCCGGCCTGCTGCTTCAGAGCTGGGCCGCGACCTCTCCTCAGGCCCCCCGTGGAGCCCCTGCACTGGCACAGGCAGAAGCAGCGCGGACCTCCCGGGCGTGGGCGGGGAGTGCGTCGGCTGCCGCGGCAGGGCGCACAGTGAGAGCAGGTCCCCCTCCCCCGGCGAGCCGAGGTCGGCAGAGCCGACCCTGGGAAGGCCTCGCTGGGGACGCTGGGTGCTGCGGGACTTGGAAAGACGGGTCCTCCCGGAGGCCAGCCCTGGCGTGGGGGTGCCGAGCCCTCAGGGCCCCCGGGACACCTGCCCCTCCCCTCCCCGTGGAGGGACGAGGCTCCCGGCAACCAACGGCCTTGGAGATTTGCCGGCTGCAGCCAAAAGGATGCACCACCTCCTAGTTTTAGGGCTTCGAGGTAGGACTAGCCGCCGCAGTGCAAGCACTCGTGCCGTTCAGCAAAACCCCACGTCAGCTGCTTTTGTGGAGGGATCTGTGTTCTTTAGAGGTACCCAGGCCGTATCCAGAACGGGGACGGGACGGCTGAGACAAACCTGACCTGCGCGAAGCTCTCCTCCGACCCTCACTCCGGCATGGCCCAGAGCGGCGCCAGGGCTCCCCGGCTGAAGGCCTGACGCTGCCCACGCAGGCTCGTCCTGGGCACGGAGTGGGCGGTCTCGGGGGGCGGCGGGGCCTGGACTGCCACTCGGGACCCCCGGGACTCCCGGGCTGCAGCAAGAACCTCTCTGCCCTGTCCTGAGGTTGGATCGCAAAATACAAGACATCCCGGCGAATTTGAATTTCAGATAAATGGTGAACAGTTTTTTCGTGGAAGTTTATCGCACGCAATATTTGCGACGTGCTTACGCTGAAAACCATTCGTTGTTTATTTGAAGTTCGAGTTTCACCGGACGTCCTGGCGGTTTTGTTGCTGTACCTGGTGAGCCTGTGGCAGGCGCGAGCCTACCTGGAAAGTCGGTGGCTGTCCCTCTGCACACGCCTGCGGGAAGCGTCGCCGCGCAGCCTGCTTGGCCACCCGGGAGCGGCTTCCTCCCTGGTTCTTGCACAGCCGTTGGAAGTCCTGTCGCCACTCACTGTTATTAAGAAACTTAAAACTCAGCATCACACGGAGAAAATGCATCACGAACGCGGAGTCCGTGATCCCACAGGGGCCCTCCCGTTCCCAGGGCCTGGCGTTGCCGCGACAGCCACACGCCTGCCCTGCGGGAATCGGCACAGCAGCGACTCACATGGCGGTCGTGACACCCCCGAGCTTCACTGCCTCCCTTCCCCCCCACCGGCCGATGCATCTGCTTCTCATGCCCACCCCACCTACGGCACAGCCTCCGTCGGAGGCCAGCCCCAGCCCCTGGCCTCATAGGGCAGAGGCCGCGGAGCAGGCGCTGCAGGCGGCTCTGGGCCTGCGGGCGATGTCTCCGTGCACCCCGCCTCTCCCGTCCCTTCCAGGGTCTTTGGGGAGCCCTGCCAGGCCGGCAGACACCCTCCCTTCCCGCTCCCCGCACCACCCCCAACCCCGTCCGCTCTGGGCAGTGGGACGTGCTCCCTCCCGCCTCCCTGGTGCTCCACGCCCGCCCAGGCTTGCGCTCGCCCAGGGGTCAGGCGCTGCGGTGCCGCCTTGCAGGAGGCTCACGGCACGTGTGGCCGGGCCCGGCAGGGCACCCAGGGCTTCTCAGAACCCCCCACGCCCGGACCCCGTGCAGGGGCCTGTCCTGCCACACAGGCGCCTGGTCCTGATGGTCCCGGGCCCTGGCCAAAGCCTGGTGGGAAGTGTCCCTCTGTCGCCTCCTGTGGGGGTCATCGCCCCCGTACCGCCCCGTATGCGCGTAGCTTCCTCCCCACACTGCAGTCAGGAACAACCTCAGCAAAAAGCAAAAAACGCAATTCTTATTCATGTAAAAAAGGGAAAAAATAAAAGTTAAAAAAGGGGCTGACTCCCCGGATTGTGATGTGAATTTCAGGTTGCATTCTTTCCTTCAGAATTCCGAACACAGGCACACGCACACGCACACACACACATCTACACGTGCACACGCCTATGTACACGTCTACACACACCTATGTATACACCTGCACACACCTATGTACACATCTTCACATGCCTATGTACACATCTGCACACACGGCTATGTACACATCTGCACGCACCTATGTATGTACACGTCTACACATGCCTATGTACACATCTGCGCATGCACCTAGGTACATGTCTACACACACACACCTGCACGCACCTCTGTACACGTCGACACACACACACCTGTGTCTACAGTCTTTGCAGATTTGCTCAGCGTACAGCTTCCTTCATGAGTGGGCCAGGACGCGTCTCAGAAAGGCTGCTGTGATCTCGTTCTCTTTTATTAACGCGATGGGGCATCCGTGCCTCTGTGAGTCTTAGAAACATACATGGCCCTCGACCGAACATAAAACATACAGACGACAGGCCTGCCAGCTGCCGGAAGAGCCATTTTGAAAGGAAAACCTCAATGTGAAAACATGAAATTAAAAATAAACATGAGATCAGCTCTCGGATACTGTCCAGACAATTTGGAGTGAAGTGAGAAGACTTAATTTTTTAAAAATCAAACCTCAGTCCCCTAATTACAGTAGTGAAGTTTTCCCAAGTTTGACATTTTAATTTCCAGGATAAACGGCTGGGGGGTGAATGTCGGCCAGGGCGTGTGGAGCTCTCCTTTCAGGGGCAACGCCGTGGTTGCTGCGCTGCGTGCTTTTGGAACTTTTGCCACAACAGGAGACGCTGGACAAGCCGGTGGTGGCCCAATTCCAGCTGGGAGTCGGGGGACTCTCACCCTGTGGGGACCGACTGCTCCCCCGCTCGGGTGCAGAGAACTGGGTGTCGTGGTTACAAGGGCCTTCGGCAAAGCCCCGAAGTGCGTTTCATTTAAAAATTCACGTCTCTGGGAACATTTCTGTTCTCGCTCCCGCTGCACCTTGCTCACGGTCCGCACACAGGCAGGTGGCCCTGTCTGCTCCGAGTGCCGGCTGCATTATTCATCCCGGGCTTGGTTTCGTGCGTTACCTGGTGACAGGATGGGTCACGTTTCACTGTCAGCACCGCCGACCCCAGGGAACTGAGAGCCGGGCCACGCGCACAGGTGTTTCTGCGCAATTCCCGCTACGCAGAGCCGAGAGGCCGAGGGTCTGCAGGCAGCAGGAGGGACCGGGCTCTGGGGGGCCGGCAGAGGCGCTCTCTGACTTCCGTGGCCCTTTTGATCACTGTCGCTTTAGAGCTGGCAGGACCCGCACCCTGGCTTCAGGGCCCTGTGGACCCCTCCCTGCCCAAACCAGCCGGCGTCCCCTCCCCCAATCCCCCTGGCCAGGGGTCCACAGTGGTGCAGGCCCGGGAGGTGCCGTGTCCCCAGCGTGTCCCCCCGGCCGCTGGCAGGTACTGCGGGGGTTGGGGAGCAGCCCACCCTTTCCGCTTCTCCTGTGTTCGCTGAGTGCCTGCCCCGAGCCAGATGCCAGCGAGAAGTGGGGAGAAGAGGACAGTCCCCCTCTGGGCAAATTTAGCACTGTGATCTTGACCTCCACCTCCTCCCACCTGCCTTCCTCCAGACAAGGCGGGGCTCTGGCTATTATTTCTCTGCGTGGAGGCCTCCTGCCGGCCGTGCCCAGGGCCGATGTGTCCCCAGTGGCCTGGCCGGGTGTTTACAATCAGCCTGCAGTCCAGGACGCTTCCTGTCCCCGTGTCCAGGCAGGAGGGGCCTGTGGCTGGCATTCCCAGCGGATCTTCCCATCTTCGGTTTCTCCAAAGCCTGAACCTTGGGGGGATCTGAGCGGCAGTGAGGAGGAGGAAGGGGATTCGTAGGCACAGTGTTTCGAGAAACAGGGACCAGGAGTGTGACCACGGCTGCAGCTGTGGGATCCGGTGGACACCAGCGCCGGGACCACCCAGGACAGCCACACTCTTGCCGTGGCCGCAAGAGGCTGCCGGACCTCAAGGGCGGAGCTCAGGGCAGATGCGCGACTTCAGGCCACACTCTGCAACTCCGGGCCAGTCCGCGTGTGTGCACGCGTGTGTGCTCGGGTCCTTGTGCATGTGCGTGCGTGACAGAGGCCCACGAGGGTGACAGGCAGATGGGGGTGGGCGAGAAGAGCAGCCCCTGCACCCTCCGTCAGCACGGCCGTGTGGACGGGCCTCGAGGACAGCGGGGTCTCACCGGCCCTTGTGCCAGGAGGCAGAGAGGCTGCCAGGCATGCTGCCAGGGTCCAGGGTCACGCCTGGTGGTCTCCCAGCCCCGGCTCACCTCTGCTGCTCCCCCTGGCGCCCTTCAGCCCCTAACAGTGGCCCAGTCCCCGCTGCTCATGGAGCCACCAGGGGACAGTGAGCCCCGTCCACCTCCAGAGATGACGTGTGCTGGGCCCACCGGCTCTCACATGAGACCGAGGCCGGCAACTGCCTGCCGGGGCGACGGCCATGTCCAGGGTCCCCTGTTCACTCTCCTGTGAGACTGTGCCTTGGCTGGCGAGTCTCACCAGCTGTTTCTGTTCCGACCGTATGTTCCGTGTCTCTCGGGTCTTCCTTTGAACTGCAGAGCTCCTGAAGGGCAGGGCTGAATGACCCATCTTTGAAGAGAGGAAATTCAGTGACTATTTTGTTACTGACTGTAGGAAACATTAAATTAAAAGTCTACATTCAAGTACATACCTGCTTTCCTGTTTGGAAGATGTGGTTATGTTTTCAAAGCAGACCGACCTGGTTTACATTTTGTTTCTCAATTAACCAGCTATTTGGCTTTGGAAAAATTATTTAACTCTGTGCGCCTGAGTTTCCGCATCAGTGCAGTGGGTGTCACACGGTAAGGATCAAAGGTAGTGCTGGGACCATGGAGTCCGGGCAGGAGGGGAGGAGCGGGTGCGGGCGTCTGTCCTGTCCGGGCACGAGGGGAGGGGCGGTTGCGGGTGTCGTCTGTCCTGTCCGGGCACGAGGGGAGGGGCGGGTGCGGGTGTCTGTCCAGTCCGGGCACGAGGGGAGGGGCGGGTGCGGGCGTCTGTCCTGTCTGGGCACGAGGGCAGGTGCGGGCGTCGGTCCTGTCTCGCCGGCCTCAGTTCCCCCGGAGCCTTCTGAAGGGACGAGTCCGGCCGATTCCAGCCTCCGGGTGTTGGAAACCTTGAGGAGCCTCTGGTGTTTCTTGGGCAGTGCCCACCTGTGCCCAGCTCAGGGAAGTCAAAGCTGGAAACCTCCGAATGCCGGAAACGGTTCACTGTTGCAGGAAGGAATCTGGTACCGGGCAGGGTGCGGTGCTTGTGTCCGCCGTGTGGGCAGTGTCTTCCTGACGTCGGTAATGATGTCCCCGTCTCTGATGACCCTCAGACCACGCAAGACAGATTTCCTCACATGCTCATAACTGCCTCTGGAACAGCCAAATCACATTACATTTAAAAATACCCTGTACCAGGCCCCCCGGGGGCTGGGCAGGGCGCAGGGGGCACCTGGGACCTTGAGGGGCCGGGGGGTGACGCTGGCTCCCTGAGCACTGGTTTGTCCTGTTGGAGCAGCAGGAAGGTGGCACCGCCCTGCAGGGCCGTGGGAGGACCGCGCGGGAAGGGTTTGTGCATGTCGTGTGTCTCTGTGCACGTGTGAGTGTATGCACGTCTGTGTGTGTCGGGACCCGCGCGGCCACGAAGCCGGTGGGCGGCGGGTGGGGAGTGGGGGCAGGTGCGGCCCCTCAGGAGCCTCGCGCCTCGCGCCCAGGTCCTGGCTCCGCCGTCCGCGGCGCTGTGGGGGGGGCCGAGGGAAGGAGGAGGGGAATGGGGGGAGGGAGCGGGCGGGCGGGGGAGGAGCGCGGGGCGGGGCGGGGGCAGGGCGGCCCCGCCCGACTGGACGACTGGACCGGTGCGGTGTCGTGGGTCGCTGCCCAGCAGAGGACCTGCGCCCGCCCAAGATGCAGCCGCCGGGGCGCCCTGCTCCGCCCGACACGGCAGGTGAGCGCAGGGGGCCAGGGCGCAGTCCCTCAGGCGGGAAAGGCCCAGCCCCGTTCCTCTCCCAGCCCTGCCCTTGGGACACTGCCCCCGGCCATTCATTCTCCCTGCCTCTGTCTCTGTCCCTGTCTGTGCCCCTCCCTCTCTCCCCTCCCCTCCCTCTCTCAGTCTCAGTCTCTCCGTGTCTCTCTCTGTCCCTCTCCCCTTCTCTCTCTCTCTGTCTCCGTCTCTGTCCTCAGTCCTTCCTCCCTACGTCTCTCTCTGACTCTGCGTCTGTCCCGCCCTGTCCCCCTCCTGGTCACTTGCATTATCAAGAGCCACAGGGAGCCCTTTTCCTATCTCTTCTCCCTCATTTCAGCCTCAGACTTTTCAGGGAAAATTTTGTCCCAGAGAGCCAGGTAGCTTCTTCCTGCTTGGCAGTGACAAAGGTGCTTAAGGCATTTTGCTGCTTGATTTCAGCGCGTCCTTCACACATACGTCCCCCACAAATCCAGGGGATCTCTGACTCTTTGACACCGAATGCACCTCGAGCCAGGCGGGGCGGGGACACAGGAAACCTGTTGCACGTCCGGTTGGGGCTGGGCTTTGGCTCCCTGCCGGGAAGTGGGAGGACTGGAACGATGCCAGTGAGTGTTCCCCAGGGGAGAGGGCAGAGAGGATTTTGAAAAGAAAAGAAAAAAGATAGCTGCATGGTAAGTGACGCTGAGGCAGCCGAGGGAGGGCTGGGTGACACGCGGCCCTGCTGCCCCCGTCGGAGCTGACCCCATGGACACTCTGCCAGCGAACCCCACGACTGTTACTGGAGTAGCTCTGGAAAGTTTCTTTAAAGCCCAGAATAGTTAATATTGTTTTAAAAATAATAATCAAGAAATCTGGCTTCTTTATAAAAGAAACCATTTTGCACCCTCCACCCTCTAAAGCAGAACGTTCGGTGGCCAAGCTGTTTACGTGTTCGCACCCCAGGAAGCTAATACTTTATAAGTGTATAATAATAGTAACTACTTGTTATTATTTTTAACTATGTATTGTATTAGGATGACTTGATGGTTAGTTTTTTCTTCTGACAAAGAAATTTCAACCTTAAAACTTAATCCTAGGGTTGGTCCTTTATTAGAATATGCTAAACATCAGCGCAGCCGGGGTGAAACTACGGGCATTTTTTGCTTTCCATGTCTTTGCTCACTGCTCTGGGCACAGGTTACCTGTCAGCCCGGAGCGAAAGGGAAATCGACAGCGGAGGGTCCGCCATTCTGCCGTGGCTGTCTCACCTGGGGTTATGACCTGGCCAGCATGCTGGGTGTCCTACGGGACCAAGTGAACAGTCTTGTTTGCATTCTTCCAGGTGGGACCAGGTGTGCTGCAGGCCCCTGTGCTCCTGGCCCCTGTGCCCCTCCTCCAGCGAAGGCTGGGAGGAGTGATGCGGTGATAGTCTGAGATAGTCTGCAGAGGATGTGCCTGGGGACAGACTAGAATTAGGAAACGGAGCCAGAGCGCTGAGATGCGGCTGCCAGCCCGGCCAGCTTCACGCCCCATAACTACACCCAGTACACAGCTGGAGCAGCGCTGCTTAGGAGTAACCGCTGGGCCGCCTTGAGGCTCACTACCCGTGATGATTAATAAACCCATGTGTGCATACGACGTACGTATGCAAGACCTTTCCGGCGTGGTGTCTCCCTGGACCCTCACAACAGACTGGGGCGGGGGTGAAGCCAGTGTTGTCATACTTCTGTTTCACAGATCAGGAAACTGAGCGTCACTCTAGTCTGAGATGGGCGCTGGGCTCCAGCGGCGACAGGACAGACCAGGCTCCTGACCCAAGCCGAGTGCTCCTTCCGAGGGCTAGAGGGGTTGCAGGGCTGCCCCAGGGTGGTTGGGAACAGCCTGTGTAAGGTGCCTGCACAGTTATAGACCTGCAGGTGTTTTAATTAATAGGGCACTGTGGTAGGAGCACTTCCCTTTTAACAGTGCACGTTTCTGCTGATGGGATAGGAGAGTCCAGGGAACAATTCCCGTAATTTATCTCTACGTGAGACCCCCTTTCTCTCCCAAACCCAATCTAGAAATGCTTATATTATGGTAATTATAGCAATATCCTACCTCCTTTTCTTGGGTATATTTTTTTTTGTCTTCTTTTTATGCTATGTGATGTATCTATAAGACATATTTGAGGTTGGCATTCTTTTTGTTACCTCTGCTGTATCTGGAGTCAGAATGTTACCATTTGCATCCTTAGAATGAGACTATTCAGAACTGTCCCTTTCTAGTGTCCTGTACAGATTATGTGGCTCTTTCTAGACCTTGTACCAATCATGGAACCTGTGATGAACATGCCATCAAAAAGGGGTGACTCGTACCTTTTGCTTTTCATCTTGTAGCAGTTTTGGGGGGAAGCGTGGGACCCAGGAGAGAGCGGTAAATGGCAATGTTACAGGGAAAATAGTTCATGGGGGGATTTACGTGACCTCAGAGGAGATGCGTCTGACTTTTTGAGCGGTTAGCAAGTTGAGATGTCACTGACTGAATTGCTCAGGCCGACCACATGCCACCAGCCCGGGGGATCTGATGGTTCCCATTCCTGGCGCCAGCCCACCACAGCGGAGCCTCCTGCTTTGAGAACCAGAACGCAGTCGGGGTTCCGCCAGGCAGGTGCCACAGGAGGCCGACACACGGGCCCCACAGAAGGTTCCACCTGTGCTTTTAAGCAGGTGCTGAGTCATTTGGTTAGTTTTTGAGCATAAAAGGTGCGCAATGCATTTAGTTAGGGAAAACAGCAACACGAGATCCTTCGAAAAAGAGAGCATTTGCTTGATAATTTTCTCAAAAACGTAGTCCCATAAAATTTAGTTTTAGAAATCCCATTGCTCTTAAGACACTTAAAAGATTGGAATGGGAACCTAAGCAGAAAATAGTCCAGGAAAAATAGCTGAAGAGGAAATGGCATCAATTAAGAACAATGGGCGTCTGGCTGCGTTCACAGACGGCCCGGCCGGAGTGGTCCGGGCCTCGGGAAGCCGAAGCCAGCGAGGGAGGAGACGCAGGCCGGGCCAAGCCCAGGGCTGCTGGCCAGGGGTGTTCCCCCAGGGGTGTTGCCGCAGGGGTGTGTCCCCGGCCGGACGGCGGCGGTGCGACTGCTCTGCGCTCCTTCACAAAGGCGGCTTCGTCACCTTCCGAAGTACAGACCGACGCATTTTCACTTTGCGTCCATTTGTTCCAATTTACCTGCCTTCTAAAATTAACTCAGCGTGGCGAGCGGGAGGCTCTTCCTGCGCCCTTGTCCCCGCCGCAGGGGACCAGCCGTCAACCGTGCAAAGCCCGGGCAACAACGCAGGGAGAGGCGCCGGGAGTTTCCGGCGCACGCACACGACGCGCACGTGCGTTTCGGAGGCCGGAAGTCGCAGACTGCGCGTCAGTCCGTGCGACGGCCGCTGCGCGTTGTTTCCTCCGTCTTTCCGTCAGCACCGCGTTCCGCAAACATCGCCGCTGCCCTTCGAGCGGGATAAAACCGTGATTTTAACACAGGGGCTCAGCCTTCCTTCCCCTGGAAAGGTATCGTCACCCCGGGACGTCCGAGCCCCTGGGCCGGTGCGGCTCACACGCGGCGAGCGACTGGGGAGGAGGCTCCTGAGGCCGCCGTGGCGCCGGCCGTGGGCTGTGAGAGGCCGGACGCGGGACCTGACGCCGGACGCGGGACGTGAGGCCCGACGTGGGGCGTGACGCCGGACGTGGGATGTGACGCCGGACGTGGGCTGTGACGCCGGACGTGGGGCGTGACGCCGGACATGGGGCGTGAGAGGCTGGACGCGGGACCTGACGCCAGACGCGGGACGTGACGCCGGACGTGGGCTGTGACGCTGTACGTGGGGCGTCAGGCCGGACGTGGGGCGTGAGAGGCTGTATGCGGGACCTGACGCCGGACGCCGGACGCGAGACCTGTCGCCGGACGTGGGGCGTGAGAGGCTGGATGCGGGACCTGTCGCCGGACGCGGGACCTGACGCCGGACGAGACGTGAGGCCGGACGGGGGCCGGAGGAAGGACGAGGCCGGGAGACCTGGAGGCGGAGGTGGGTCGGACCGGAAGCCTCAGGACCGCCTCGGCCCCTGGGCTCGGGGCTCGGGACCCGCCGGCAGCGCGGCAGGGAGGGCTCCAGACTGCGCCCGGCCTGGGCCTCGCGGGCCGGTGGGGGGGTGGGGAGGCTGCGGGCGGAGCGCCCTTCCCGGGAGACGCCCTGTGGGTCGGCCGGGTAGAAGGGCGCTCCCAGGCGACGAAGCGGTCCGGGTGTGCACGTGGACGTTCGTGGGTTCCGGGCTCTGTGAGATTCCTTCCTGAGCGCCGGCCTCCCTCCCTCGGAGGCTCTGACCTTGAGCGGCCGCCGCGCTCCGCTGGCGGATGGCAGAAGCGTGAATCTTGAGATGCCAACTTCTGGAGTGTGACGAACGTCTGCGAGTGACCTGGCCGGTGTCACCCGCGCTGCGCCCCGGTAACATGCGCATGCACGGGCATTGTGTTGATTTTTGGAATTTCGAAGTAGGAGGACGCCAGCATGTTTTTTTACCCCTGTTTTGTTTGGAGTCACACAGGGATCTAGATAATTTAGCTTCCGAGAAACAAACAAAACAAAACAACTGCGCAGCCAGGTTACGCGTGGAGTTCCTCCCCCGTCCTCCGCTCGCTGCAGCCTCCGCCTTGCGGGGAGGTCGAACGACCAGGCAGAGTCTCTGTGGGCGCGAGGGGTTGCCTTGGGAAGGCGACTAGAGGCAGGCTGCGTCCGTGTTCTTTCTGGTTTGCTTTCTTGAGTTCCGTGACGGTTAGGATTAGGTTTGGTTGCAAATACCAGGCATCCAAACACGTGGCTTACAGTCCAGAGGTTTTATTCTGGCGCAGCGAAGGTTGGAGGTGGACAGCTCGGGCTGCCTTTCTGCTCTGCGCTTCCTACCCTGCGGCTTCCTGGCTCAGGCTTCCCTCGTGGCCCAGAATGGCTGCTCGGACTCTGCCTCTGTGTTCACGTCCTGTGCAGCGGGGAGACAGAGGGGACAGGCCTGTTCCAGATACTTTCTGTAGGTCCCAGCCCGTGTCCTCTGCTTAGCGGTTACTTGTCCCAGACTCAGTCTTCCAGCCGTGACAGGCTGGAAAATGTCACTTCCAGTTGGGCACATTCCCACACCCAGACTAGGGACTTTGTGAACACGCGAGGGCGGGGCTGCCGGGGGCCATGGCAGTCTCTTCACGCCTCTCGGCTTTCTCCCAGCCGTCTGGTTCGCTCACTCACTGGCTTGGTGCTGAGCGAGGCCCCGGGGGTGGAGAGAGGAGAGAGGCTCCTTGCCGTGGGGGAGGGGCCGCTCAGTGCGAGGCCAGCACGCGGTGCTCGCAGCGCAGGGGAAGAGCGCAGCCTGCGGGGCCGGGCCGGGGCAGAGGCCGAGGGGCGCTTCAGTCTGCAGCTTGTGTGCCGTGTGAGGACCAGGTGCTGTTTGTGCTGCGAGGGGCTCAGGGGGCCGGGCACGCAGCACATGCCCGGGCAACCGCTGGGTGGGTGTTGCTGTGTGGGCTGCAGGGGTGAAGGCGTCTAAGGGCAGCGCACATAAGCGTGTGAACTGCGCTGGCTTCAAAAGTGAGCCGCCCACACCACCGGCGCTTATTGGGCATCTGCTGTGTATGGTACCGTACAGGCATGAGAGCTGCCGTGGGAACAAGACAGACTCCCTGCCTGCTTCCCTGGGGGAGGACAGACATCGAGGATGTACTACGGCAAGGGGAGAGTGGCAGGGCCAGGCCCAGCCAGGCGAAAGGAGGGGCTCACCTGCAGCAGCGCCTGGAGCTGAGAGACTTGGCAGAGCCCAGGTGGCCAGACGTGGACAGCTGGGAAATGTTAAGGCC
>NW_012153485.1:24781-33547 GCF_000956105.1 Propithecus coquereli
ATTAGGTTTGGTTGCAAATACCAGGCATCCAAACACGTGGCTTACAGTCCAGAGGTTTTATTCTGGCGCAACAAAGGTTGGAGGTGGACGGCTCGGGCTGCCTTTCTGCTCTGCGCTTCCTACCCTGTGGCTTCCTGGCTCAGGCTTCCCTCGTGGCCCAGAATGGCTGCTCGGACTCTGCCTCTGTGTTCATGTCCTGTGCAGTGGGGGGACAGAGGGGACAGGCCTGTTCCAGATACTTTGTGTAGGTCCCACCCCGTGTCTTCTGCTTAGCGGTTACTTGTCCCAGACTCAGTCTTCCAGCCGTGACAGGCTGGAAAACGTCACTTCCAGCTGGGCACATTCCCACACCCAGACTAGGGACTTTGTGAACACGCGAGGGCGGGGCTGCCGGGGGCCATGGCAGTCTCTTCACGCCTCTCGGCTTCCTCCCAGCCGTCCGGTTCGCTCTCTCACTGGCTTGGTGCTCAGCGAGGCCCCGGGGGTGGAGAGAGGAGAGAGGCTCCTTGCCGTGGGGGAGGGGCCGCTCAGTGCGAGGCCAGCATGCGGTGCTCGCAGCGCAGGGGAAGAGCGCAGCCTGCGGGGCCGGGCCGGGGCAGAGGCCGAGGGGCGCTTCAGTCTGCAGCTTGTGTGCTGCGTGAGGACCAGGTGCTGTTCGTGCTGCGAGGGGCTCGGGGCCGGGCACGCAGCACATGCCCGGGCAACCGCTGGGTGGGTGTTGCTGTGTGGGCTGCAGGGGTGAAGGCCTCTAAAGGCAGCGCACATAAGTGTGTGAACTGCGCTGGCTTCAAAAGTGAGCCACCCACACCACCGGCGCTTATTGGGCACCGCTGTGTACGGTACCGTACAGGCATGAGAGCTGCCGTGGGGACAAGACAGACTCCCTGCCTGTTTCCGTGGGGGAGCACAGACATCGAGGACGTACTACGGCAAGTGGAGAGTGGCAGGGCCAGGCCCAGCCAGGCGGAAGGAGGGGCTCACCTGCGGCAGCGCCTGGAGCTGAGAGACTTGGCAGAGCCCAGGTGGCCAGACGTGGACAGCTGGGAAATGTTAAGGCCAGAAGTGAGCAGGGCGGAGCCAAGCAGGGCCTTGACCTGGCAGGGTGTTTGTGCTTTGTCTTAGACACAGCGGGTCTAAAACCCCAACCTAACTGTCCCCGGCAACAACTAGGTCACATGCTGAGACCACAGGGCAGGTGGAGTTCAGGCACAGTGCCATCAAGATGCAGCCTCTCGGCCCTTCTGTCCTCAGGCTGGTGGACCTTCTGGTTTCTGTGGCACTAGCAGTAAACCAGGGCAACTTGCTCCTCATTCACGTGGAGGGAGAGTGAGGCTTTACTTCCCACAGGCCTGGGGTGCCTTGTCCATGCTGCCCGCTGCCTGGGCTGGACGCTCACTGTGGCTGGCGAGGCTGCAAGTGGACTGACACAGGCCTAGGCCCCTGGGGTGCCGCTGGGGGGTCAGTTCGGGGCTGACGGCCGACACGTATGGCAGGACAAGTTGTTGTTCAGGCCACTGAGTATCCTCCCTACTTTTGCCCCAGGGTCTGCCCGTGGGCCCCAGGATTTAGGCTCCCGTGTTCTGACTGGGTGGCGCCTGTGCGCTGCTGGTTATTTCATGTTCTGAACGCCGGGAAACCCCACAATACACACGCGGTTGGTGGGGGGCTCCTTGCAGGAGCAGGGCAGGGGCCTTATGGGTGGAGACCTGCTGTCTAGGAGATGCAGGTAAAGCCAGGGAGTTGCAGCTGCCTGGAGAGGTGAAGGGTGGCAAGGGGCGACCCCTGGTTTCCCATGCTGAGAAACGGGGCCACGAGATAGGAGGCAGTGGGTAAAGGGCTGGTCTGGGAGGTTTCCCAGTGAGTGCGTGTGAGGGAAGAGTGGAGGCCGTGTGGCCCAGGCCTCGCCCGCCAGCGAGAGGCGTCCTAGGATGACCTCTTCCAGCCCCCGGGTCTTGCTAACGGCCTCTCGTTTGTCCTCTCCCAGAAGGGTTTGCAAGAAGGAAGAAGACATCCCTCTGGTTTGTTGGGTCTCTGCTGGTGGTGTCTGTCGTCATACTGACCGTCGGCCTGGCCGCCACCACCAGGACGGAGAACGTGACAGTGGGCGGCTACTACCCAGGCATCATTGTGAGTCCTGGGCGGGGGTGGCACGGGCGGGGGGTGGCACCCCTGCCGGGTCGTGGAACCAGGCGGTGGGGCTAGCAGGACCCCCAGCATGTCCATATCCTGATCCCCACAACCCACAAGTTGGTGGTTATACAGCAGAGGGGACTCGGGTGCTGGTCAGCCCACCTCAACCTGGGCGCGGGCGCGTGTCCTCCACAGCCGGCTGGAGTAGGGGACCGAGGCGTGAGGGCCGCTAGCGGCTGGACCTGGCCAGAGCCCCGGGGCACCCAGCCCTGCCATTCGCTCTGCGAGGCCACGCCAGCCAGCCTAACCCATGGGAATTGGACAAGTAGCTTTAACAGCTCCCGCCAAGAAGCCAGAGCTCGAAGATTTGTCAGCGTGACCATGTGGGAACAGGAGAGGGTGGCACTGACGCGCTGCACTCCCCATGCAGATGTCGGGCAGCAACACCATGCACGAATTGATGGCAGTCTAATCAGACCTGGCGAGAACTGGTCACCACGTTCAAAATTGCCAAGATTTTTTAGCTATGAGTTTACATCCTCTGTTGCTAGCAGTAAGATTTGCCCCAAGTATCTGATTTTGCACAGCGAGCCTCTGCTGGCATGACCTCTGGCCAGCCGCGATGCCCTTCAGTGCACACAGCCAGGCGCCCTGTCGCGAAGCGCTAAGTCAAGATGATTTTTAAAAAAATGAAGCTTATTTACTGTCATTATTTGCACTAAAAGTATTATCAAGGTGAGTTATGTTATTGATAACAATTTTAACAAAGATAAAAGGTTCTTGGCACTCAGAATTTAGAAATGTTTTATAAATACTGTTTATTTCATCGTTACACTATGTATATTTTGTCTTTGCTTTATAAAGCTACATTATCTACGTGTATGTGATTTATTAATATACATAAGTAGAATCTACAGAAAAAGTTTGTCGGCGAAACTGCAAGGGGCCGGCGTGCCTTGTGAGTGGCGGCTTCCCCTGCTGTGTCCTGGGCTGGGAGGGGAGCCCGGAAGTCATGGGGCGAGAGGTCGTGAAGACGTGTCATCCCAAATTATTTGCAAACTGTCAAAGTCAACTTCAAGTGGTAGTTTTTTTTTATTCTCAAGCTTCACTTATTTGAGATTTCATTTCCCATTACATTCAAACTCCAGTGGTTCATGCCGAGCCAAGGCTGGGAAAGAATCTGTCTTCTGGGCCGTGAATGGACCCGATGCTGCCCGCACGCGGTTAGGGTTAGCCCAGGCGGTTCTGCAGGTGAACCTGCGGCCGGCCGGCACAAGTAACCTGAGGAGAACGGGTTTCAGAGTCACTCCCACGCAGATTCTGCCTCTAGTGTGGAGACCTGAAGAAGAAGCTGCTCCCAGGAAGAAGTGGCCCAGAACAAGAAAACACCTCAACGTTTTGGAAAAGGATTGTTTTCAAATCCCCCCAAAATAAAACTTAGGTATATTTTAATATACAGTTCTGTGGGAGTGGAATTTTCATAGCTTTGAGCTGCAGAGTTGAAGTGTGGTATTTTGAAGCAGAACATGAAGAGATACTCATCTTTTCTCATTCCTTGAGAATTCTCGCATCGTTGGGGAAAACCACTTACGTGTGTGGTGTCGGTCACCAACGACGTGAGTACAGGGAGAGGAGTAACTGTAGATGGGAGATTAAATTAAACTGACATCATAGCCTTGGAAACGCCCATAGGAGTATGACCAGCAGGGCCTGTCCTATGTGCAGCAGGAGTCACATAGACCTCACTTGGCCACTGTGGAAAGGATTTGTTCTATCAAATTCGGATTCAGTCAAAGGCTGCACTCAAGGATCCAGAGGCCACGTGTGGTCCCGAGGCCACGGGTTCCCCACCCTCCAGTGGCCCCTCAGTGCTCCCCAACGTCGTTTCTGCTGAGGAGGTGCCAGGGACCTGCCCAGCCCCCCAGACTGCCTCCCTCCTCCTGTCCTGGGCTGAAGGGGCCGAGTGCTCCCTGAATCCAGAGCACAGCTGGGCAGGTCGCTGAGTGGGCGTTGGCGGCGTTCCCCGGTGACCGGCAGCTCTTCCGTGAGACGGTGCTGTGGTTTCCCGGTGTCTTACCTGAGGGGTCTCTTGGGGATTCGGGAGACAGCCCCGATTGCTCTGGGTCTCCCGGAAGATGTTGTCCCTGGAGGGGGAGCACAGAACGCTCTCTTCCCTGCAAGCAGGAGTTAAAAGTGTCTGAACAGAGAAGATAAAACGGTCATGTTCCGGCAGCTTCTCCCCCATCCGAGCTCTGAGCACAAGACGCCCCAGCCCAGGCGGGGGCGCAGCCTCGGCCTCGGACAGCTGTTGCTCTGTTCAGGGGGCATCGGCAGCCGGCCGTGCTGACTGGGGCTTCTCTCTCTTGTTTCCTCTGGTCTCAGCTGGGCTTCGGATCTTTCTTAGGAATTATCGGCATCCACCTGGTGGAGAATCGAAGGCAGATGGTAAGAAAATACGTTGTTTCTTCCAAACGTGGGTGGTGGGGAGTCTCAGCCCCTCAGCAGAAGTGGCTACGGCTGCAGCTGGTCCCTAAGGAAGGTCCCCCTGTCGCCCCACGCGCGGCGACCTCCAGGGCCGCACCACGGACCGCTCCCCCGGCCACAGGGCTCACCTCAGCCCGAGCAGCACTGCGGGGACCGTGGGTGTGTGCTGGGCCTCAGAGCAGGCTCGGGGAGTGGGCTGGGCTTGGGGGTGGCAAACTAACGTGGGTGAAAGCACCTCTTCCTCCTGAGACAGCGCCCCGGAGCCTTCCCTCCCACTGAGTCCAGCTCACGTGTGGGCCGGCCGGGCTGCAGAAAGGCAGAAGGAGAACCAGGCTGCAGGGCGCAGAGTGGGCACCAGCACGCTGCCTGACCCTGACGTCCGCGTTTGTGGGCATGGAACGGACACGGTGACGGGTTTCAGTTGGGGTCTGCTTTGTGGATGCACCGTTTGGGGACGGTAGCTCTAAAAGTAACTCGAGTTAGGTTTGTGAGCTTGCTGTGGTTCTCAGCAGGTGGGTGGTGTTTCCACTCTGCCCTGCACCGCCTGCCTTCTGGGCCGATGGCTCAGCCGCAGGGTTGACTCCCTGGCCCTGCGTGGGGACTGAGTGGGGTGGGCGGCCCCTGGGCAGGTGGGCGGCATGGCTGCAGAGAGGCTGGGGTTCTGGCGAACGAAGCCCTCGCCCTGAGTGGGTGACGGTGCCGCATCTCTCCCCGTGCTGCCTGGAGGTGGGGGCCCACGCTCCTCCTCGTGCCTCCCGGCAGGGGCTCCTGAGGGCAGGGCCTCAGCTGACCAGGGTGGGCGCAGGCTTCACGCACCCGGGCCTGGGAAGCGCGTGCTGGGGAGCCGAGGCCGCCACGGCAGTCTCTGGGTGCGGCTCTGCGTCCCGGGACTGCATACGCCTGCGGGGCAGGTGCAGCGATTTCGGCCCGCAGGGTCCCCGAGGAGGCAGAGTCGCGTGTGGAGCTGGGTGTCTGGCCGTGAGCCGGGTAGGCAGGCGTGTGGAGCTGAGCTGGTCCTGGAAGGCCTGTTTTCTTTCCTTTTTTTTTTTTTTTTTAAAAAAAAACCAGCTTTAGTGAGATAGAATTCACACACCATAGAACTCACTCATTTAACATGTGCAGTTCAGTGGTTTCTAGTGCAGTCACAGACCTGCAGCCATCCCCAGGGTTGATGTTGGACATCTCGTCACCTCAACGCGAAAACTGCCCTTCGGCGACACTCCGACCCCCACCAACCTGCCCGGCAGACCCCTGTCTGGACTTGGGTGTTCGTGGAACGGTGTACAACATGCGGTCCCTGTGTCTGCTCGCGTCACGCAGCACAGCGTCTGTGAGGTTCGCCCGCGCCGTGGCCTGTCTCGGAATCTCCCTCCTGTTTGTGCAGGAGGAACATTCCAGCGCATGGACACACCATGTGCTGTTCATTCGTCCAGCAGTTGATGGTATCACGGCTGCTTCTGCCTTTGGGCTGTTGTGACTGACGCTGCCATGAACATTTGTGTACAAGTGTTTTCGTTTCTCTTGGGTACGTACCTAGGATACCGTCGCCAGGTCAGATGGGAACTCTGTTTAACCATTCGAGGAATGGCCGGCCGTTTTCCCACGTGGTTGCCTCATTCCACATTCCCACGCGGGCAGGAGGGCTCCGGTGTCTCCACATCCTCCCAACACGTGTTACTGCCCGGCTCTTTGGTTCTAGCTGTCCTGGGGTGTGCAGTGGTAGCTCACTGTGGTTTTGTTTGCGTTTCCATGATAACTAAAGGTGTTAGGCGTGTTTTCATGTGCTTATTGGACATTTGTATTCTTTTCATATCTTTTACCTACTTGTAAACTGAGTTGTCAGAATTCCGCATATATTCTAGATACACGCCCCTCATCAGATACATGGTCTGCGAATATTTTCTCTGGTTCCGTGGATCCTCTTTGCAGTTTCTTGATGATGTCTTTTGAAGTTCAAAAGTTTTAAATTTTGATGAACTCCAGTTAATCTATTTTTTTGTTGTTGCTAATGCTTTTGGTGTCATGTTTAAGCTTCCTTTGCCAAATCCAAGGGCACGAAGATTTACTCCTGTGTTTTCCTGGAAGAGTGTCATACTTTAGGTCCGTGAGCCACTCTGAGTTAGTTCCTGCATGTGGTGTGAGGTGGGGGCTCACATGCATTCTTTTGCGTATGGATATCTGGTTGTCTAAGCACCACGTGTTGAAAAGACTGTTCTTTCCCCGTCGAACAGTCTTGGCACCCCTGCTGAAAATTGGCTGCCATAGACACGTGGCTCGTGTGGACGCGGCTCTATCCCGCCGACCTGCAGTCTGTCCTCTTGCTGGCGCCGCATGGTCTCGTTTCCTGCGGCTTCGTCGTGCGTTTGGGAATCGGGGTGTGAGTCCTCCAGCGCGGCTCTGCTCTTCCAGGGCGGGTTTGGCTGTGCTGCATCCCTTGCGAGCCCCTGTGAAGTTTAGAACCAGCCTGTCGATTTCTAGGAGGCGCCAGCCGGGATTCTGATAGGGGTGTCACCTGCAGCTCAGCTTGGGGAGCATCACCGTCTTGGCAGAACTGTCAGCCCTCCTGACGGACGGGTACGGAATGTTTCTCCACTGATTCAGGCCGCCTTTAATTTTTTCCGGACTGTTTTGTGGTTTTTAGAGTATAAATTTTGCCCTTGTTTTGTTAAATTTATTCCTAAGTATTTTATTCTTTTTGAGACTGCTGCAAGTGGAACTGTCTTCTTAATTTAATTTTTGGATTGTTTATTGCAAGTCTTCGGAAATACAGTTGATTTTTGTATCTTGCGACCCTGTTTAACTCATTTATTAGTTCTCATAGTTTTTTAGTAGAGTCCTTTGGATTTTCCATGTACAAGATCACGTCATCTCCAAATAGAGATACTTCTGCTTCCTTTCCAGCATGGATACTGGAAGCCCATTGCTGTGGCTTTGGTGAGAGAAATGTGGGCACTGGAGCCAGGAGTGACGGCCACCACCAGCGTGTGGGGGTCCCGCCCCCCGTGGGTTTCCCTGCTCCCAGCGAAGAGGGCACCAGGCGCCCAGAGCAGAGCCTTGGACGGGTGAGGCCTGCACAGCTCGTTTCTGCCTTTTCGGGGGCACGTCCTCCTGGGCCGTGTAGTTCACAGTCTCACGTTAACTCCGCATCTGTGGTGGCTGGAACCTGGTCCCCAACTGTGCCGTGTGGCTCTGGGAACTTTCTGCGTCATTCGAGCCTGGACTCTTTGTTTGCAGGTGGCTGGGAACATTCGAGCTGGGCCTTGACAGCTTTCGGCAAAGCTGTGACCGTTGTCATGGGCTGTTTTTAAGCACACAGATCTGCCACGGTGTTCAGGGTGTTTCGAAAGGAGGCTAAGAAGGTGTCAGCTAAACAGAGGATGGTGTATTTCAAATGCATCCAGATGCACATGGACACTTTTTTCCTGATTTCTTTTCGTTTAAAATTTTGAGCATAGACAGTTCGAAGCAAGTAGAACAGAATAATGCGTCGTCTGTGTCTGTGACACAGCACCGGCCACTGTCGGCTCTCGCCGGCCCCGCCTGGGGCCCCGCACTGCCCTCCCCCCCTAGTTATTTTGAAGCGAATCCCAGACGTGGTGTCATTTCCTCTGTAATGTTTTCTCTGTTCACTTTGTGGGGAGGAATCTGATCACTGGAAATGTCCTAATGACAATTATCTCTGCCATTACTGTGTCAGTCTCCGGTGACATCTGAAGGTTGGCCCAGACGAAGTCAGCTCTGGATGCTTTCTGTTGGGCGATGAGCGTTGCTGTCCCCTCACCCATAGAGGCTGAGCCACGGAGTCACTCGTGGCTCCATCACCTGGTGCCTCCCAGAGCCCAGGGATGGGGAGGACAAGGCACAAAACAGGGTGTCCACTGCCCATCCTCCGATCCCCCCACAGGTGCCCACACGCATGCACGCGCACAGAGACACAGACATGCACACAGTACATACACATGCGCACATGCACAGACACGTGCACATGCACAGAGACACACAGACACGTGCACGTGCACACACACAGACATACACAGACACAGGCACACAGACATATGCACATACACAGACATACACAGACACAGGCGCACACCTGGGCATGTACAGACACGTGCACACAGAGACATAGACACATGCACACACATACAGACA
>NW_012153485.1:33767-78703 GCF_000956105.1 Propithecus coquereli
CATGCACACAGAGACACATGCACGTGCACACACACGTACACAGACGTACACAGATGCGTGCACAGGTCACACGTGCACGCACACTGGCATCCTCCTGGAGCACAGTTAAAAATCCACTGACCTGGAGGAACTCATAGGACCATGAGAAGTCATGTACAGATCAGTGCACGTTTCCCACGGAGGAGGCAGATCAGGAATTGGCCTGACAGTTTTTTCCATTCCTCTGAGGTCTGGGGGTGGGGCTTTTTTCCTGTCTCCCTGCTCAGCTGCCATGCAGGGTCTGCCATCGCGGGGACTTTGTCAGCCTTCTTGGGGGAGTGCGGCCCTTGGCTTCTCTTGGAGGTCAGAGGCCTTGAGTGGGGCTGACGGGCCCCAGGACCCGTGGGCTGCGCTCGGCCACGGGAGGCCCTGAAGGCCGTCAGCAAGGTACCTGCCAAGTCCACAGCTGTCACCTTGGGGCTGATGGCCCTCGCCTGGACAGGCCCCCCTGGAGATTGGTGTCCTGGAGGGCGGAGGGCCTGGAAGCCCCCGCTTTACCGGCTGGGAGGAGCAGGCAGAGTGTCAGGAACGGGCCGCGCTCGTGGGGCCGGCACACCTGGGCCGTGGTCTCCTCTTCCTCGAAGCTCTGCGTGCCTCTGCGATGTCCGCAGAGGACAAAACACGTCCCAGCCACGGGGCCTCTTCGGTGTGGCCCAGCCCTTGTTCCTCTGAGACCGGGGCCCTCCTCCCTGCCCAAACACACGTGTTTGTCACAGCCGGGAACCTGTTCCTCTCCTTTGTTGCAGCTGGTGGCGGCAGTGGTGTTCATCAGCTTTGGCGTGGTGGCGGCATTCTGCTGTGCCATTGTCGACGGCGTGTTTGCGGCACGGCACATCGTGAGTACTTGTCTGTGTTCATGCTCGCCTGCTGGGGCCAAAAAGCTTCCCTGAAGAAACAAGAGTTCCGTCTTGCGGAGCTCAGCCCAGACGTCAAACTGCCGTCCCCACCACGGGTGCTGCTGTCTCTCCTGGCACCTCCTGCAGAGGGGACATCCCTGCTCACGACCCACAACCCACACGTCATGCTAACCACACGTAACACACCACACACATCGCCGACCGCACGCAACCCACGCCCCGCGCACACCCCACATAACACACCACACACACACCCCACTCCACACACCTCACGTACCACTGATCACACGCCACCCACACCCCATGCACGTGCACCACACATGCCACACGTACACCATAAACACACCACACACCTTGCATCTCACACCACATACTTTTATGCACATGTAACACCTCCCCACACACCACAGACACCACATGTGATACATCACACAACACACACCGCACATACCCCCACGCTGCCCCCCCCACACCACACATGCACACACACACGTACCACACACATGCACCCACACACCAGATGTTAGAGTTTGTCACGCACGCTGCCTGGTGGTTGTGTCACAGGTGTCTCCAGGCTCTGGGCCTCAGCCTGTCTCTCTAAGTCGTGTTTCCCCTGCAGGGCTGCGTGGTGAAGGGTCAGGACAGGGTTGGCACCTTGGTGGGTGATGGAGCAGCCCTCACACCCGGGAAGGGCCCCCGGCGTGCCCGTGGGGTGGTTGTCCAGAAGTGCCTCCTTGGACCTAAGACGCCGCTGGCGGAAACACGGCTGCCCCTGCGTGTACTGCTGGGGAGAGAACCAGTGTGAATCGTGGTTCCGGGAGGGGGTGTGGGCAGGTGCTCCTGCCGACAGACGGCCGTCTCCACGTCCCTCTTGCGGCCAGCCCAGGCCAGCCCTGGGCCCACTGGCCGACGGAGAGGGTGTGGTCCTCACTTCCGTGTCCTGATACCCACCGCAGCCCCACACTCAGGGCCCACCAGATGCTCGTGATTGGGGAAGACATGGGCCAAGCCCAGAGGACTGCAGACTCCTTCCTGCTTCAGCCCCTACCAGGCTGAGCCTTATCTGGACGCTCACCTGTCACCTGCCACTGCTTCCTGGCTGTAACTGACCTGCTCTTGTGTCTCCGAAGGCTGAGATGGAGTGGAGATGGGTCTGCAGGCCATTCTGGGAACCCCGGATTTGGAGGGGAGACCTGGCTGCCCTCTGGTTGTCTGTCTCCAAGACGTGGCTCCACCTCTGGCCCGGGGACGCCCAGGCCACTCCTCAAAGAGACAGGAGGCGGCTGAGCAGGACTCAATGCATGGGCCCCACCCAGAGCAGTGTGTGCTTGGACGGGACCCCCATCCGACCACGGCAATGTGTGCTCCTGGGCGTCTGCGAGAGTCACTGTTTCTGTTTTTCGGAGAAACAGGACCCAGTGCGGCTGCAGGTCAGTTAGTTGAGGCTTCAGTTCCAGCTCACAGCGGATGCCCTCTGCCGGAGAAGTGCCCAGGTTTTAATTTAGTGGCTGATTTGGGGGCAGCTTCAGTGGCGTGTGGTGTCAGAGGGCGTGCCCTTGCCTCCTGGCCATTCCCTGTCCATCCCCCATGCCACAACCACTCGCTCAAGTCCTGCGTGCGGCAGGTGCCCGTAGGGTGAACTGACCAGGGGCCAGAGTGTAGCCATGTTAGGCCTGTGGGCAGCACTGTCGCAGCCACTCAGCTCTGCCGTTGTAGCGAGAGAGCAGCCACGGCACATGCTGGGAAACCATGCACAGGAGCCGGCAGCGGGCGTGATCTGCAGCCTTCCCAAGACAGACCGGGTTTAGCTGGGTTTTACCTGGTTTTCAGCCTCATGATGAATGTGGCGACCTTGTTACTGGTAGTTTACGTGGACCATTAAGAAATAAAAACCACGTGAAATGTTCTTCCTGAGCACCCGCTTAGCAAAGCAAAATCCCTTTCTTAGCCAAGTGGCATCGGCTCCTTCCCTTGCCAGTCCCAGAGGAGGTTGAGGGATCCCCAGAGAAGCACAGTTTCTGGCTTCCTAGTAAATTCAAAAACTAAGCTTGTGTTAAAGATTGAGCGTGGACTGAGGTAGGTTACAGTTGTGTTTCATTCAAGCTAATGAGAGTTATTTCATCTTGATTGAAATGTCAAGATTGGACAGTGAAACCAAACCCATGGTGCTGCTGCATCAGGGACAGGAAGTGTGGCTCCCGCAGGAGCTGGCTGGGCCCCGGAGCCAGTGGGTGAGGCAGCTCTTGGGCTGGGAGACGTGAGGGTGGCTTCCAGGCGACCCACGAATTTGGACCTTTTTGGCAGGGCCTCAGTTATCGTCTGAAAAGAGTGTTTTCACGTCACAAGGCGTGATTGTGCACATGAAGAACAGCAGCTGCTCACAGGGCAGAGAGTTTGTCACCTGAGTTTGTCACCCACATGGAACTGACACCCAGTCGCTGGCTGAATTGTCCGGGAAGCAGACGCTCGACGGTTGCTGATGTGCAGGCCTTGCTGGGAACAGAGCCCCGAGAGGGAAGGGAGGAGTAGAATCGGGGGCTGATACGGTGCCTGGCCAAGGGTCTCAGTGGCTATGACCCTCTGTCCCAGCCGGTCACCTTGGGGGCCTGGACTGCTGGCGTCTCATAGCCTACCGTGGCCCCACAGGGGGTGAGCGTGTGTGTGGAGGGTCACCTCGTGAGCGGTGGTCTGGCCCCAAGCATTCCTGCCCTGGGACAGAAGGTGGCAGAGAGAGGGGCGTCTCCACCTGCAGTGCGCCCTGGTCATGCCCTCTCAGGAAGGTGGCTACCTTTTCCACGTGAGGTCACAGTTGGATCTCGGGGGTCCAGCCTCTCCTGCTTAGTGCTGCTTGGGGAAGACATTTGAGGCGGCATCTGGAGTCCACCACAGCTACCGCCCCTCACACCAGCCACGGGGCCTGGGGTGGAACCTCAGGGCTATAAAGGTGCAGCCGTCCTCCCCAGCCCACGGCCTGGCCCAGGTTCGGTGCTGTTTCTGATGACGTGCGACTGGGCAGCGCAGTGCAGAGGTTCCTGCTCATCCTTGTCGACATGCTGGGCTCTGACCACACAAGTTGCGAGGCCTTGATCCTGCCACAGGCCACCATCACAGAGCACACGATGCTTCCTGTCCTGCAGCCTCGGGCTGTCTGGACGCCCTTCTGGGCAGCGTGCAAGGTGGGGGGAGTGAGGATCCACCACAGCACACCTTGCTGGGGTCATAGGCTATCCCCTTGGGGACCTGGCCGCTGTTGCCAGTGGGTTCCGGGGGACTCAGGTCCAGAAACAGGGCAGGATTGTGACTTTGTTCTGGGGCGACCTGCCCCTGTCCTCTGATTGCTTGTGTGCAGCGGGGCCTCACTGGCCACTGCTCTGCTGGCTGCTTCCAGGGCTCTGCGGGCCGGCCCAGCGCCTCCCCAGCCTCCGTGGTTGTTACTGTCACTGCTGCTCCCACCCTCTGGGGCCTGGTGCCTCCCTGTGGCTCCCTGTGCCCAGCCTTGGTGCCCTGCCTGCAGAGGACCCGCCAGGGTACCCTAAGAAGTAGACGTGGGGCAGAGTCGGGAGCTCAAAAGGTCTGCTGAGGCAGCGCCTGTGAGAGGCACCAGGGCTGCAGGACGCGGCTGGAGAACCCACTGGCTGCGTGTCTGCTGGCCAGAGATGGGCAGAGACAGGCACCTGTGCCCCCCGTCTTGTGTGGTCCTGGCCGGGGCCGCCCTCCTAGGGCGCGAGCGCAGCGTGGAGGCTCCGGGCACCTCCACACACCAGCCCTTGCTCGAGTGGGATGGGTGGGTGGAGGAAATGGATGGATTGATGGTGGCTTAATGGATGGATGGTGTCCCTGGGTGGAGGAAAGATGGATGATAGGTTGATGGGTGGATGGAACGATGGATGATGGATGGGTTGATAGGGATGAATGGAAGGAAGGATGGATGGATGATGGGTTGGTGGATAGATGGGTAGATGATGGATGCATTGGATGTTGGATGGATGGATGGATGGATGGATGGTGGATGGAAGGATGATGGGTTGGTGGATTAATTAATGATGGATGGTCGATGGATGGATGCGTAGATGACTGAACGATTGGGTGGGTGGGTGGATGATGGATGGGTTGATGGGGATGAATGGAAGGAAGGACGGATGGATGGATGGTGGATAGAAGGATGATGATGGATGGATGATGGGTGGATGATGGATGCAATGGATGTTGGTGGATGGATGGATGGATGGAAGGATCATGATGGATGATGGGTTGGTGGATTAATGAATGGGTGGATGGATGACGGTTGGGTTGATGGGGATGAATGGAAGGAAGGGTGGATGGATGCATAGATGATTGAACGATTAGATGGATGGGTAGGTGGATGGATGATTGGCTGGTTGGTTGGATGCATCAAATAGTTTGAAATCCTTTTTACTGTCTTCTTAGTAGGGAAAAAATGTTTTCTTTTAAGAAAAGAGAGAGGAGTCCAGGTGGCTGTGCTGTAGACTTGTAGGGGTGCCCCTCAGAAGGTCCACAGGCACCTCCCTTTTGCTCTCTTGTGGTGACGGATGGAGAAGACGTGTCAGCCCAGCCTGTGGGGACTGAGGGTGCCCTCCCTTGAGCTTTCCACCAGCCGCGACCCGGACGCAGGAGCCCAGTGCCCTTGGAGGAGCCGTGCAATCTCATGCTTGCGTTCTCTGGCGGGGAGGCTTGAGCCTGGGGCAGACAGGCCCGCAGTCACCCCTGACCCCTCCTGACTGGAGCCGACCCTCCCATTCCATCTGTGTGTGTCCATTTCTCTAGGAGCCGAGGCCTCTCACCACAGGAAGATGCCAGTTTTACTCCAGTGGGGTAGGATACTTATATGACGTCTACCAGACAGAGGTGAGTGAGGCCATTTGGTGTTTACACCGACCCCGTGAGGTTTTCTGTGTCCCTGGTCGACATCTGGATGTTTTGATTCTAACGGTTCCTCATGTTAGAGGGTGGTGATGCTTACAGCTGGGGGTGGTGACACTTACAGCTCGGTTTGTTTTTGCGCTGGCCTTGCCATTTTAACGTACCGTGTTTACTTTGGAGTCACAGCTGCAGGCTGGCTTCTTTGACACGGAATAGTCTTGGAATTTATTTGTCCAATTCTATGTGGCGTTTCCAGTTAGCACTTTCTACTGACTTAATTATTGCAATAAAAAGCTAAGATAATACTTTCACACTGTGGGCCAAGGACAGGTGCAGCCTGACTTCATTCTCCCTCCAAGTGAGTGAGAGGCCAGGAACACGACGGTGCGCGATGGCACGCCACCCTCTCTGGGACCATGCCGGGAGCACTGGCTCCACACGGGCTCTCGTGTCTCACGCCAGCGCTGTGTAGACTTGTCAGTTTAACCAGACTTGGCCTCTCAAACTGAGCACAAAAGTCAGAGGAGGCGGAAACGGAGACGAAAACTCCGTGGCTGACGCCCCCACTGGCTCAACGCCCAGCTGTTCTGGGATTCTGCACAAACAGCCGGGAGGTTGTCGAGTGCTGGGCAAGGTGGCATTCCGTGTGCCTCGGGCCTTCGTGCGGCCTGTCTCCGGGCGGTGGCAGGCGTCTCCTCCAAGGCTGCCCTGCTGGAGGGAGCCCTTGGGCACGCTCTGTTCCGATGTGCCCCAGCTCCCCAGGCCCCTGTGCAGTCCCCACCCGTGGGCCCTTCCTGCCACGCACCCTGGTGTCCTGTCCTGGTGGAGGCTGGTTCCCCTCCACTCCTGGGATCAGAGAGAGATGGGGTCCGCTCTGTCTCCTGCGTGCCCCAGAGGCCCGTGTGGCCGAGCTGGCCCCTGCAGCGAAGAGTCCCGCGCCTCCCTGTTCTGCTGGGAACCAGGCAGCCCTGCCTACTCGAATGAGCACTCGGGGCCTCGGGGCCACCTGACCGGGTCTCTCTGCTCCCAGGTCACCTGCCACTCCTGGAACAGTAAGTGCCAGCTGAAGGTGAGAAGCAACACCTGCTACTGCTGCGACCTTTATACCTGCGAGAGGTGAGGGGTCTGCAGGGAGGGGCACATGCAGGGCCTCCTCCTTCCCTGACGTTGTGCTGTTTGCCAGCCCAGCACCTTGGCCAGCCTGCTTGTGTGGCCCCGTCCCTCCATCTTCCGCATTCCCCTCACCTATGCTGAGGAAGGGCCGGTGGCATTCACGGGGCTGCTGAAAACGCTTTGCAAATCTCCACGGCAGCCCCCCCAGGGGTGGTGGGCTTCGGCCAGGGGCAGCCCCCCTGAAGCAGCCTCCTTGAGCCCAGCCCGACCGGCAGGCAGGGGCTGGGGACCTCTGACCCTCTGTGCCTGGTGCCTGGCTCTGCCCACATGCAGCGTCGGACCAGCGGGCAGTGGTCACACTCTTCTTGTTGACTGAATAGCTGGGACGACTGGTTCTACATGTGCAGGATGAAATGGGGCCTATTCTCTTTTAAAGTTGCATTCACAGCTTGAGCACCATGCACGACCAGCAGGAAATTTAACATGGGCTCCTTGGGACCCTCCCGGGGTTTGAGCTACACTCGCCTCCTTCCCCAGGAAGAGGCTTCTCTTGTCTCCCAGCCAGTGGGGAGGCAGCGTGCACAGTGGGTCCTCTCGGGACAGGCTGCAGACATGAGGATGTCCTTGGTCCTCATGGAGGGTGGAGCTGAGCCCTCAAGCATCCCTGCTGGGGCAGCTGGGCCCTGAGGCTCAGGTCCGGGTGGGGCCAGCTTCTATGTCCTGCCTGCCCTGAGGACTCAGCTGGCGTCACTTCTTGGGGACCTCGTGGTCCGACCCTCCCCCACCCTGCCCAGGGACATGGGCACCCAGACTCCCCAGGGGAGTTTTGTGCTATGGCCGCAGGCCTGTGTCCGAGCCCACTCATGGGGCCTGTCCCAGACCTTCGGCCCTTCAGGGCCTCTCTGGACTGAGGCCCAAAGCTGCTCTGGTTCGCTGGCCGCCCCAGGTGCGGGGCTTACTGGGCCCAGCGCTAACTCCCTCCCCTGCCCTGCATGGCGCAGGTTGTGAGGGTGGCTGGCCTTGGCTTAACAAGCGAGGTGAGGTCTGCGGACTACAGCTCCAATGGTCGGGGCTGGTGACACCGCTGTCCCCTCGCTGTGCAGCGCAGAGCCCTCGCCCACCTACTACGAGTTTGTCGGCGTGCGCAGCTGTCAGGACGTGGTCCACCTCTACCGCTTGCTCTGGGCCTCGGCGGTTCTGAACGTGCTGGGGCTGTTCCTGGGCATCGTCACAGCCGCGGTCCTGGGGGCCTTCAAGGACATGGTAAGTGGCATCCTCGACATGGGCCAGCACCCCAGGTCCGTGTCCCCTGGGGTGGGCCGTCAGGTCTGCAGGGTGTTAGGGTGGCTCTCCCGTCCTCTTGGGGCATCTGTTTGTTCCAAACCAGATATTCTCATGGTTGTCCCCTCTGGCAGACCTGCCACCTGCCCCGGAGAGGGGATGGCAGCGCGGGGGCAGCCCCCAGGAGTGTGAGTCATGGCCCCCAGCTGGGACCCCTTCCTGAGGGCCCAGTGTCAGCTCAGGGCCACAGCAAATGGACGTGGCAGCTGAAACCCTCCCTGGGTGATTTCTTGCAGCGACTGGTCGCTGGCGTTTTTAGTGACTCAGTGTGGACGTCTCCCAAGATGCGCTATGTAGCCTCTCAGTCTGTCAGGGCATTTCGCGCTCCCAAACAAGCTGGCACCCCAGCTCTAGCCCTCGGGTCCCAGGTCTCCAGAAGGATCCCCCGGGGCCGACTCAGCGTCCTGGGGGGCGCTTTGGTCTCTGTGTGCCTGGGCCCCATCCTCAGGGCCACTCCAGCTCAGCCCCCTTCGCCCTCCCCGGCGCAGGCTCTGCGTCCCACACCCCGCTGCGCAGTCCCCCTCACCTTTGGTCTCGGAGGCTGCCGGTGCCTGGAAGCCCCGGGCCCCTCCGAGTGGGGGCAGTGGTGGCGTGAGCCAGAGCCTCCCTCCGTTTCCTGAGAGCTATAACCGCCCGAGCGGGACCCCTGAGGCCTTTGGCAGCCCTTGGTCTCCCCTGGTTCCTTGAGGGGTCCCTGTGCCCCCAAGGGTGTGCCCACCGGCTCAGTGGATTTGGGAGGACCGCCCCGAGCCGTGCTCCCGACCAGCTCTGAGAGTGGTTTTCTTGCTTGTCCCAAAAACACACCAAAGAGCCTCAGCCAGTGTCCCTTGGTGTGACTGGCTGCCTGTGAGTCCCAGGGACAGATGGCAGCACAGCCGGTCTAGGTGACAACAGTGTCCAGGACACGGGGACCCTCCTTCTGGACCCACACAGGAGGGGCCAACTCCCCTTCCCCAGCTTGAGGATGGGGCTCCCCAGAGCAGGGCGGAGTTCGTGGCCAAGGGGTGCGGCCTGGGCGGGCGTGAGGACTGCTGTGCCGACCACCTGCCTGTCTTCTGTCCTGCGACAGGTGCCTCTGTCCCAGCTGGCTCTCGGCCCGTCCGCCCCGCCTCAGATCCTGTACAGCCCTGCCCAGCAGGTCCTGGCCTACGCGGGATTCTGCCAGCCGCCCACCACCATCCCGACCTGCTCCTCCTACCCTCTGCCCCTGCAGGTAGGGCCAGCGTCCCCTAGTGGGGTCGCACGGGACGGGGCCGGTCCCCTGGTTTAGGGAGTGTGGATGTGGAGCCAGCCTGGCGGGCCGTTGGGGGTGACAACAGGGTGTGGCCTCCTCACAGGGACAGCTGGCACCTGGGGGTCTTCACTCTTCGTGGGCTGGGAGTCGCATGGTGCTCTCAGGTCAGGGCAGCTTCCTGTGAGTGTGAGCGGGGCCCCGGCTGCCAGGTGGCCATGTGTCCATGAGCACAGCGGTTACTTAGGTGGATTTGCCAGGATCCAGCCAAACTTCATTGACAAAATGGTGGTTTTTTCAGGGTTCCCCTGTGTAATGCTGTGGACCTTGGAGACCATTCAGGGAAGGGGCCCCCGTTTCTGTGGGAGCCTTGGCTCAGCCCGGTTCCACGCCTGGTCTCAGCTGCTGCTTTGTGTAGCAGGAAGGTGCCGGGCATGGTGCGGGGGACAGACCCTGACTGTCCTGGGTCGCTCTGGGCCCCTGTCGGTGCTGCCCGCCTTGGCCCTGTGTGGCCACCCCCCGTGGGTGCCGGGCAGGGTGGGTGCTGCACAGTCTCTGCCCACTGCAGGCAGGGGCACTGCCAGCTGTGTGCCAGGACCGTTCTAGACGCACCCAGCACCCCGGGGCAGAGCCGGGAGCCCCTGGTCCATGCAGGTCCGGCTTCCCTTCCGGGTGGGGTGCTTACCCATAGGGCCGGGCTGACTGGCGGATTCTGCAGTGACAGCAGCAGCGTCCCCTG
This sequence comes from Propithecus coquereli, assembly GCF_000956105.1. Taxonomy (NCBI): domain Eukaryota; kingdom Metazoa; phylum Chordata; class Mammalia; order Primates; family Indriidae; genus Propithecus; species Propithecus coquereli. Next base: position 43,969 of record NW_012153485.1, read on the forward strand.
AGTGGTCCGTGTCGGCTGGCTGTGACGGTTCATGACCCTATCACGTGTGCGTGACACACTTCTGCGCCGGGGGGGGGGGGCAGGCAGGACGAAGGCGGGGGTCATTGGTCTAGAAGCCACACGTCTGCAGGTGTCCGCGGGGGACCCACTCCTGGTGGGTGGAGCCGGCGGGAAGCGCAGTCTTGCCTGGAAACGGTGGCTGCCTGGGGCAGGTTTACACCCCCGCCTGAGTGTCAGGTCCCCGACCCTGAGTGGCCAGGCTTGGGCAGGGTCTCAGCTCGCCGCCGGAGTGGGGGCCTGTGCCAGGGACGTCCTGGAGGGAGCAGGGACCGGCAGCTCCAGGTGGGGGCCCAGCCCCCGGGACCTGTGGGGTGGGGGTGGCCAGAGGCCGTGGTCCGGATCGGCCCTGTGGAGGACAGCCTTTCTCTGTGCCCCAGTGTCCTCCTCGCACCTTACAATAAAGTGGGGGTCATGCTCCCCGGGCCGTGTGGGGGCCCTGTGCTCCTGTCAGAGAGGCCCCATGTGAGGTGGGGGCCGTCTGGTCTGGTGGAGTGGCTCACAGGTGGTGGCCCGGTCCCCGGGCGGGGGAGTTCCCGACTCCGGAAGATGAGGCCCCTCGTCGTGGGTGCTGTGGCCGTTTCTGCTGCCGTGGCTTGGGAAGGGGCTGTTCCTAAATGACCATGTGGTGGCCACTCCAAGGACAGGCGCATCCGGGTGGCATGGCAGAGGCCACTGAGCCCCATGGCCTCCCTCTCCCGGCCCCACCCCGGGGACGGCAGCATGGAGGGCACTGTTGGAGCAGCCGCCTTGCCCGGGACCTCTGCCCCACTCTCCGCATCTTCTGCGGGAAGTTTGCGAAGCCCAGAACTCAAGACTCGCCTGGCAGGACTGTCTGCGGGGATGCGGGGCCGGGTGGGCGCTCCCACGGGGGTCTGGCCGCCATCTGACAGACACCAACTTGGGATCGTGTGGACGCCAGGAACTTGCGGCCAGGAGTGCAGCCTGCACGGCGTCTTCCATCCTCAGCACCACGTGTCCGTGGGGAACGGGAGGGGGAGAAAGGGACCGCGTCAGCCCGTCCCTCCCGTCGGGTGCCGGGACCTCGGGCTGCCTGAGCTGCGCCGGTGCCGCGGGCTGGCCGGCAGGAGTGTGCGTCCTTCCCTGCGGTGCTGCGGCGATGGGAAGCAGAGCCCCGTCGTGGGCAGGTGGGGGACCCACTGCCCCCATGACACCCTGACTGTGGGACGCGGGTGGGTTCGTGTGTCCTGAGAGCGTTTGCGGCCTCCTCTTCCACCTCGAAGGCTCTGGCTTCTCATGAAGAACAGACACTCCCCTCTTCCAATCTGGAGGCCTGGCGGCCCCCAGGGGCCAGGCTGGCTCTCCACGCCGGCGCGTGTGGGCGCGTCACTGCAAGTGCGTTAGCGACCAGTCCCATGGAGAAGGCAGTCGGCTGAGATGCTGCGTGTTTCCTGGGAGAAGAGCACGAGAGACGCTGTTTGGTCCACAGGGAAATACTTGAAGCTTCTGTTGGGGTCGTGTGCAGCAAAAATGCTCCCACGTGACAGACCCTGTGGGCTGGGGCCATGTGAGCAGTTAGTGGGAAGGAAGAGCCCAGCGGGTCCGTGTGCCCTGCACTGAGCCGTCGCCCTGGGGCCAGATGCAGGGAGCCTGGGCGGCCAGCAGTGGGCGTGTGGACAAGGACTGGCAGAGGTTTGACTTTTGTCCCCTTACTGACAAATTTCCTGTTCCTCCCTCCCTGGTTCCTGGGGTTCACTCCGTGGTTCCTGGGGGTTGACTCATGGTTCCTGGGGTTCACTCCATGGTTTGCTTGGCTCCTTGTAGACAGGAACATCAGGACACTGCAGGGGTTGAGCCGAGAGCCCCCAACAGAGAATGTTCTCTAGAATGTTCTTCAGGGCTCCTTTGTGCCCTGGGGCTAGAAGGACGTGTATGTCTGAGGGAGAAGTAGACGGAGGCTAGCCAGGGCCCAGCCGTTGATCCTGAGATCCAGGCCGCAGTCCCTGCCGAGCACGGTGGTGGTGAGGACCCTCCTGCTGGCTCCTGGGCCTTCCGTGTGGGGCTGCGTCCAGCGATAGTCGCGGACAGGCAGGCGACCGCTCAGCACCGCGGCACAGCTGGTAGATCAGAGTTTAAGAAACTTGTCCTGAGTTACGGGAAGGAGGAGTTTTTCTGTTTATTTATTTAAATACTGATTTTAAGAAGGAGTTTTTTACCCCGTAGAACTTCAGGGGAATAAAGCAAAAAAACTAAAAGCTTTGTTGCCAGATGGAGAAAGACTGAAAATTTCATTGATTTGAAAACCGCGCCATTTCCCAGCATGCTTCTCATCTCAGAACTGCTGGAGCGAGTCTCTGTGCCAGTCGGGGTTCTCCGGGGACAGAACCCGGTCGGGGGGGTGTGTGCGCATGTGTGAGCAGAGGGGCCGCCGGCTTGGGACGACTCAGGTGGTTGCAGTTCTGGAACCCGTAGGGCTGGGCCGACGCTGAGTCTGGGTCCCTCCTCCGCGGGCTCCTTGGTCTTTTCCTCCTGAGGCCTTCAGTGGGCGATGAGGCCCCCTTTAGTGAGGGTCAGCTGCTCCATCAAAGCCGGCAGATTTAAATGTCTCATTGGAACGATGCCTTCACAGCAGCACCCAGACTGGCATTTGACCACGTGCCTGGTCAGCGCTGTGGCCCAGGAGACAGAGTGAACCATCACGCCATGCTGCAGAGATCCATGCTTTTGGTTTTTTCCCTAAAATACAAAGTGTTGGGTGAGCCAGGGCCCCAGCTCCCAGTTGCCCGTGTTGGTTTTGGAGTCAGACAAAAGGCTGGTGGCCTGAGGGGTCCCGGAGCCCTGGATGTGCAGAGTGGACTCTTCTGGGGGTCTCCCCACGTGGCTTTGATGCTGAGTTTGTGCCAACAAAGCCCCGGCCGCAGCCCCTCTCTCCCACCCTCAGCTGGGCCGGGCGGTTCTCTCCAGGAGGGCCCTGGGCCCCGCAGGACCTGGGTGGAGCCCCCACGTGGACGGCGTAGGGCAGGTCTCACCTGCTGACGGGCACCCTCTCTGTTTGTTGCAGCCCTGTGGCAGCTTCCTGTGCGAGGACACGCAGCCTCCCACCCAGCCGGCCTCCAGCTCCGGGCCTCCGCCCCAGGCCCCGCCGCGCTATGCACCAGCCTCTTTCCCCCCAGGGGAGAAACCACCCCCCTACGCACCCTGACACAGGCGTAGATTGGAAAATATCTTTTTAGTTTTTGGCGCTTTTTTTTTTTGTTTAAAAAGGTAGCCTGTAGAAATTCTACATCTATGGCCAACCTCCTAGAGAATCCAAGAGAACGTTCTGGAAGTCTTCACCTTCCTTCTCTCTTCTATGGTGAGGAGAGGCAGGGACGGGCAGGGGAACAGGCCCCGGTGGCGAGTCTGGGGGCACCAGGGCTCGCGCCTCTCTCAGCACATGTGCTAACACCGAGTAGGGCGACAGCTCTTGCCTGAAGCTCCTCGTTTGCACGCTGCTGTTCGGGTGTTTGGTCCCCGCTTACGAGGACGGCTCCATCCCCTGCCTAACGTCAGCGCCTACCTAAGTGTTACGTTCATGAGGGGAAGGCCCCGCGTGTCCCTGCGTGAGGCTTATTTTCTAAGGCAGTGTGCTGTGTTCACACACGTGAGTGTTCGTGTCCCCACAGAGACCAGGTCCCCGCTGGCCCCTCAGTGCTGCGCTCCGAGATTTGCTGGGATGAAAGGACGCTCTTACTCCAGCACCTGACGCTGTTTCAGGCCTGTGGGGGCGGCAGCCTGTGTGTGCTGCGGCCTCCCCAGCCCTGGGGCGCACACCGCGTGTCCCCTGCCGGGAGGTTTCCCACCGCGCTGTCTCCCAAGTGGGGTGTCCAGGCTTTGGCTCCCAGCTGAGCTCCCCCGCATGTGGGGACCCCCTCGCCGGCACGGCGTTTGACCTCTGCCCCGAGTGGGATGGCAGGAGGGTGGTTCCAGGCCCCTCAGCTCGAGCCTGGGGCCTCCGTCCTCCCTGTTCTGCCAGGCAGACCCCCTGGCACGGGCAAGCGCCCAGGAGCTGCCAGACCCTGGACAGAGTGGCAGGCTGGCATCCCCCACACAGGCGGGAGGTCAGGACGGGCTGCCCCCCAGCTGCCACTTTGGTAAATTGATGATTTTGAGCTGAAGTTGCTTGAAAAACAGCGAACACAGGGAGAGGCTTTCTCTGAACTCCAGAAAGACAGGTCTTCCGGCAGGAGCTCGAGGGTGACCAGCGGGAATGTGGGCTGTCCTGCAGGAGGAGCGGGCCTTCCCCAGACAGGCTCCCGGGGGCCCCATCTGGGTGTCCAGGGCCCGCTCCTTCCTGACAGCTGCTGACTGTCCCCCGTGGAGATGTCGTGTGTAGGCTGCCAGACCTGCCCCCCGGGGTGCCCACTTTCCCCCCTGACGCCCTCATGTGTGGAATAAACGTGTGCACCTTGTCTCCCATCGGCCTGCCTGTTGCCAGTTCGCTTCACGGGACCAGCTGCCGTGCCGGGGAGGTCCACGGGGGGCTCCCCACTTCCAGTCCGGGGCCTGTGGGAGAAAAGCCCACGTTGGCGGGAGATGCGGTCTGTGAGGATTCCCGTCCCACGCTCCATTCCCTAGCGCAGACGGCTTCCCGGAAGGCCCGCGGCCACGCATGGATGGCGATGGGCCTGGAGTGCAGAGAACACTCGGCGGATGGACCCGGGAGCCGCGACCGGTCTCCTGAAAGACAGCTCCTCCAGCAGGAACTCGAGGGTTACCTGTCTTTTGGGAAAGGGCTGGGACCACCACCGGTCTGTGGACCCCTCACATCAGCCCCATGGGCCTGTTTTCCAGGGAGGTGACCTGGGCTCCTTCTCGGTACTGACCAACACTGGACTCCGAGGGGAGTGTGGCCCCCGCCCGCCAGGAGGCAGTCCTGGCTGGCGTGCTTGAGCTTGAGGCTTCTTCTGAGGCTGAGGTCGGAATGCTGTCGATAGCACTGTCACTTGGCGATTTGGAGGTTAGGTAACAAGCTCAGATCTCGCTCGCTTACTTGATTGGCTGTGGGCACATCTTCAGAAGTAGCAAAATCAGCACAAATCAGCACAGACCGTTCCCCTGGCTGAAGTGGCGCTCGTGGACCTACGGTGAAATCACACAAAGCGTTAACCCCCCACACCGCCTCCTTCACGGCTCCCAGTTTGACCCGGACAGCTGGCCATCCCCAGCGACCAGAGCCTCCGCAGGGCCCTCCCCCCAGACACTCAGGGCCTCTGCTCGGCCCCGGGAGCTGTCATTTCTGGGGGCGCCCTGAGGACCAGGCCAGAGCCAGCCGGGGGGTGTGGCCTGGGCAGGCCCTGCCTGCGCCCAGAGCCTGATTCGAACCTTGTATGAACAGTAACGTGTGAAAAGAGAATCCAGTTCCCATAACATGGGTGTTCCCTGTCTAGATTACATGTCAGAACATAGGAGGAGATTCTTGTTTCTAGTGGGCTATCAAGCACCATGGCAGTTTTGGGAAGGAAGGCAGAGCCCACGTCCTACACTCCGAGAGGGGGCAAGGCCAGCCGGGCACGCGGGCCACAGCCTGGCTGCAGCTGGACTGGTGTTGAAGACGAGCTTCCAGCGTCTCCCAACAGTCAGCTCTGCTTGCAAAAGCAGAGAGCAAGCTCCGTACTTCTAAAGCCAGGCTTGTTATTCTAGGGGCTTTCAGTGTGATTCAAGCCCGGGCATCCACAGATACTCTCCTCTGTGCTCCCAGCTACGCCAGGATGTCTGTGCATGGACCACAGCCAGCTCACCAAGGTGTCTGCTGTCTGCACCAGACTTGGGGTGCTGCCCTGGGTTCTGGGGTGCTTCCCTGGGTTCTAGGGTGCTGCCCTGGATTCTGGGTTGTGATACTAGGTTCTGGGGTGCTACCCTGGGTTCTGAGGTGCTGTACTGGGTTCTGGGGTGCTGTCCTGGGTTCTGGGGTGCTTCCCTGGGTTCTAGGGTGCTCCCTAGGTTCCTGCCGCGTCCTCCCTGGTACCTGTGTTCCAGCACTGTGAATTCCAGATGACCTTTGCGTGAGGGCATCCGGATGTCTTCAGGCAGTTGCTACCTGTGTAGGTGACTTGACCCCAAACTTACATCTTCAAAATCATCACAGTAATTTGCTTATTTTGTTTCCAAATAAGGTTCCAATTGTTCCTTATTGTTATTTCCAATAAGGTTCTGCCAGAGAAAGTTTTTCTCTGCTGGGAGACGCCGGAGCTTGCCTAACCCCAGCTTTTGTGGCATTTGTAAGTCTTCCCAGCATTTAACTTGGGGATGGCTGTTCCAGGCCCTCTGTGGGCCTTGGGGGCCTCAGGCCGTGTGCTCCGCCCTGCACGTCCACCTGGGAGCAAGGGCTGAGCAGCCCTGTGGGGGATGCGCTGAGGACACGGTCCACAGCGCGCGCCTGCAAACCGCAGGACAGGAGGCGGCTCCTGCGCAGGGATGACCCTGGGGTGGTTTTGTCCTCTGGGCGTAAAAGTCCAGGAAGTTGTGGGTGAGCCAGGTGCCCTGAGCGTGTTCCTGTCAAGGAGCATTGGCCATGGGGCCTGCTCCTCCAGGGCCGAGGGCGCCTTGTTCTGCATGACGAACTGAAGAAAATAGCAAAGAATAAGAGGTTCCTGGAAACTCCAGGAGCAAAGCTGGTTCTGTGATTCCTGGTGGAGCGTCAGCCCCTTGTGCCTGGGGCGGGTCTGCACATGGCGCTGCCTGCTTGGCCCTGGCGGGTCTCCGTGTGCCGGGCACTCTGGGCTCGGCATCTGAGCTCCCAGACTGGCTCTCGCTGCCCCGGGAGCAGTCTGGGCAGGGAGTCTCTGCCCCATGGAGCTGTGGCCACCAAACCCCTGGAAGCCAACCAGGTACCCAAATTCATAAGAGCCACCGTCACCACCCTCTCACGGACCCTGGGTCAGGGACGTGTGGGCCAGGGGCCCCGGGGTGTTCCCCAACACTGCTTTCTCTAGCGTCCCCCAGGCCTGACTTTGTCTTCCCTGGCTTGGTCTTTTCGTCTTGCCTAGAGCCAAAGCTGTTGAAAAATATTCAAGTCCAAGGTCAACAACTTGGTTTGTGCTCTCAAAAATGTTCTTCTCCCTCCCCTAGCCACAAAGAATGTGAATACTTCGGCTCTAGCCTGGTGGTGGCTCCTGGCCCCCCAGGCCCCAGGGGAAGCCCCCACCAGACACAGGGCTCTGGCCCATGCCCGCGGCGGTGTGGCTGGGTACATTCTTTGGTGGCCTGTCTCTGACCAAGTCAGAGGCTTCCCGGGGACAGAGCCTGGTACGGCCTGGCCAGGACCCAGCTCCAACGGCCCCACTGGGCGCTCGCTCACAGCCTGGGCTTAGCGAGGCCTCGCTGGGGCCTGGGGGTGCCCACGCTTTGTGAGGGGTGTCCCAGCTGTGGGGCCCTGTCTGCGTTCACCATTCCACAGGCTGGGGATGTTGGTGTCAGGGATCGGGGTGCTGTGGTCACCTCCCCCGTGCCTCCTGCCTCCTGCGACAGGGTAGCCGAGGTGACAGGCATTTCTCACCCCCCTTGGGGTGCGGGTGGGAGAGCAGCTGTGGGCTGGGGAGGGCGGTGGTTAGAATGAATCTGGCGCCCAGGAAGTCTGCGGAAATGTTTCTAGGAAACAGAGGTGTCAGCCCGCCCAGAGCAGGGGAAGAAGCTCCTCGGCGGGTAGGGAGTGTGGCATAGACTGACCACGCTGCACGTTCCCCAGCTCCTACGTGGTCCAGCCCCCAGAGCTTGAGTGTCCCTCAGCAGAGCTGTGGCTGGCTGGAGGGGCCCCCGCTGCAGGGGAACCTTCCCCCAAGCATTCCAGAGCGGCCTCAGCATGACCCGTAGGTTCTGCAGCGCCAGGGTGTGTCTGGATCTACCGCACACGGCTGGGTCCCCTAGGGCTGCAGGAGGCCCTGTGCACTTCTCCCCGGGCCCCAGTGGGATGGGGTCCTGTGTCCTCAGAGCTGTGCTCACCTGCCCTAGGGCCGTGGCAGAGGGTCTCTGCTCTGTGAGCTGTCAGCATCCCTGCCAGCGCCCTCCCGCCCCCGATGGACAGCTTGTGACTGTCCTCACAGCTGCAAGCCCTGGGCCCTACCGTCCTCAGCCCCCCAGCCACTCGTGTGCCCTGGGGACAGAGCAGGGGCCCTGGGCTTGTCCAGCCTGTCATCCTCCTGTGGGTGTCCATGGTGCCACTGGACAGGCTGGGCGAGAGCCACCACTAGCTCGGGATGGACCTTTCTGGAGGAAATGGCCTGTCTGGCTTTGCGCCGAGAGCAAGGACTGTTTTCTGTTGCGCCGCTGTGGAAACTTAACTGCAAAACCTCTTGGACTAGTTCTCTGAAGGCCTGAAGCTGCCAAAAATGTAGAAAGCAGAGTACCAGAAGGAAGGTGTCCCGCAGCGTGAGGAAATGCAGCACGTCCCGTACACAGGTCATGGGACGCGGCTGGGGGACAGAAAGCTGGCGCCAGGTCCCCAGGAGCCCGGGACACGGGCTGGGTTTGCCACGGACACTCAGTGATGCCAGGTCCTAGGGCTTCTGGGGTGGCCGGCCTGGGCAACTGTGGCCAGCAGGTGGAGCGCACCCACCCGTCTGCCCACCCATGGCGCCAGGTACCGCGTGGGTCCGCGGGCAGGGCGTCTGTACGATGAGCGGCTTGGAGAAGCCCCTGCCCCCTGCAAGGCAGGCCAGGCCCTGGGCGAGGGCTCACCGTCGCTGGCTCCAGGTCGCTGTCACCATGACAGGCAAGCCAGGTGGGGCTGCCCAGGGTCCTCAGGGCCACACCCTCTCTCCACCATGCTGGGCTGGCCACAGCCGCTTTGCGCCCTGCGCCCGGCGCTCCCACCGTGGCAGGTTCCCAGGGCTCCTGCCTTCCCGCTTCCTCTGGCTGAGCTGTAAACCCACATACGTGGCCAGGTGGAGGCACAGGCGCCCTAGCTGTGCGACCAGGCCCCGCCACGCAGCTCTGGGGTTAACTCTGTAGCAGAGCGCCCATGGCCGTGGGCTGACTGAGAGCTAAAATTGCGCACGCCCAAGCTGACCGTGGCTGGAACACAGTGTGGGGGTTGGTATTAAAAATAGTAGAATCTCAGTGTGGCCCTGGGAGCCTGCGCGGGTTCTCAAGTGGGCCCCGCTGCGAGGTGCCCACCTGCTGAGCGCTGGCGCTCCCCCTCGGGACCAGTCCTGCCGCAGCTTCTTCCTGGGGCCTCTGCGCCCCCACTGCCCTCCCCATGGCCCCCGGGTGCGGGCAGGGGTGCATGTTCACAGCCTTTTGTGGGGAGTCGCAGCCCGCTGGGGCCAAAGAGCACCCGTGATCACCGGGCCCCCCTTACAGACAAGGAGACTGAGGCACAGAGCAACCCACCAAAGTGTCTCCTGCTTCCGGCATGTTCCAGGCCAGACTGGACTTCGCTTCTTAAACAGAGAACACGTGGGGCCCAGGCAATAGGTTTGTCCCAGGAGGAAGGAGAGTGTGGCCGGAGCTGCGCCCATGTCCTTCCTGCCCGGCTGGCGGACCTCCTCGCTCTCAGAGATGCCGCCTGGCGCAGCCCAGCCTCTGCGCGCCTGTGGCTCTCGCCCGCTGGGGGCCCGGTGGGGCTTGCTGCGCTGATGCCCGAGTGGGGCTGGGCTCTGCTCCGTGCTGAGCAACTCCAGCACAGAGGATGGGTGGGGTCAGGGCGCGGCCAAGGCAGGGGACGACCTTCAGCCGTGGTCCGCTTACCCTGAAAGCTGCTGCGTGCTAAAAACGTGCGAGGAGCAGATGATCCTGAACACAGCGCAAAGTTTTCTGTAAATATTTTATTTTCCACGTTTACAGTCAGAAGCATTTGGTAATAAAAATAATAGAGCCTTATGTTCTTTGAGTCTGCCCTGCCGCGCTGCCTCCCGCGCCGGGCGGGCTCTCTCGGGACCCCGCAGCGAGTGCGGGCTGCAGACCCCGTCCCACTATTTACAGGTATTTACAGGCAGAGGCAGGTCCCGGGGGAGTCGAGCCCCCTTCTCCCTTCTGGTCTTTGGCAGAAGGGCATGAGGAGTCCTGGTTGCAGAGTGTCGCGCAGGCCTAGGGCGTGCTGGGCGCGGCTGGAGGGCAGGAGTGGGAGGAGATGTCGCTGTGCTTGTACGCGGCCTCGTCGAGGTCCAGGGGCCTCCCGTTCACCTCCAGTGTCATGCAGCCGCGGTAGAACGCTGTGACTGGCGCCGCGGTCACGGGCACGTCTGGGCCGGTGGGGAGAGACAGATGGAGCTTAGTGGTTGCCGCCCGGGTTCCCGCAGGGCGCCATTCCCTCCCGTCTGCGGACCCTCCCGCAGACGGGCAGCGCCAGCCCCAGGGGCACAGAGCTTCGACCAAATGTCGTCTCCTTCCTGGCCCAGGAGTCGTCCCACTGCAGGGCTTCCCCGCTCTGACCCTCTTCAAAGCTCTGTTTGCTAAAACTGGGCGGAGCTCGAGTCTGGCAGCTGGGACAGACCCTGCTGTTCACGGCAACGACCTGTGCTGAGCTGGGCACGAAGGGGGCGTCTGCGAGCGCCTGGCTCCATCTACCCGTCAGTACCACCTCGTGGCTCCTGGCCATGGGTGAGGACGTTCTTAATTAGACACGGGTCCCACCCCGGGTTTGCATGAGCCGGCAGGACAAGCTGGACATCCTTGCTGGACGCGGGAGGGGCTGGCGGTTCCTCCGTTAACTGCCCACAGCTCCTGCCTGGCCCTCCACTGGGCTGATGGGCTGGGAGGGACACGGGAAGGTGGTGGCTGGCTTGGGCCACTAAACTGACGCCATCCACACCAAGGCCTCACCGTGGCCCGACGACCTCCCTCCTGAAACAACCCCCCCACACGACGGAAACCCCGCCCTGTCCAGGATGGACTGGAGAGGGTGACCCCATGGTGCTCTCAGCCGCGGGCCCTACCTGGCAGACCCCCGGCAAAGGTGAGCACCGGGCCCTGCAGGTGCCGTCCGAGCGTGTCCAGCCTCTCCCGCAGCTGCGTGGCGCTGGCCTCACTCCAGCCCCGGGTGCCGTCCACCTCCAGCGCGGCCGCCCCCTCCTGCAGGGACACGGAGACCACGTGCTCCTGTCCGTCACACGCCTTGATCTCTACCAGGGCCAGAGCCATGCTCTCCACCGCCAGGACCACCAGCTGCAGGGACACCAAGGCATGGTCAGGGTGTGCATGGGGCGCTGGGTGGAGCCCCGGTTCTGCGCTCGCCACCTGCGGGCGACCCGCCTGCCTGCCTGCCTCAGTTTCTGCCTAAAGCGAGGGGCTGGCTGGGAGGTGCTTGCAGAGTGGATGCAGCCAGGGTCAGGGAGGGTCAGACACGTGCCAGGCATCAGACCAGGCACTGCCTGAATCGGCATAACCGGAGGGTGGCTGTGCCCGCGACGGGCCAGGACACAGGCCTGGAGGAAGCCGGCGGGTGGCCCGGCAGTGTGGCTCAAGGCACCATGGCCTGGCTGCCTAGCTGCCCACCGCGCACACAGGGTACCTGCCGCTGCCATTTCCAGATGCTGGGATTGGGTCTGGAGGCGACAGGTGTGGGGCCTCCTCGGGGTCCAGCCAGGTGACCAGGGGGCTCCCACCCTCGGGGCAAGTGTACAGGGGACCTGATCCCTGGCCAGACCTGTGTTTCCTCCTTTGGCCGGAGGGGAGAGAGCAGAGCCGGCACCTGACTCTGACCTGAAATGCTCCCAGTGGGTGTGGGGCAGTGGCACGGTGGGGCCAGCGCCGCCTGGGGACAGATGCCGTTGGCGGCAGCGGGTGTCGGCAGAGCCGAGTTTTCCAGGAAACTGGAAGCTGAATTTGCTAGTGACGTCGTCTGACAGCAGGAGCAGATTGCTCTAAACCGCTGCGCTGCCCGCCGTGCGGGGAACCCACACCTGAGCGCCCACTGTGGCCCGCAGGCGGCTGGTGTCAGACGACCGTGACTCGGAGGCGGACTGCGCCAAGCTCGCCTGCTCGAACCTCTGGCCAGGGCTTTGCAGGCTGGGATAGACCCCGGGGGGCAGAGTCGGGTGGGCGGGGGGTGCAGCCCACACAGGCCTCCGGGCGCAGGGGCCGCCGTACCTGTTTCTTGAGCTTCTTCGAGGAGTGGTAGTCGACCAGGGCCACGGACAAGGGCACGGCGCGGTGGTCGGGCGCCCAGAGCGCGAGCAGCACCCCGGTGTCTGTGGCGGGGCGAATCCGAGCCAGGACTTTTATTTCCCAGGTGGTTTCCGTCCCGACGTCCAGGGAGGTCCGCACTGCGATGAAAGCCGCGCATTACAAGGTGGTGCAAGAGGCAGGAAGGCGGCGTGAGCAGCGGCGCTGGCCAGGCTGGGGGAGGCGAAGCTGCGCTGACTCGGCGCTGAGCTCTCAAGACCCCCCAGCTGCGTCTGTGTCGGGGCAGTGACGGGGACTTGTGCATTCGGCTCAGATCCCGCCCACGGCACGAAGGCTCGGGGTCGTCAGAGGATGGCAGCCTCCCCGCTGGCCACGCCAGCACCCCCTTCCAAATGCCCCTTTGGGGGATGGCCGGGCCACACCGCCGCCCACTGGGGCCTCGCTGACCTCCTCCCGCTGCCGCAGGAGCGGAGGCAGCTCCTCCTGCAAAGCCGCCACCTCCCCGGGCCTCAGGCAGCAGCGCGGGTTGGAGACTTAAATCGCAGTGGGAGGCTGTGCCGTGTACACCGCATGCAACTCTGCACTCCGAGCTGCGAGGTTTCACTGTTCCGGTGCCTCAGTGGAGGGCTTGTCACGCACACGCTGTGTGCGCCTGTGTCACATACGTGTCTCATACATAGTGTGTCGGAATGAAGCATATATGTGACACCCGTGTCTCTCGCAGATGGCCCCACGGGGGTGTTTGGTACAAAGGGCCAACTCTGGTTCTCCCGGGGCAGATGCCGCCCACGCCTGGCTCTGCACTCGAACCCCCGCCGACTAAGAAGCCAGAGGACGGTCTCCACGGCCTGGGTGTTGAGTGCTTTTATGTCACCGGGAAGTTCCCAGGCCTACAGCAAGAGTGTTTGGGCAAAGTGACACTGAATTGGTATGTGCACAGATCTGTGCAGACACCCCCCGCTGGAGGCCGGGTTCGGGTCAGGGCGGACCTGTGCTCTGTCCCCACCACCGTGAGCTCCTGAAACCCAGTCACACAGCGCCCATCCCTCGCTGGTGTCTGTGATGGGCAGTTCTCAGTAACTGAGGCACGCGGATTTGGAAAAGTAACACAAATACAGCCTTCTCTCCCTGCAAACTTTCCTTCCTCGTGAAGAAGAGGCGCGAGACCTTTTAACCCCACGTGCCCCGGCAGGTGTCCAGGCACACGCTGCCGGCCCAAAGGCACCAGCCCAGCTCTCCTGGGACGTCTTCCCTGGCACAGAGCAGAGACCTCCACGCAGAGGCTGCTCTGACGTTGGACGGGGGCCGCGCCCCTCCTGGTTGCTGCGGTGTGAGTCAGTCCAGCACTTTAGCTTCCCGATGAGTCTTGTGAAATGGATGTTAATGGCTTAGTGAGACTCATTAAAATGCATAGGAGCTTGGGCGCCCCATTCAGAGCTGAATTCCACGTGGCCTCTGCTGTCTCAGACCTCGCAGATCAGAACGACAGCAGCGTGGTGGGCAGACCACGAGAGACACGGTCACCAGACGCCGTGGGTGTGGTGTCTGTGTGACTTGGGAAGTGCTCACGTCGTTAAGTGGTTAGAAGTGAGCACGTCGTGTTACATTATCGCATGTTAAACGTGGCAATGACGTGCTGGATTTGTGCGTGTAAAGACTGGAACAGCGCGTGCAACACACAGGTGCTGCAACGAAAGGTGAATGGTTCTCTTCTCACAGAACCTTTCCTGACTGTCGTGGTTTCGATGGTTACGGGCAGGTGGTGAGCCGAGGTCGGCCTCAGGCAGAGGAGCAGGTCCCGTCCCTTGACCGGGAGGGCCCTCCTTGAACATGGGGGTCCTGCAGGGCGCCCAAGGTCCGGAGCCTGGGGCCTGACAGAGCAGGTGCTGCCTGCGCCCTGGCACGGCCAGGGGAGAGTGGGGCAGAGCGGGACGGGGCTGCCCCAGTGGTAGCCGCAGGGTGGGAGTGGGGGACACAGCAGGGACACAGCCCCGGGGAGGGGGGACACAGCAGGGACACGGCCCTGGGGAGGGGGACCCGCAAGGTGGGAGTGGGGGACACAGCAGGGACATGGCCCCGGGGAGGGGGACCCGCACCTGAGGAGGCCGGTGCGTTAGCTCATCCCGTGTAAGTTCTGAGTGCTGCTCACTTATCAGCATCTCAGGAGTGTTTTTACTGTGAATTTCCGCCAGTCTGGCAATAAGCACAGAGAGAGGGTTGTGCTGTGCCTCTGGGCCCAACATTTGCCGCCTCCTGCCACAGCTGTCCCCAGCTGCCCGCCCGCCCGCGGCCGTCATGCTGGCAGATGGGGGTGGGGTCCACGCCCCCTCGATCCAGCCCTTGGCACCCCCAGGGCCCTCCGGGCACATGGGCTGCGGGCATCCTGGACAGACCATGGCCCTGCCCCGGGCGCACCCTGCCCCCGCCCTGCTCCCGGTGCCCTGAGCTGCAGCTGCGTGGGCTGTCCTTTCGAGCACCTGGGCCCTCGCCACTGCTCAGATCCACTCCCGAGGCCCCTGTCCTCCTCCCACTCCTCTCATGTTCTAGTCCGAACTCCCTGGCGTCCCTGGGGCAGCCACACCGCCGTCTCTACTGCGTCCTCTTTTATTCCTCAGTGAGTCACGGCGACTGCCGCGTCCACTCCGCCACTGAGGGCCTCGCGCACACGGACAAGCCCAAGTTGCGCCATCTCAAAACTTCCTGTAGAGGATCCTCCTGGACCATCCCCTCCCGCCCAGCCCCTGGCACCAGGGCTGGGCACCTGGCTCTGCACGTCCCTGTCGTTTCTTCAAAACCCAGGGAGACCAGGAGGGCCACCCTGAGCGCCCGTGGCGGGCCCCAGCCTGTCGCCAACCCTGCCCCGAGGTGGGAAGCAGCGGGCGTGGCGGCCTGCTCGTTTTAGCGTAAATGTGGCTGAAAGTACAACGCGGCCCCTGCGGGACTCACCGTAGTCCAGGCTGTAGAAGGCAAACCCGTTCCCGGGGTAGAAGGACCCCCTCTCTGTCACCGAGAAGCACTGCATCCTGGCGTTCGCCCGCACCGTCTCCTGGATGGCGGAGTCCTCCCCGTTCAGCCAGTTCCAGCTCCGCATGCAGCCGTCCAGGCGCGGGTTTATCTGGGGAGACAGAAACCACGGCGGCCTCTGGGAGCCACGCCCCACGCGCGGGGCCACACGGCCAGCGGGGTCTGCGGCAAAATGGGTAAATCGCGTTTGTGGTGGTGGTTTCACAAAAGGGCTCTGCACTTGACAGAGTGACTTGGAACACCCGTTTCCACACGGGGTTCTGGCGCTGTGTGCTCCGGAAGTGAAGCTAGCTTTCAAATCTCTCCAAAGAAAAGGATGGAGAACATGTGAATCCAAGATCAAACAACACGAGCTGTGTACCCAAGACCGCAACGGGATTACTTGATGTCCAGCACGACTGTGAACAAAGCGGGTGGCCTCGGCCTTGCCCTGCGGTCGAGGCGGTGTGAGCGTGCGGGGGCTGGGGCCAGGGGCGTCCGGACAGCCTCCTGCGGCCCTGGGGCTCCGGGCCGACACCACGGCCTTCCGCACCCAGAGGCGCACGCCTTTCCCTACGTGGGTGGAAACCACACTCCCTACACCACGGATTCTGGCGAGGACGGCAGCGGGGGAAGTAGAGACTCCCCGGCGCGGCGCGAAGGCGTGTGGTGCGGGGAGGGGGAGGCAGGACCCGCACCGACCTCCCGAGCACTGTGGAAACCACGGCAGGGTCAACAGTCCGACACGTTTTTGGGAACATCCAGAAAGTTGATTTTCTGTTTTTTGGTGGAAGAATAGTAATTTCACTGTCTTATCTGTACTGCAATATGACATTTTTATCAGCAGTTTAGACAAAAACTTAAGTGAGTCTCATAAGAAGAGAAGGTGAGGTTAACGACGCAGCCGCCCTGCTGTCTGCCACGCTCTAGGAGTTTGCCGTCCCCGGTCCTGGGCCACACTCAGCCCACGGGAAACCGCGACATCCCCGCGCCAGCGCCGGGGACGGGGTGGGACTTACAGGCTGTACCAGGTCCTTCTCCTTGAAGGGAATGCCGCCCACGGTGAGGTTCAGGTGGTACAGGCCTCTGTCCCGCTGAAACAAGTCCCCGGCCACCGCGATCTTCATGACGGCGTCCTTGTTCACCTTCACCACCACGTCTCGCTCCAGCTCCTCCACGGAGATCTGAGAAAGACGGAGCTGTGAGGACAGGTGGGAGCCCACGTGGGAGCCCACATTTGAAGGGGCAGCCCACCTGGGGGGCCAGGCTCGTCCCACCTGGGCCAGGAGGGTCCCGACCTCGGGGGGGGGGGGCAGGCTCGTCCCACCTGGGCCAGGAGGGACTTGAATGAACCAACCAAGTCGTTCAGAACTTTCCAAGTAGAAACTTTGGAGTCTGCCACTACATGGTCGATACATGTTCCTAAACTCCAGAAGAATATCTGATTCCTCTTGAAGTGGAAACCGTGTCACCTGCTTGTACCCGAAGTGATCAGAAGAACGTGGTGTGTCTGGTGACTGGGGCAGGGGCCTCACCCGTGGCCGCCCACATCCTCTGGGAGGACCTGTGTGGGGCGGGCGGCCGCCGTGAGCTGCGTGGCAGGACCACGTGGTCCCCGCGCAGTGTGTGCGGCGCATGTCCTGCGTCCCTGGGACCGTGTCCTCCTCGTTGCTGTTTTATCTGTGGCTTTGCTGAGAACGTCTCTCCCAGTGCTCGGAGAGGCCTGGTCCTTGGAGCGGTGAGGGAAGGAGCGGGACGTCACTGTCAGGGTGGAAGCACCAGCAGCGTCCGCAGTGTCTCATTCGCGGAGACCAGGGCGAATCTTTCCATTTTATCTTGGCTTCCGAAGGACAGACTGCTCTTCTGTGGTTCTTCCAATGCTTATTCCAAACGCCCCGTCTGGTCTGGGGCCCCAGGCGTTGCCAGTGGAAGCCTGTTCTGTTCTGTTGCCGACGGTCTGGCTCCGCGGTAGAGCTGGGGACAGACCTCCGCTGCCCACGTGCAGGCCTGACCGGGACGCCCTCGGGCTGCCCACACGGGCTGGGTCCAGGCGGCTGGACGTCGCTGGGAAGAGCAGCCCCAGCCTGCGCTCACCTGGATGTTCCGCAGGAACCATGGGAGCCGGGACGGCTGTGTCCACGCTGTCCTTCACAGAAAGGCAGGCGCGCGGCGCCCAGTCAGGCCACGGCCAGGAGCCGCGTGCAGATGGCGGCTGTGGTCCAGGCTCTACAGGCGCTGCAGCCGGACCACCCTGTGGCGGGCGTCCCGGGCTGCCCCAGCGTCTCCCCCGCCCCGGTGACAAGCAGAACTGTCCCCAGACACAGCCACGTGTCCCCTGGAACTGAGAACTAGGGTCTGGCTCGAGGCCCTTCCCTGCGGGATCTTCACTTAGATGCGGCGTGACATCACGAGAGGCCCTGGGCTCCACACCGTCCCCCAGAGGGTCCCTGGTCCCCGTCACGTGCGTACAGCATGGCGCCCAGAGTCGCCCCCCCAGCTGTCCAGCAGGCCAGTAGGAGACCCTGGGCCGGGCGCAGGGTTCACACTCACCGTCTGCCACGTGCCGTGGTTGATGACGGGCCCACTGCTGGTGACGCGGCCCACACCATTGTAGCGCAGCTGCAGCTCCAGCCGGCCGGCCCGCAGGGCCAGGACGATCCAGGTGCTGTCCTGGCGGCCTCCGGCAAAGAAGAGCACCCCCTCGGGGTCAAAGGTCCGGAAGTCGAACTCAGCCACGAGTCTGGGCACACGAGGGGCGTCAGGGTCTGCACAGCAGAGCCCGGCCCCGCCCCAGCCGGTCACTTGAGGGCTCAGGCCCCGCCCTGCCTGGGACGGCCCCCAACGCAAGGCCGGGGCACCTGCTGGGCCCAGGACCCGTGAACCCACATGGCGGCCACTTGGCTTACTTTGTTGTTGTGCGTGAAGGGTCTCACCTGGTGGGCTGCAGCCGCTTGAAGCGCAATCTGATCACGGGGGTCCCGCTGAACATCCGGCCCAGGTACAAGGACTTCACGCTCTTGGCCACACTGAAGGGCACACAGGGCAAGATGTCCTGGGGATGGGAGGGGCCGCGTCAGCCGGACGCCCCTCCGCTCGCCCTCTCCCCGCTCTCTGTAGCACCAGGCCCCGTCCTCCCGCATCCCAGGGAGTGTGGTGCCCACCTTGTGCTCCCAAAGTCCCTGAGACTGTCACCGCCCAGCCCGCGGGGACCCAGGTGAGAGGGGTTTGCTCGTTAGGGTCAGAATCCCACCGGGCTGCTCCAGGGCACTCACTGCTTCCTTCCCTACTAATGTGCATTTTGCCCTCGCGTTCTAAACCATGAGATGTTCCAAGCAAACGCATAGGAAAGCATGGAGAGCCGTGACAAGCTATTGCGCACTATCACGAAGCAAGTAGCACGCGGAGGCCTTGCGACCCCCTGCTCTGGGCTGCGTCTTCTCCACGCCGCCGAGGGAGGCCGAGCCAGGGCCGGCGCGAGGACCCTGGAGGGCCGTGTGGCTGCTCTGCCCGCCCGGGCCAGCCGGGGTGAGTTGGCGCGGCACAGAGGGAGGCCATGCAGCCGCCCGAGGACAGCGTGCCACACGGGCAAGCGTCTCGTGAGCTGGCCGGCTATCCCGCACCTCTTGAGCCCAGACCAGGCGGCCGCCACGTCCGGGGTCCGCGATCCTGAGAGGCTGTCACCGTGGCTACTTTGTCTGAGGAGCCCTTTGTTTTGTTTTTTAATAAGCGCTCACCATGATCCCCTCCCAGGCAAAGGGCCCCAGGGAAAGGGAAGCTAAGAGCTGGCACAGGCTGGAGTGTCCCCACATGTCCCCCACGCAGGCAGCGCCGAGTCCCCCAGGTGCGGCCGGTTGGGCCGCGCAGGCAGCCTGGCAGAGGCCAGGGACCGTGCACCGGGTGTGTGGCCAGGCTGGCCAGCGCGGCGGGAGTTGCTATGGAGATGCACAAACACAGCCAAACATGTGTCTCACAGCAGACGGTCTGCACCTCGGGCCTGGCCGCGCGGCTGACCCCCCAGCCTCTCCGCAAGCCCTGTCAGCGTGTAGGGTCACAGGCAACGAGTAGCGAGTGGGGCCCCTGGGCCACCCACCTCACAGGTGTCCATGTCTGGGGACAGCTTGAGGCCGCCGCGCCCGTCGCAGTGGCAGCTGTAGCTCCCCGGGGAGTTGACACAGGCCTGTTCGCAGCGGCCCTGCAGACACTCGTCCACATCTGCTGGGCAAAGGGATGGGCGGTGAGCAGGGCAGTGAGCAGGGCAGTGAGCAGGGCGACGCCCCCGTGCCCTCCCATCCACGTGATTGCAGCGTTGGCCTCTGATCACATGTGATCACGCCGCGTAGACACACGGAGATCTAAAGAGCGAGCTTGGGCGTCGCGTCTCCCCCGCCAGGCAGCTGAGCTCACAGCCCCTTGCCCCCCGCCCTGCTGACCTCTGTGTCTGTGTGGCCCAGGACAGGCATGTGGTCTGTGCATGTGGGTTCACACGCGTGCACCTGTACGTGCTCCCATGTGTGCATGTGTACGTACATGAGTGCACTGCTATACGTGTGTATGTGTGCACTGCGTGATGCATGTGCGTGTGTGAGCGTGTGGACCGTGTGTGGGCACGTGTGTGGGCCCAGCGGTAGAAGAGGCTGCTACCTGGTTGGTGCGTGTGTGGCTCAGTTTCAGGGACAGAATCTCTCTCCCGAGCTGCCCGCCTCCCCCCACCCTCGTCTGTCCTAGGCCCGCCCGCGGTGGGTCGCCAGGGTGTGTTTCTCGGCCTGGGCACGGAGACGGCTGGGCCGCGGGTACCTCGGCAGGCCTTGTCCTGGGAGCTGTACGCGAAGCCCTCGTCGCACAGGCACGAGTAGGAGCCGGGCAGGTTCGCGCAGCGCGCCTCTCCGCAGGCCCCCGGGTCTGCGCATTCATCTATGTCTGCAAGCAAAACCGGCGGTCAGGAGGCCGCTGTGTGTCACCGCAGGCTGGGACGCTGCGGCGGCTGCCGGGGCTATGGGAGGAGAACGCTGAGGTGCCACCAGGCTTGGCGCCAGCCAGGGCCCTGGGCCCACCTGCCTGGACAGGCAGCTCCGCGTCAGGCGGCAGCACATGCGACGGGGGACGTGGGAGAGAATAGATTTCAGACCGAGAGCGGCTGGAAGGGCACTGCCAGGCTGGTGTGGGGGTGTAACTTACCTGGTGGCTGCAGGAGGTGGAGAAGTAACCAACCGCCCGGGGATGTTTCCCGCTAGGGTCCCACCCCAGGGAGACCCACGGGCTGGCCTCGGTTGGTCAGTTGTGACGCAGCCCCAGACCTGAGCCGCTAACCTGGCAACCCAGCGTCCAGTGCCGAGAGCCCAGGCGGAGGTGAGTTGCACACCTGGGACACGGTGTTCTCCAGGCACAGAGAACCGGACGGGGACGCAGGGGGGAGCAGGTGGGAATCCTCCGCCCCAGGCGGCGGCTGGACACCAGCCTCGTCAGGCGCTCGCTGCGTGCTGGCGCGTGTGGACACTTCCCACCTGTGGGTCCTGCACCTGCCTGCACAGCGGGGGGTCCCTCTCCGGGTCGGGGCAGAGCCGTGGCGGAGGGCTCTGTTCTGCAGGCGGGAGCACCGGCTGCAGGGGAAGCGGGTTAGCGCACGCGCCGAGATGGGAATGGTGGGAACCACTCAGGTGGACACAAGCTGAAGCCGCTTTTTGACAGTGGGGGGCAGAACAGGGACCCCTCCTGCGGGGTTCAGGTTTGCTGTCCCTGCCCGGCACATCCGCGGCTGCTACAGTGCGGCGCTCTGGGTGAGTGGCAGCGGCACGCCGGGCAGGTCCCGATCCGGGGAGGGAGGAGGAAGGTGGGCCCCCGAAGTGGCAAAGCCCAGGGCAGTCCCTGGGACGGACGTGGCAGGCTGCACGTGGTCATGGTGACTTTGCCCCGTTCCAGTCCGGGGGAGCCCAGACTGACCAGAAGCGGGAATGCAGGTGGGGAGGCTTGGCGGGTGTGACTGGGCGGGACCCGCCTGGGGAGGTCCAGGCTCCCCACAGCCTCCGGGGGCTGGAAGGGGCCCCAAAGCCAGCGGTTCAGCCTCACTGGCTGGACTGACCCCAGTTCTCGCCCTCGGGTCCTGGTGAATCATTCCTGGCGGGAGCCCCGGCTCCATCTGCGGCATGCCCGGGCTTGTGCTGTCTCTGCAGGACGCCCCAACCGACCCTTCCAGAAACAGGAACTGGCCTTACCCTGGCAGGTCCTGCCGTCTGCGGAGAGTGCGAAGCCGCTGTAGCAGGCGCAGTGGAAGCTGCCCGGCTGGTTTTGGCAGACCTGGCTGCAGCCGCCATTCTCTTGGCTGCACTCGTTGACATCTGCAAACAAGGACAGGCTGCAGGGGTGGTGGGGGAGGGGTGTGGG
Organism: Propithecus coquereli; assembly: GCF_000956105.1. NCBI lineage: Eukaryota > Metazoa > Chordata > Mammalia > Primates > Indriidae > Propithecus > Propithecus coquereli. Next base: position 65,470 of record NW_012153485.1, read on the forward strand.
CGTTGGGGGAGGGGCGCGGGTGCCCTGGCGGTGGGGGAGGCGGCAACAGGCGGGAGGCAGAACGAATCCCTTGGGATGGGCCAGCCTGAGGGCACAGCCTGGTCCCGGACTGTGCTGCTATTCCGCCCCCAGCCCCCAACCGCAGTCTTTGCTCACGCCTGAGCCTGCGCTAGCTCGGGAGGTCAGAGGTGAAATCACCGCCCTCTCCTGGCATTCCGCTCCTGCCACCTGCCCGCCCCTCCAGGTCTCCCAGGGAGCCCCCACCCGCCCACCTGGGGGCACAGTGGGGCCGCGGGGGCCCTTCCCACCGCAGGGCAGCGGTGGCGGCCCCTACCTTTGTCACAGAGCCGGCCCCCCCAGCCGGCGTTGCACAGGCAGAAGAAGTTGCCCATGAGGTCCTGGCAGACTTGGGCGCCCTCCTTATCGCAGGGGTTTGGAGTGCACTGGTCGGGCAGGCCTGAGTCGGAGGACACAGAGGAGCCGCCTGAGCTGCGCCCGAGCCTCCCCCGCTGCTGGGAGCGGGCCCGGGGCCCCCGGCACTGGCCTAGGCCGGTCGAGTCCCACCTCTGGGCAGGAGCTAGGCCCTGGGCCCGGTTCCGGGAAAACCCAGTCAGCTGGGAGGAAGCAGCTGGGCCTCGACCTCAGCCGGGCGGGGAGGGGCCGAGGGGCCTCCCAGGGAGCTGACTCCAGGGCTCCCAGGCAGACATGGAACATTCCACCTTCCCGCCGAGCCTAAACACGCTCTCTGCGTGCACACGCTGAGCATGTGGGTGGCGGGCGCCTGCAAAGACAGGGAGGGACCAGGCCCCAGGCCCAGGCTGCGCTGGCGGGAAGGGTCCACCTCTGGTCGACGCCCAGCCCCGCCGGTGTGTCCTGCCTCCCGCTCGCGACGCAGCCGCCTGGGCCCAGCAGAGCCGAGCACTCGGACACGGCTGCCGCCTGCCTGGTTCCAGCCTCTGTTTCGGGGCCTATGGCCACAGAAACGTTCCGACGCAGCTCCTTTCTGAGGAGCTTCTCGCAGACACGGCTGCAGTTTCCGTGACACGGAGCTGGCGCACGCCGCAGAGCAGGCGGGGAGCCCCCTGTGTGTGCAGTTACGCAACCCTGGGGCTCTCGGGTTGGCAGAGGGAACTGTGACTACACCCGGAGCTCAAAGAGTCCTTTCACGGGGCAGCTGGCCGGGCAGGAGAGCGGGCTGGGCACAGGCAGGACGGGGGCCGCGCCAGATGCCTCTCCACGCTCTGCTCCTGGGGAACCCTGCAGGGTTCGCAGCCGAGCGTCGTGGGGGCCAACACGCAGCCATTTGGGACCTTTCTGGAAGGCTCTGAAAAACCCGGTGCTGGCGGCCCTCAGGGAGGTGCAGACGCAGCCATGTTGGCCGAGGAGTCAGAGACTCTCAGCAAGCAGGACTGTCTCCCGGCCGCAGCTGCTTCGTCAGATGCGGCGTGCAGGCTGACTTTGCGCCGCGGGCCACTGTCCGTTTGCGAGGAAGGGCCCAGCCTTCCGCAGATCTGTTTCCGCCTTTGTTCCTCTGCAGTCTGTGGTCTGTCTTCCTCTCTCGAGGGAACTGTTCTGCTTGGCAATGCCGCACGTCTCCGAGTCATTCCTTTTCCCACTTCCTTCTCCTACAAGGGTGAGTTTGTCTTGTCCAGGGCGGCTCCTTTGTTAGAGGCAGGACCTGGGCTGACCCCAGACAGCCCACGTGAGCTCGCCCGTTCCCGAGGGTGTCACCGCGCTGAGACCCAGGACGAGACCGCAGTCCTCCCGTGGGCTTTGTTTTTGGGTGAGGGTGACGGGCACACGCTCCCTGCTTCCCCGCTGTCAGAACACCCCAGGCCCTGGCAATTAGCAGGGCAGCCTCTGACCTCTGCCCCAGCCCGGACCAGCCCTGGACGCAGTTGAGGCCACCACGCTTAACACCGTCCTGACACGGGCTGGTTCTTCTCATGGGACCGTCCAGAACCTCTGAGCCAGGAAGGAAGAAACAGCCCCAGAGTGCTAAGTGACCAGCCCACAGTGTGAAAATTGCTGTAACTGTTTCACTGTTAGGAGAAAACAAACTTGCTTTAAGTGTGTTTTCCCCGGGGAGGGGAAGGCGGCAAGTCCATGGCCTGGACGGGCTCTTCCACTCCGCGAACTGCCGCACATCCAGCCTCCCTCTGTCCCGCCCACCCCGCGCAATCTGAAGTCACCCGCTGATTCCACGAGAGTGTAACGTGGGCCGTGGCCGGGGACAAGCCCGGCCAGGCCGGCAGGGCTGTGGGCGCCAGGCTGGCACTGCTGAGGAGCTGGAGGTGCTCCAGGCTGCGCCAGGTGGGCGCTCTCGCCAGTGGGTCTCCTCGCTCTCCGGGACGACGGTCGGGCCAGTGGCCGATCTGCTCTCAGTGGTCAGCCCACGGACGCCCGCCAGAGCCGCCACCTCTGCCCTCCATGGCGCAGGGCGCGCCTGCTCCGGCAGGAGGTGACCAGTTCTGAGTTCACAGCTGTTACTCTGTCAGCTGGCGCTGGGTCACGGTGGGGCCTGTCGCCCGGGCAGATCGGGGCTGACCAGGCTCCTCAGGCAACCTGCGTGATGTTCCAGCTCCCTTCTGAGCTTGTCCCACAGTGCGCCGCGCAGTTTGCCTGTTTTGCACAAATCAGAGCCCACAAAACACTGGATGTGGGTGGAGCGCCTGGCTCTCGTCTGGGACCCTCGCTTGGCTGTTTCTGGCAGGTCAGCAGGGACGGGTCTGTCGGCCGGAGTCACGGCAAAGGAGGTCAGGACCAGAGATTCTGCGGCACATTGGCTGCCGTGCGCCTCATCCTGCCGCAGCCCTCGCTGGGCCGTACCTGGGGCACCACTGTCCAGCCAGCACTCAAGGCTGGGAGGTGCGTCGGCCACAAGGAGAGAGACGGAGCTGCGTCTGCCTCCCCATCCCCGCCTCAGCCCCGGGGTAGCCGTGGGCCGGACCCTCGGGGAGGGAGGTCTAGGGGATGGGTGCACTTCCACCTGGAGCGTTCGCTTAAAGACCCAGCGTTATCTCAGAAGCGTAACCTGTGACCCGACGCGGAGGGCTGGCTGACTTGGTCTTGAGTTTGCCGGAACGCCCAGCCCCTCCGTCACAGCCTCTGTGCCCGGGGCTGGAGGCCCGGCCGACTGCCTGGGGCAGGACTGTCCCAAGATTCCCACACTCCTGGAGCCAGCCACGGTGCTGTCCCCAGAGAACGCCGCTCACCACCGATTTTAGCCACTTCTCTGTGGGAAACTCGTCTCTAGGACAAGAGGAAGCCGTCAAGTGGCGGACACCCAGCCGGGGCCCCGCAGACTTCTGTGGAACTAGGGGACACATTCAGGAAAAGCGCGTGATGACAAAACCTCGCCAGGCCCCACGGGGCACGCCCGGCAGAGGGCATGGGGCCGCGTGGCCGCCGTGGCGGGGCAGAGTGTCGGGGCAGCTGTGGTTGCAGGTAAAGTGTGAGCCTCACGCCCACGGCCGACAGGCCTTTCCGGGGCGAGGACAAGCGGGACCAGGACCGCACGCGCCAGGCCGGCGCTGGGCCTTGTTCTGCCAGGGAGAAGGGGCGAGGGGGACGCTTCCTCTGGGGGAGGACCCTGTGGGGCACTGCGCCCCCTGCCTGGACCGCGGCCCGCAACGACCTTCCCGGGATGCCCAGGGCCAGGGGCCAGGGGCCCTGAGCACCAGACGCCACCACCGCCCCATGCGGGCAGGACGAGTGCCTCCGGCTGCAGAGAAGCTGGAACTGCCGGTGGGAAGGCAGGAAATGGAGACCGAGGCTCTTCCTGGGCACCGAGAGGACAGAGTCCTGGCCTGGCCCCACCGCCCAGCACGTGCACTGCCCTCGGGGTGTGGCCCCCACACGGGACCCCTGGGGTCCGTGCCCGCCTGGGACTCAATCTGGAGTCTCTGAGGCTCCTGCTTTAATCTTAGCAATGACAGATACTGTCACTTCTGAACAAGGAACTCGAGCTGTGACAAGTGCCCACAAATCCCAGATGAGAGTGTTTCACAAAGGAACCGACAGCCCAGATGCGAAGCTGCCTCGACCGCATCCGAGCTCAGGCCTGGCGCCTGCCCCTGCGCAGGACGTGGTGTCGCGCCGGCCTCCCTGCCGACTGCAGGACCTCACAGCACCTCCCTGGCCGCAGGTGTGAGTTGTGGGCAAACGCTGGGGAGACATGGCGCTTCTCTCTGCGGCGGGCAGGGGGCAGCAGCAGGAGACTCCTCCTCCAACCAGCGCGCGAAGCCAGCCCCTGCAGGACGAGGTCTCCACTCCCACGAGAACGCACGCTGCGACTGAACGTCTTTCGGGACTCTGATGCCCGAAATGACCCGACGAACCGAAACAGTGAGTAACTCTGCGAGACGAATGGCGCAGAAATAGCAGGTGGGGTCGGCGACCTGCACAGACGCCGCAGGTCAGGGAGCCCACGAGCCTGTGCGCGGCAGCAGCAGAACAGCCAGGAACAGGCCGAGCGCGGGCAGCGTGATGAAGAGCAGTGCGCCTGCGCGTCCCAGCCGGGCGGGGCCGGAACGAGGGCTGCTGGGCCCCGCTGCGCTGCTCGTAGCAGAGGACGCCACGGGCCACACGCCGGAACACAGACAGCTGCTGCATGATCTCGCAACAAGACATGTGAAACCAGGAACAAAAACGAGCTAACACGCGTGAGCGCGTAATTAAGAAAGAAGCCACTGGTTTAGCAAATTCACAACAGAAAACCGCTAAAAAGTGACAATAAGAAGAAACTGAAATTGCCGCCATGCTCCCAGGCCTGTGTGGACCCCACAGAGGTCACCGGCTGACCCCTGGGGAGGCTCGGCCAGGAGGGGAGGCTGGTCTGGCTACCTCGACGCCGGGGCCGAGGCCTCAACGGCGGCACCAGCAGGCCCTGCCCAGTGGCTCCGGGGACAACAGGTGCGGGACGCGGCCTTCTGCGGCCTGCCGGGCTCCAGCGCCAAGCCCAGGAGGAGACTCCGGCACCCCCAGGGCCTCACCTTCCCTCATCTGTGGAACGGGCACAGCAGAAATACTCCCACAGCACGGGGCCCGGCAGGCGCTGCGGCTCTCGGCTGTGGAGCGCAGACACGGGCCCCGCTGAGCGCCTGTCGTCAGAGAGCCGGGCCTGCGTGACTCCGAAGGGCGCAGACAGGGCGCCCCGGGGCTGTCTGGGTCCCTGCCGTGCGGGGCGCCATCTGTGTGGACGTTCGCAAGCGCACAGGACACCCAGAAATGCCAACCCCGTGTAGTCGCTTAAATGTGACACCACCAATGAAGACTCGGGACGGGCCGAGAAAAAGTTTTGCTGCCTTTAGTACGAGCGGCTGATTTGCAAACTCCTACAAATTGAGAAAAACGGGCAAAGAACGTGAACACAGTTCATGGGAAAAGGAATACACGGTTCTCAGGCACAGGCAGCTCGGCCTCACGCGTTAGTAAGAAAAGCAAACTGGCAGAACTGGTGTCACTTTGCACCTGTTTGTTGGAAGACGATCGAAAAGTTAAAAGGACCCTTAGTTGGGCAGAAGTCGGGAAGCGCAGCCGCTGGCCTCGTGGGGGCGAATGGCGAAGGCAGCTCCGGGCAAAACGAAAGGTGAGCGCAGGTCTGACTCTGCGCTTGTCCCACCTCTCTGCCGGGCGCAGGAGGTGCCGGCGGCAGCATCGCCCTGGTTTTGTTTGTAACGACAGAGGTGGGCAGTGACCTGGATGTCTGCCAACGCTGCGGGCCAAACAGGCCGTCACGCCACACCTGCCCTGACCCAGCTCCGGGACAGACGGCCACAAAGCCAGGCGCAGACCCTGCTCGCGGCGCTGCCTCGGTGTGAGGACAGACGCCGCCTCACGTGCACTCAGGTCTGGGTTCACGGAGCACTCGGAGCTGGGAACCGCGGTGGCCTCTAAGTAAAGGACACAGAGCAGGGATGTGCCCTGGGAAATGTTTAAGTTTTGTTCCATGTGCATTTTTTGTTTGTTTTTAGAAAAACAAAATTTACTTGCTAAAAAAGAGAGTTTAGTGAAAAGGGAGTGGGCTGCAGGGAGGTGCTGAAGGTAACAGAAAGGTCTGGGACCCTGCAAACCACATGCCCAGCGTCGCCCAGCACAGTGCCCCGGGGAGGACAGAGGAAACAGACTCACTCTGGACGCAGGCCGCGAAGTCCGGGCTTCTGGAGTATGGAGACCCATGCTTGCCGATGCACTCTGCAAGACAGACAGCGAGAGTCTTGCTCGCTTGGGGACAGCGGGACGCAGAACTGCAGCCTCGCGGACCCTGGAAAGGCACGTTATTCCCTCTTCCTGGGGCGCCACGGCCTCCAGCAACAGCGCGGTCTGGCTCTCGTTCATGCAAAGCACACTAACACTGCGAGCGACCGCGCCGCCAGTCGACGGCACCCTGCACCCCGACGACCGCGCGTGCACACCCGGCCTGCGCCTGCCCTGCCGCTGCACGGAGACCCACCGAGACACTCGGCGGGTTTCTCACAGCAGCCAGAGAGCTGAACTTCACGTTCAGTCGACCCCCGCTGGGAAACGTGTCCTCACTTTGGAAGTCCCTCCCCGCGCCCTGCCACGCTGGGCACAGCGGGACGCGGATGCTCCGCAGGAAGCCCAGGGAGGGAGGCGCGGCGTTTGGACGCAGCACCCAGGGATGGCCCGGAACTGGGCACTGAGCAGCGGGGGTTGGGCCGTGTCTGGACGTAGAGCACGGCTGCTCACACACGGAGGACACGGTGCTGGCGACAGAGCATGTCTGGAGCGTGGACTCCGGGATAACCGGCACCTTCTGCCCCACATCCCAAACTGGCACGTCCAGGGCCGGGCAAGTGCCTGGGACTTCAGGGCCAACCACGGGCCCAGTCTGTCTGTCACCAGATGTGGACCCAGAGCAGGTACCTCTCCGAGGGCATAAGGCCAATAAATTTACAAAATGCACTTTACAAAATTGAAAAGGAAGACCCAGGAACACCCTTCCCTCCTTTTAAGCGATTTGCCTCCAAAGAACTTTAAAACAGCGCTAATCGTATACGTGGTTCTCCAAGGATAATCGGCCCCTCTCAGGAGCCGTGAGGTCAAAGCGATGCCCCGACAGGGCTGGGCGTCACGAGTTTGTGCCGTCACCCCTCCCACGTGCGGTGACCCCGCTGCTCTGACGGCCGCAGGTGCGCCTGCGTTGCTATTCCTCAAGCAGGAGCATGTTCGGTGTCCACAGACTTAACCAATCATATGCTAAATGTCCACACGAACACCTCTGTGGGCCTCGGTGGGTTCAGCAGTGCTGGGTCCTGCGAAGAGGAGGTTTGGGACCCCCACACCGTCCCCTTCCAGACAAGAGCGGATCTGAGCTAATGCAGGTCTGCGAACAGCGGCTTCGGGTGAGGCTCCGCAAACATGGCGTGAAATTACGGTACGGAGTAAACAAGGAGACCGTGTTCCGACCTGCGTGCCCCGGCCAGCTCTGCGCCGTGGGGCTGAGCGATCTTCTCTCCAGGAGCAACTCGGGAACGGGGTTCTCCGACACGGAACATGCACCCCAGCTGAGCCTCCGCGACAACTATGTGACGTGGAGGTTGACACTTACCCAAGTATCGCGGGTAGAAATAGTCCTGTGGGGAAAGAAAGAGGAAGGGTGAGGGTTTGCGCAGTTCAGGGCTCCCCCAGCACCGGCAGCTGCTCAGCGGGTCCACGTGTCATCTCCGCGCTCACTGCGCAGCAGGCGAGCAGGTGAGGCCCGGCCGCGGGGGGCCTGGCTGCCGCGAAGCAGGGTTGTCTGCAGCTGCTCAGAACGTGCCACCCACAGCGTCTCGGGAAAGCATGAGGAACGCGCCTCATGGGGGCCCTCACAGCCCGGAGCCCTTTGTTAGCACGTGGGCACGGGCTCGTGTGGATGGTATTTGTGGAAGCAGACTGGTGTGGGGGGGTGTGGGGGCAGACATACGGGTCTCTGCGTCCTGGGGCACAGGCAGAGGCCCCCACGTGCAGAGTGGGCTCTAGCGCCAGCACCGCCCTGCTCCGCGCTGCCCTGCTCCACGCTGCCCGAGGGGCCGGTGGGAGCTTCTGCAGGGCCCTGCCGCGGACAGTCCCCACACTCGAGGGCCATCGTCTCCTGTTTATGGCTGATCCCATAGCAGTGTGGCCCGAAACACTCCCTAACTGGAACCACGAGGCCATGATCGTGGCAGAAACAGCACCACAGCCACGGGACGCCGGGTGTCTGCTGCACGGCGGTGCATCCCGGCGTTTCACATACCACGTGATCCTCACGGCCACCACGACCCCGTTATCATGAACGAGGAAGCCGAGGTCATGAAGCCAGCTTGGCAGCTCAGGATTAGCGATTCGCAGTGAAGTCACCCGCTGGAACAGCCGCCGCAGCCCACGGGCATTCCGGACATTCACACCAAACCCTCCAACAGCACCGTGCCCCGTGCTGCAGGAACATCCCAGTTTTACCGCAGAGAAGCGAGGAGAGGACGAGGCCTGAAGAAGCGCAGTGCCGGTCAGTGGTGCCGGGCAGAGTGGTGACCCGGAGTGTCTGGTGACTGAGAGACCCTCGCTTAGAACCTCCGGGAGTGAGCCGCGCGCCTGCTCCCTGAAAGGGCCCTTGTTCCCGAGTGACAAAGGGAGACGTTCACGGTTTCCAGAACGTCTTACTTAGTTTCCCACGGACGCCGAGCTCGCTGGGTCGGGCGAGGAGCTGTCGCAGGGCCTGGCACTTCGCTGTCACTCAGGGAACACGCTGCAAGTGCCTGGCACCAAGTGCTGCAGAGCCCAGGGTGGCAGCAAAGGCCTACCCAGGTGCAGGCACAGGGACCACTGAGAGCCGGGACGCGGCCCCAGGTCTGGCCCAGCCTGCCCGGCCCGTCAGGGAGAGGACAGCTGGTTTGGCAACAACCCAGTGGTCCTTGTTCGCAGTGACTGGTGTCCCCAAGGCCCCCAGTGGCCAGATCCCCAGAGAGGCTGGGCCAGGAGGCAGGCTGTGCTCTGGGAGGGGCCCCACTGCCTGGGGACCTTGTCTCACTTTTTAGTGACACTGACGCTCTGACCCCTAAGTCACAGGAGAAAAGTGTGTGTGAGCACGTGTGTTTCCGTGTGTACATGCGTGTGTCCTGTGAGTGCATGTGTGACTGCACGTGTGTGTGCACGTGTGTGTACATGCACACGTGTCAGGGTGCCTGTGGGTCAATGTCTGCAGGTACATGTGTCTGTGTGAGTGCACATGGGTGTATGTTCACATGTGTGTACATGCGTGTGGGTCAATGTCTGCAGGTATGTGTCTGTGGGTGTGTGTGCAGGTGTGTGTGTCAGGGTGCCTGTGGGTCAATGTCTGCAGGTACATGGGTCTGTGTGTGTGTGCACGTGGTGTGTGCACATGTGTGTACATGTGTGTGGGTCAATGCCTGAAGGTTATGTGTCTGTGTGGATGTGTGTGCAGGTGTGCGTGCATGTATGTGTGCATGCACATGTATCAGGGTGCGTGTGGGCCGATGCCTGCAGATACGTGTCTGTGGATGTGTGTGCAGGTGTGTGTGCACGTGTGTACATGCATGTGTGTGGGTCAATGCCTGAAAGTACATGTGTGTGTGAATGTGTGCAGGTGTGTGTGCACGTGGATGTGTGCATGCTCGTGTGTCAGGGTGTGTGGGCCAGTCTCTGCGTGTGTATGTGTAGGTACATGCGTGTCTGAATGTGTGTGCAGGTGTGTGCATGTGTGTGTGAGGCAGGGTGGGGTAAGGGGCTGCCCAGGAGGTCTCAGCCTGGAGGGTCCCTTCCCTCCTCCTGGGACTCCCTAGGGCTCATGCCAAGTAGCTGTGCCGAGGGGGACTTGGGGACTTCTGCCTCTCCAGGGTGCCCTTTCCAAGCTGTCCCCAAATATCACAGGCTCAGGGAGAAGGTCCTCGGGGGCAGGCGCAGACCAAGATGGGGCCAGTGGACTGCGGGCCTTTGAGACTGACCACACCCCAAAACCCCACGCAGAGAGCTCATCCCCACTCGCAGGGTGGGGCCACCGCATCTGGGAGAGCTGGGGGGGCAGGAGAGTGGGAGAGACATGGCTGGGACAGGCGTGGCCCTGCTGACCCTCCCGGGAGAGCTCCCGGAGAACGCTACGTGCCCTACCGTGAGGACTGACTGGATCTCAAGGCGGCAAGGCGGTGGGGCCAGCCTGCAATGCAGATTTTCTTATTGCATACAGGCCGGGGTCAAAGTGCAGGGGCAGCAGGTTTGGGCTGGAAAAAGTCCCTGGTCCAGAATCCTTTCCGGAAGCAAAGGGTGATTACTGAGGTGGCATCAGGTGCTGCAGTGAAGAGGAGACTGTGGAGAGGGGCTGGGGACATGGGCAGAGGTGACCGCAGCGCTGCCCAGACCGGGAACTCAGCCAGAGGAACGGCCAGGAAGGGAGAATAACAACATGAAAAGGAAAACAAGATAAGGACAGGAGGGCTGGGCTGGCACGGAGCACAGCAGCGAGATTAGGGCAGGCCCGGCCTGCAGGAATGCGGTGGGAGGTGCCGCCCCTCCCAGCAGCGCCAGCTCTAGCGGGCAGTGCTACAAGGGCGGGGTCTGGGAAGGGTGTTGTGCTCTGGAGGTGCAGGGCTTCCCCGGCCCCAGCTGGGTGCAGCAGCAAACGCCTCACTCCCCCCAGGGCCCGGGGAGGGCAGGCAGCATGGCCTTCCCCTGGGAGGGGCAGGTGGCTCACTGGGCCCAGCAAGACACCCACAGACGGAAGCTGCCGGCGCCCAGCATCCTGCGTCGGTCCAGGGCAGGAAGGGCGGTGGGATCAGTCCCTGAAGGCGGCCCTGCCTGGCCAGCCGAGCGCATTCCCTGCAACCCGCTGGGGAGTCTGGCAGGTGGTCCAGGGGACGCACATCAGGACCCCAGGCCCAGGGAGGCAGGGACGGTCCCACAGCAGGACTGGTGGCTTCTCAAGCTGAGGTCATGCCTTGTCCTGGACCGCTCCACCAGCCTCCCTGACCCAATGTAAGACGAGTGGTATTTCAAGGCAAGGAAAGCTTTCGAGGGGAGGACTCCCTGGTAACTCCTAGCACTGCCTCTGTCGGAGCCGATACCTGGCACGAGCTCCCCAGCAGGGGTCCTGGGCCCCAGGCCGTGGTGGGCGCCGCAGAGCAGGACCCTGAGTGGCGCACACCTGGGCTGCTGGAGCACTGGGAGCAGAGCCAGCCGCCCAGCCCCGCCCAGCCAGGCTCTTCCCAGCATTCCAGCTGCCGGGAACAGGGAGGGAGAGCCGCCAGCAGCAGGATCCAGCGAACCGCGAGCTGTGCCCGAAGGTGCAAGGGCTCGCGTGCAGCCGCCCGGCCGCTGCCAGGGAGGTGGGGCTGGGTCCGGTGGGATGGCCGGAAGATAAAGGGAAGATGTCCACACTGCTACTGGGGCAGGGGGTGGGAAGGAGGGCGGAATTCTGGAATGTTACAGATGGCTCTGATGTTAAAAGCGGTCCCCAGACAGGAGGGCGACCTCCCGGCATCAAGGCTCGGTGACCGCGCCCAGGAGGGAAGCACGCTGAAATGACAGCGGTGGTATGGCAGTCCTGGGGTCCTGGGCACTTTTTTGTTTTTCTTGTCTTCATCGACAGCTTTGTGAAGTTATAATTAAAACAAAAAAACAAAGTTATTGAGGGCGCTGGCTCAGCCCCTCTGGGGGTGCCGGCAGGGGCTCCTGGGCTGGGAGGGCCTGTTGCCCTGACTCTTGTCACCAGCAAGCCCCACCCCACGCTCTCTGTGCCTGCAGAACATTCCGGGTGAGCCTGGGACTGGAGGGCATGCACCTTGCACCAGCCACATGGGCAACCCCATGGCCAGGCAGGGACCTGGGGTGACCGGTGCCCACTAGCCCCACGGCCAGGACCTGGAGAGACCTCTGCAACAAGACGGCACGGAGGCCGAGGGAGCTGGGAGACGCCGCAGAGGAGGGTCCAGGCTGCGGGCAGCTGCCGGACACACAGCCCCATCCCGCCTCCCTGGCTCAGCCACTGCAGCCACCGCCTCTGGCCAAGAGAGCTGCACCCGGCCCTTCGATAGCGCACAGCTTGTTTCAGAAAAGCTCGTCTGAAAGGGACCGTCCAGTCGACCATTAGCATAAAAGGCAAAACAAAGGCCTGCAGGGGACACCCGGCGCCACTCTCTTATTGCGGAGACGCTCATTTCATCCCCAAGAACGCTTTAACAGAAAAACTTCCGCAGAGCCAAAAACCGAGCCACGGAATCACCCTGACTTTGCAGCATGAAGTGCAACGCACGTCCACACCGTCACTGTCACGGGTTTCCAAAGTCACAGCTCGCGGCAGGCCTGCAGGTCGCAGCCACGCACGTCCTCATGCACCACCCTCTGCCCTCCCAGGACGCGCTGTCAGCTCCTGGCTGCCCCCCTTCTCCAAGGACACTGCTAGCAGGAACGTGCCCTGGGCCAGCACTGTGGGCGCCTCCGGCCGCCGCTGCTTCCCAGGCCACCCACGCTGGCTCCCAGCACCCTGCAGGGGTGCCGGCCCCCTGCTTGCACCCCCTCCCCATATAGGATCTGTGCACCATTCCTGTAATCGTATTTTTGGACCTGCTGCGGCAAGCAGTTCCAGCCCTCAGATCTTTCGATTCCTCTTTCAGGAAAACCCTCCGCCCCCTTGGAGAAGAGGGAGCAGCAGCCCTGGGATCCGGACCTCGGTCCCGTGGGTTTTTAACCATTGTGTTTCCTTTACACTTTGAGAGTGGACTCCCGGCTGGCGCTGACGCGGAGCACCCCCAAAGCAGCCGTCTCCACCCGACCCGCCTCCCCTGCGGTCACGAGGGGTGGGGCTCAAACGGTGCGGCGCGGAGGGGCCCAGAGTGGGCCGGGCTCGCGTGAGCGACCGGGACCGCGACCGTCTCTGTGCAGAAGAATCTGGGGCGTGACTCTCACGGGACCCCGGGAAGGGAGGTCGCGGTGCCGCGGAAGCCCCGGGTCCCCGCAGTGCGCGCAGGGGCCTGGCTCCCCAGACGCCCCCGGCCCCGCTCACCGTCTCGGGGTCGTTCTCGAACACCTCCCGGGCCTCCTCCTTGCTGCACAGCTCCTCCACGCACTCGCGCTCCAGGTGCCCCTGCTTGGCCTCCTCGAAGAGCTGGTAGGCGCGACGCTGCCTGGGCCCCAGGAACTGCGCCGCCTCCCGCGCCCGCAGCAGCACGGCTGCGAGAGAGGCGCGGCGGCCGTCAACCTGCGCCCCGGCCCCGCGCGCCCCCGCCGCGCGCCCCCGACC
>NW_012153485.1:79185-81174 GCF_000956105.1 Propithecus coquereli
GGGGCGGGGACAGGCCCGGGGCGGGCGGGGCGCGGCGTCTGCGGGCGCCCGAGCCGGTTCTCGCCGGGGACATCCGGGCTGCAGGGGCGCAGGTCGCCGAGCGCGGCTGTCCCCGGGGCCACACCGGTTAGACCAGTGTGACCTGGAAGAGGAGTTCCTCCCAGTTGCGACCGGCGTCTTTGTTCCGGGGGGCGGGGGGAGGAGAAGTAACAGGCGGTTCAACGCGACCAGGTGCCATTTGACAGGTTTCCAGATACGAGATTGGAGCCTCTTCTCCAGCCCCTGCCTCCCGCACCTGCGGCACCCTGTTTGGACTCTTCTTTCTCAGGCACATTTTCTCGAGATTTAAAACCCACCGAAGGAAAGATAAACTGAGGTCAAACCCGGTCCCTTCGGGGCCGGGCAGTGGGATTAAGTTATTTCCTTTTGTCATTTCTGATTTCTGTAATGATGACATTCAAAACCTTGAGGTTTCCCAGTAGATAGTTAAGCTGAAAGCGACATTGTGCTTGTTCTCAGAGACCAAGACTTTGTGTCTCCTGTGTCGGGACGTTTGGCAAAGTCACAGGCAAAACCCACAAACAAACGAAGCGGAGCACAGCAGACCGCCGGCGGGGACGGGGCCGGGCACCCCCTGGGAGGGGCCAGGACACGGTCTCTGGAGACCTGCCTGCCGACCCCACCCCAAGCAAGTGCCGCGAAAAGTCCCCCTCCCCAAAAGGCGGGCCCTGGCTGCTGGCGGATGCCTCTGCGCCCCTGTCACCGGGAGGACAGAGCGTAATTGCTGGCAGAAATCTTTGAAGTCTTCAGTGCAAAGGTGGAGTCAATCAGCGGGAACCTGTTCATTTAGGGACTCGGATGTCACAGGGATGACCTTCAAAGAGAAGTAAAACCGAACAGGTACGTCACCTGCACCTGCGTCTGAGCCACAAGGCACTGCCACACCCCCTTCCCAAGGCTGCCGCGCCTGCAAAACCAAGGCTGCTCAAAAAGAATATTTATCGCCTTGGTTTCCTGCTTGCTCTTAAAGAGCAGGCCTGGCGTCAGACATCTGGGTGGGGCGATACACTCTGCAGTCAGTATTTACGAGGCTGTTGAGTAGCACAGGTCGCTCATCCGCCCACCGTGCGCCACACGTGGTCTAGGCACCTCTGCTGTTCCCCGGGGTTCCACGCCAGCAGCCCGTGGAAACTTCAGAGTGTGTATACTCCTGGAAATTGATTGCAATTATTTTCTGCACATTTGTGTGGTTTTGGAGAGTTATAGAGTGCGTGGAATTCCCAGAGTTATTTGATTCATTTAAGAGGGACCGTCTCTGGCATCTGCAGGTACCTCTGAGGCAGCCCGCACAGGCGTGTGAGCCCACGGCTGCAGGTGACCACGTGTCAGCATGGCCTAGGTGGATGGAGCCGGAAAGGCCTCCTGGCCTCCTTTGGGCCTGGACCTCACTCCCCTTCCCCATGTTCCCAAATTCACCCCTTCTATTGAGTTAGTTTCCCAGTAAATAACAATGTCTCCCATTGGGTAGAGACTTGGTTTAATAAAACCCTTCCTGTGCAGGCACCATTTTGATTTCGATAACGGGGCACACAGAAGGCAGACATGGGAGCGAGGGGGGTGTCCAACTCCAAATGTTCTACCAGTGCAGAAAATTTGCTCTAAAGCAGACATGGACAATTAGTAAGAAACAACTTTTTTTTTTTTTTTTGAGACAGAGTCCTACTCTGTTGCCCAGGCTAGAGTGAGTGCCGTGGCGTCAGCCTAGCTCACAGCAACCTCAAACTCCTGGGCTCATGTGATCCTTCTGCCTCAGCCTCCCAAGTAGCTGGGACTACAGGCATGTGCCACCATGCCCGGCTAATTTTTTCTATATATATTTTCAGTTGTCCAGCTAATTTCTTTCTATTTTTAGTGGAGACTATTTTTAGTGGGGTCTCGCTCTTGCTCAGGCTGGTCTCGAACTCTTGAGCTCAAGAGATCCTCCTGCCT
>NW_012153485.1:94443-95991 GCF_000956105.1 Propithecus coquereli
CGCCAGGGGACCGGCCTTGTGGTCAGACGGTGGAACCCTCCGCCCACCCCCAGCCTCGGGGAGGGGAGACGCTGAGGGCTGAGGCGATCACAGTGACTGGTGACGTGACCAGCCACGTGACCAGCCACGCCTGCCCCACGAGGACGGGGTTCAGAGAGCTTCTGGGCCGGCGAACACCTGCAGGTGCAGAGGGCGGGGCCCCCGCGCCCTGGCCCGTGTGTCTTCCACCCAGCTCCTCACCTGTGTCCTCTGCAGTAAGCAAGGGAGCAGATGCTCAGTGCTTCCCCGCGTCCCTGGAGCTGTTCTTGAAAATCATCCGACGCAAGGAAGAGCCTCCGCGTCACGACTGGGGGGTCAGGAGCCCCGGTGTCTGCGGGGCGTCCCAGCGGGAGCCCTCGGCCTCGGGGGGGGGGGTGGTGGCCGTGCAAACTCCAGCGTCAGGACACCTGCTGATGTCCCTGGAGAGTTGCGGGTGTGGGGACCTCTCCACGTTCTGATGACCAGAGTGTTCTGTGTTGACAGTGCAGGAGGAGAAAATGGTGAGTTCAGTTTTCTTCATCGTACATACGGTGAGGAGACGCTTAATTCTGTGAGAAACCAGCAAACTTTTCCCAAGTACCTGCACCGTTCTGCACCCCACCGGCAGGGACCGCGAGCCCTGCGGCCGCGCATCCCCCAGCGCTTGGCGGTGTCAGTGTTTGGATCTTAGCCACTCCACGCGGTCTAGGAGTGTCCGTTGTGGTTTAATTTGCAATTCCCTGATGGCATGTGAGTTTAATCAGCTGATTTGCCACGTGTGTATCTTCTTTGGCGAGATGTCTGTCCAGATCTTCTGTCCAATTTTTAATTGATTTTCCTTATTGTTGAATTTTAAGAGTTCTTTGTGCAATTTGAACTCCACTCCCTTATCAGATATGAGTTCTACAAATATCTTCTCCCAGACCGTGGCTTGTCTTCTTCACTCTTGAACAACGTCTTCCGCAGAGCAGGGGTTTCAGCTTTCGCAGGGTCCGGCTCATCATGCCCTTGGTGCTACATCTAAAAAGTTGTTTCCGTCCCCACAGTTATCTGGATTTTCTTCTGTTACCTTCTAAAGGTTTTACAGTTGTGCATTTTGCATTTAAGTCTATGATCCATTTTGAGTTAATCTTGGGAAAAGAGTAGGGTCAGCGTCTAAATTCATTTTTTCGTTGCCTGTGGATTTCCAGTGGCTCACACCATTCGTTGAGAAGAAGGTCCTTTCCTTTGTGAATCGTATTTGCTCCGTTGTCAAAATTAGTGACTGCGTTTGTGTGTGTCTGTGTTGGGCTCCCTGCTCTGTTCTGGTCGTCTGTGTCTCTGCTGTAGCTGCAGAGTAAGTCTTGAACTCAGGTCGTGTCAGTTCTCTGACTTCGTCCTTCAACGTCCTGTGGCTTTTCTGGGCCTTTTGTCTTTCCATATAAGCTTTAAAATCAGTTTGTTGATATCTACAAAATAACTTTCTGGAGGCTGGGCACAGAGGCTCACACCTGTAATCCCAGCACTCTGGGAGGCCGAGGCAGGAGGATC
>NW_012153485.1:96041-99694 GCF_000956105.1 Propithecus coquereli
ACATATACGCAGACACAGACACATGCACACATACACATATGCACATGGATACACAACATGCATGCGCACACACACATACACACATACGTACACAGACACATGCACACGTGTCTTTTGCAGTTATCTTTTTGGTGCCTCTTGGCTGGGAAGTCCCTGGGGTCACCAGGCACCCGCACGCCCGGCGGACACAGCCGACAGCAGAGCCGGGCAGGGATTGGTGGGACGACGAACGGCCAGGTGCGGCGTCAGAGGGCGCACCGCTCGCGCCTCATCTCCAAGTCTGGGATGTTTTCCTCAGTAGATGCCGATGTCGCTCTGTCTGTAGAGAGGCTGTTAAAACGCATCACAGGCATTTTGTGACACTGCTGCACGGCGCAGGGCGTCACGAACCCGTGTCTGATCTGTGCCCTGTGTCAGTGGCTGCACCGACAGCTCCGGACAGCAGGGAGACTGTTGCCGGCAGACCGTTCACGGTGAGATTCCCGATCACACGCTCCGGAGCTCAGCTTAGTCCGCGGAGCACGCGAGCGGTGGGCGTGCGGGCTGCTCTCTGGGCACCGGCCCTCACGAGCTCTCCCCGCGGGGCGACTCTTGGAGGCTTTACAGACAACAGGGGTTGTTGACATTTCCGTTTGGAAGCTGAGGACAGACACTTAGACTCCCGCACCCGCACCCGTAAGACAGAATCGGGTGTGGCCGTCAGCGTGGTCGGGTTCCCACCGTGATGGGTGGACGGATGTTCCCCTTCCCTAGGCAGGCCCTTCAGACTGGGCGGGGGCCCCGTTCCGCGCAGATGTGAGCTGTAGGGCCAGCACCTGTGCACCCAGCACGTGGCGTGCTCGCGAGTGAGCGTGTGCTCCCTGGCGGCTCAGTGCCTTGCTGGGAATCCGGAACCCTCTTGGCTTAAAAGCAAAGTGGCTCCACAGAGCAGGCAGCATCTCCTGCTGTCCTCCAGGCGCACTGTATTCCAGGAGGTGCCCATCCTCCCTCCCATCCAGTGTCTTTCCCCTCGGGAGATGCTTGGTGTCCAACTGCCCTCCTGCCCTGCAGCGCGTGACCCGGGTCGCCGCCCTGCCTGTCCTCGCGGCATGGGAGGTGCCGACCAGCTGGCGAGCAGACCTGGCGGTAGATGGAAATTGCCTGGGTCTGGCTTGGCGGCAGCCGTGTCTGAACGACCTGCGTCCCGGCGACACGCCAGGTGGGCGAGAAGCCGCGTGCACATTTTGGGCAGGGAGGAGAAGGCCAGAGTCTGGCTGAAGACCCCGTCCCGTTCCAGGTCTCCGTGGGTGCAGCAGGCGCCATCATGCCTGCACACAAACGGGCCTCCGCTGACTTTTTGTCACGGAGGGGCGGGAGCACGGCGGTAGTTGCGGTCAGAGCCGCCAAGCCCCACGCGCACCGTCGGCCCTAACGGCACAGAAGTCCGCGCATCTCGGGCTGAGCGGGAGCTAGCGGTGTCCAGGGGTTCTAGGAGACAGGCGGCCTGTCGGAAGATCCCTGTTGCACTTGTGATCCGCTGACGGCGATATGGCAGCCCCGGGAGGCTGTGCGTCCTGCAGGGGGGTGCAGAGTCCGAGGGTGCCAGTCCCTCCCGCTCCAGATGAGGCGGCGCTCCCCCCGGCCACAGCCTGGAAGGTCCACCGCAGAGCACCACGCTGAACTGCACGTTGCCGAGGTCCACGGACACGGGAACGGTTTTAAAGGTGAACTTTTAGTTTTTCCTGGAAACACCAGACTCCTGGCGGGGGGTGACCGGAGCCCTCTGGGAGCCCGCCGTACCACCCAGCACCTGACGTTTGCCATTTGCTCCCACTTTTCATGAGGACCAGGAGGGAGGTCTGGCGTCCCCAAGAGCGGGGTGCGGGCCCAGGAGGGGCTGCTCTGGTTCCGCCAGCCGGCCAGGCCCAGGCCTTGGGGAGGCCGCAGTGGGGCCCGGGGGGTTGTGCGGATCTGCGGGGGCTGCGAAGCTGGGGTTACGTCCTGGCCGGGCCTCGGGTGGCTGTCCCCTGTTTCCGTTTCTGAGATAGGGACGCAGCGGAAGAGCGGTGGTCAGGACAAAGGTAGTGGCCGGGGCCAGTCCCGCCACCGTCCCGCCATGCCCTGCACACGGCAGAAAGCTCCCAACACCCCTTGCGCCTTCCCTGCACGGGCGGGGGCTCTGGCCCAGCAGGCGCGTAGGGAGCGTCGTCGTAGCGCCCGCCTGGTCGTCCTGCTGTGGCTGGTGCCTGCCGGGAAGTGTGGCGCACACAGCCGCCCGCACAATGGCAGGCCGCACCTGCTTCCTCCCTGCGCTATTTTAAGCAAGTCCCAGACGCCGTGTACTTTATCCATAAACACCAGAAAGTAATTCTAGAAGGTAAGAATTAAAACACCCCACACGACCTCGGTCCGACATTTACACCAAAAACAATCGCCAGCGGCTCCCCAGAGCCACTAGGCGTGCAGTCCCTGGTCAGCTCAGGGTTTGAGCGGCGGTTTCCCAGCACACGGTGTGTCCCATGTGCGCAGAGCATGTGTGTCCCCCGGGGCAGCCGTCCTGGCCTGTGCCCGTGTCCGTCAGCTCGTCATGGGGCCGCAGAGGGCAGGTGGCCTGGTCCCATCGTTCTTTCTCACTTAGTGGCTGGGACACTCTCTGAGAAGCGCCTTCTCCTCGGCGTGTGGGCGCGGGGCGGCGTGTCCAGGAAAGGCAGGTACATGCTTGCTCCGTCCTGTACTTGCCAGTTCACAGAAACACAAGCTGGTTTTGGCGTCTCCGAAGGCAAGTGACGTCCCGTTGGAACTCCCGACTCACCGCATTCGACGTGTTTGCTTCTCCGTGGCAAGCGCTGGGGGCGGCACTGCTGACCGCCCGCGAGGCGCCGCTGCGTGTCCTCGGCGTCCCTCCCTTCCGAGCTGTGAGGCGTCTCTCGGCAGGTTTGCGACGCCTGGTCGCTCTCCTGGTGGGGGAGGGTCTCTCTGCCTTCGTGGCGTTTTCCTGCGTGAACAGAGCACAGGCTGCGAACACGTGTTTTCTCTCCCTCCCCTGCCCGGTCCCTGCTCACACGGGGCGTCACTCGCGTGGTGCCCTCGCCTTGGAGGGGCAGCCGGGCAGAGGCCCCTGTTCTCCGCTCCCGTCCGTGGCGTGGGGCACCCTGGGCTGTGGTCTGGACGTTGGGCCCGGCCAGGTGCTGGGTGAGAACCTGCTCTGGACTCCAGGTGGGCGGGACGGGGGCCTGGGCCCGGTCACCTCTCCGCGAGGCAGCGCTTTTCAGGCTGGCCTCTTCCACCCACGGGTGCCGTTCTGGTTCCCTGCGTCTTTTTGTGGCCCGAGAGCTCACTTTGTTGCATCGTCGAACAATAGTCCACCGTCCCAAGGGCGTCCATTCACCCGCCAACGGACGTCTCCAGGTGCTGGCAGATGTGTGCGCAGCTGCCGCGGGCGTCCGTGTGCACGTTGCGGGTGTGACGTGGTATGTTTCCCCACACACCGCACCTGGGCCTCGGGAGCTCCATGGTCAGTGGCAGGTGTCTTCGCGTGCTAATGAGGTGACAGGGGCCCCAGGTGGGAGGTGGGCCGGTCGCCAGGGGACCGGCCTTGTGGTCAGACGGTGGAACCCTCCGCCCACCCCCAGCCTCGGGGAGGGGAGACGCTGAGGGCTGAGGCGATCACAGTG
>NW_012153485.1:103769-105729 GCF_000956105.1 Propithecus coquereli
AGAGGTCGCGCGCACCCTTCACCGGCCCTCCGGGGCGATTTGCGGAGCCGTCAAACCGTGTCACGGTGGGGCGTGGACGCCCACAGCCAGGACACGGGACATGCTCACCGCGGAGAGAGCTCCAGCTTTTGCGCGGCTCCCGTCACACGCCCTCTCGTGTGTGTGTCGCGTCTGCCCCACTCGTCGTCGTCGTCACCTGCGGACAGGCGGGTCCGGTGGCAGCCGTCCTGCCCGAGTGGGGCCTGCTCTTGCCTCTTCGAGTTGCGAGGGTTCTGCCCGCGTCCCGGAGACCACTTCGAAACCCCCCAGCGTTTCCGTCAGTTATCACGACTGTTTTTACCGCCGTTTTCTTCTGTTCCTTCCCTTTCCTTGCCCTTTCTCCTCCCTCGTCTCTTTCTCTCTCTCTCTTTCTTCTTTCACATTTAAATCTTCAATTCATCTGAAGTGTATCTTGATACGTGAAACACAGAGTCAAGCGGAGTAGGTTTGTTTTGCCACGACGGATAACTGGCTGTCCTCATACCATTTATTGGATAATTTATCATTAAATATTTTAAGGTGAATTCTCAGTGTTAGCCCTTAAACATCTGTGTGGCCGTCCCCTTTTCACCGATGAGGAACTGAGATGAATTTAAATGTGCTATTCAAGGTCACACAGCTGAAAGCTTGAAACACCAGAATTCACGCCAGGTCCGCGGACTCCAGGGCTCACGTCCTGTCCCCCTCCCCAGACACAGGCCACTCTGTGTCATGTCTGAGCACACAGAGGCCACGGAAGCCCACTGATCCACGGTCTCACAAGAGACTCTGATTTAGAAAGTTAAGGGCCCACCTGAGCTCACCCGGCAGCACAGACTCCTGCGCTGAGGTCTGGCGCCGCCTCGTAGGAGAATTTGACTTCCCGGCTGTGTCTCTGTGGTACTGAGACAACTAAACTCCCGTGCGTGGCGCGGTGTACGGCATCTCGGCCTCCACACGTGGCTTCCTGCTGCACCCGCAGCGTTCCGTGGTTCATTTCAGCCGCACGTTGCCGTCTGAGATGCACCGATTGCCTTTGCACAGGACGGAGCTGTAAGGAACAGGAAGATTACGCGGCAGAGAGGACTAGAGCTGGCGCGTGGCTGCTACACTCCTCCCTTTTACCCTGCACTCCCGTGGCGGGGGAAAGTCTGCTTTGCAGAGAGGCGACGAGGAGAAAAGCTCTCGGCTTGGCGGAAGGACAGGGCGTGGTTTCCACACCAGCGCTCGCCAGGGAAGACCAGGCTCCTTCACTGGCCGACACGTCCATGGGAAGACAGTAGGAAACTGATGCCACGTCCAGGCCTGTGAGCCGCCAAAGACCGTGGTTCCTGACACGCGAGGAAAGCACGTGAGGAGCATGTGGAAGATGCCTGTGGCCACACAGCCGTGTCTCCTGGCATCCAGGTCCCCAACACAGCACTTCCCTTTGGAGCCTCAGAGAGTGGCCGAAAAACACTTTGTGGATGCCGACTGTGGCAAGAGGCAAGGACAGGCCGGGGCAGTCTTGAGTTAGTAGGATTGTGGGTGGCAGTAACGTGGGATCAGTGGGCCAGTGAGGGATCAGTGGTGGGTTCCCTGTGGGACAGTGGGGGGTTCCCTGTGGGGACAGTGGTGAGTTCCCTGTGGGACAGTGCTGTGTTCCCTGTGGGACAGTGGGGGGTTCCGTGGGACAGTGGTGTGATTCCTGTGGGACAGTGAGGGGTTCCCTGTGGGACAGTGGGGAGTTCCCTGTGGGGACAGTGGTGGGTTCCCTGTGGGACAGTGGGGGGTTCCCTGTGGGACAGTGGTGGGTTCCCTGTGGGACAGTGGGGGGTTCCCTGTGGGACAGTGGTGGGTTCCCTGTGGGACGGTGGGGAGTTCCCTGTGAGACAGTGGAGGGTTCCCTGTGGGACAGTGGTGTGATCCCTGTGGGACAGTGGGGGGTTCCGTGGGACAGTGG
>NW_012153485.1:105779-107217 GCF_000956105.1 Propithecus coquereli
CGCCTGTAGTCCTAGCTGCTTGGGAGGCCAAGGCAGGAGAATTGCTTGGGCCCAGGAGTTTGAGGTTGCGTGAGCTGTGATGAGCTGCTGCATCCAGCCCCAATGACAGAGTAAGACCTTGTCTCAACAATAACAACAACAAAATAACTTCCCGGGAAAAAATTGGGTTATATTGAATCTGTAGATCAAGTTGGGAAGAATGGATATCCTGACCATATTGTATTCCTATCCATGAACATAGAATACTTCTCATTTGCTTGGATAATTTTTTCTTTCATCAGAGTTCTGTAGTTTTCCTCATATAGATCTTACATATGTTTTGCTAGATTTTAGCTAAGTATTCCTCTTTTTAAAAATTTGTGCCAGTGTAAATAGTGTGTTTTTTATTTTGCATTTCAATTGCTCCTTGCTGATATATAGGAAAGCAATTGATATTTTATTGATATACTTTGCATCCTGCAACCTTCCTGTAATCACTGACTAGTTTAAGGAGGGATTTTTTAAACGGTTGATTCTTTGGGTTATTCTACATAGACAATCATGTTATCTGCAAACAAAGAAAATTTTATTTCTTCTGCTCTAATTTGTATACATTTCATTTGCTTTTCTTGCCCTATTGCATTAGCCAGGACTTCCAGTGTGGTGTTGCAGAGGAATGTGAGAGGAGACGTCTCTGGCCTGCTCCCGATCTCATGGGAGTGTCCAGGGCAAAATCCGCTGTGCGTGTTTTGTGGACGTTCTTTGTCAGGCCGAGGAAGTCCCCTCGACCCCCAGCTGTCCAGAGTTTGTATAATGAGTGGATGCTGGATTTCCGTCACATGCTTCTAATCCAGCTGCTGATATGATCATATGATTTTCCTTTTTAGTCTGTTGATGTGCTTGATTTCGTTATTGATTTTTGAATGCTGAACCAGCTTTGCCAAGTGGGATAAAGTGCGCTTGTCACGGTGCACAATTATTTTTAGACATTGTCGGATTTAATTTGCCAATTTCTTGGAGGATTTTTGCATCTATGTTCGTGAGAGATATTGGTGCTTGCTTCCTTTCATGTTTGGTCTTTAGCTTTGATATTAGGGTAATGCTGGTCTCGTACAGTGAATTAGGAAGTATCCCCTCTTTCTATTTTCTGGAAGCAATGGTAGAAAACTGGTGTAATTTCTTCCTTAAGTGTTTGGTAAACTTCACCAGTGGGCCCTTCCGGGCCTGGTGCTTTCTGTTTGGGAAGATTATTAATTATTGATCCAATTTGTAAAAAATAAATATAAGTCTATCCAGATTAGTTGTTTCTCCTTCTGTTTTGGAAGATTGTGTTTTCAATAATTGGCCACGTTATCAGATCTGTGGACATAGAGTCGTTCGTTGTATTCCTTTATTTTCCATTTTCATGTCCATGGGATCTGCAGCGATGTCCTCTCTCATTTCTGGTGTTAGAATTCGC
>NW_012153485.1:111234-120423 GCF_000956105.1 Propithecus coquereli
GGGGGTTCCCTGTGGGACAGTGGGGGGTTCCCTGTGGGACAGTGGGGGATTCCCTGTGGGACAGCGGTGGGCACATTGTGGGATAGTGGGGGGTTCCCTGTGGGGACAGTAGGGGGTTCCCTGTGGGATAGTGGTGGGCACACCGTGGGATAGTGGGGGGGTTACCTGTGGGGACAGTGGTGTGTTTCCTGTGGGACAGTGGGGGGCTTCCTGTGGGATAGTAGGGGGTTCCCTGTGGGATAGTGGGGGGTTCCCCGTGGGACAGTGGTGGACACACCGTGGGATAGTGGGGGACACACAGTGGGACAGTGGGTGGTTCCCTGTGGGACAGTGGTGGGCACACCGTGGGATAGTGGGGGGCACACAGTGGGATGCACGCCTGCCGCCCTCTGTCTTTGTGTGTTGCGTGGGTTTCGATAAAGCCATAGGAGGCAGCAGGACCTGCCCCTCTGTCCCCGAGGGAAGCTGGCGGTTTGAGAACGCTGCTGGCTCCACCTGCCTCCCCACGCGCAGGCGTGCACTGCACCGAGGTAGCAGGGGGTGCGGACTGACGTGTTGTCACATGCACAGGGTCGTACACTGGTGATTTTCTACAAACTGTCGGGGCAGGCGTTACACGCCTGTTTACCTGTTTGCACCCTGCCCTTTCACATAACCGTCAGTGTGCTGGCCTCTGGGTAAGTGGCGGAGGTGGTTACTGGGCCTCGACGGGAGGGACTGGCGTCGATATCGGGGCGGTGAGGGAGGAGGGGCCCCGTGGGAGGATGCGGACCTGGACGCGCCCCTCGCCGGCACAGTCCCCTCTGCTGCCTCCTGGCTGGGAGAGGGCGATGGGTCCACAGTGTGGAAAACCACGTTGCCGCTGGAAAGAAGGGAAGGCCGTTTCTGACCGCGCTGTGGGATCGTGTCCGTTGGTCACTGTTGAGGGAAACGAATGTGGGCACTACGCGCGGAACAGCCCGGAAGGCCCCAGGAAATGGCAGGTGGTGGGCTCCTATGTGGGGCTCCGGAGTGGGGGCACTTAGCCCTCCCTCCCTTCATCTTTCTCAAATTGTAAATGACACAAATGCATTTCCTAGTCTAAAAATTAACTGCAGTAAGTCAATTAATAAATTAAAATACAGTCGTGGAACATTCCTGTTGGGCAGAGCTCTGTGGCCAGCGCTGGGGGGAGGGGGGGCGGCTGCGCCTGACTGGGGGCCCATTTCTGGTCCCGTTAGCTGTGGCCCGAGGGCCGGGGTCACAGAGCAAAGCATGAGGGGAGGGAGGGAAGGGGCTGGCGGGGGTCCCGGTCTCCCCTAGTCTCCACCAAGGCTGCCTTGCCAGTAAAACGCGATCGAAGGGGCTGATTGCTGTGAACTATAACCTTTGGTCTCTGACCTTGCAGACCAAAGCTTTCAAGCTGTCTGGGGAAGAATGCGTTTTATTAACTCCAGTATGTCGTGGACAGAGATGTTAACAGCCTCCTTCAGTAATGGACAGAACAAGCAGACAAAATATCAGTGAGGGCTGTAAAATACAATAAAAATGAATTTCTAGAAAAAATGAAACAAGGAAAAAGACAAAATTCAAGCCCGCGGATGACACACTTGGGTATGGTGGGGTGTCCCACTGGTGAAGTTTCCAGAACTTATCTCCATTTCTTTTCTTGCCTCGTCACCAATCCAGGGCCACAGTTTGCAGACCTGTGTGGACCCCAACCTGGCCGGACGCAGCGGCCAAAGCCTTTTCTGCGAGGGGCAGATGCTAGTCTCTGCCGCGGCTCATCCACACTGGAGGTGGAGCTAGGGCGCCAGGGCGCGTCCATGGGCTGTGCCTCGAGCAGGTGCCAGGGACAGCGCCTCCCAGGGCAGCCGCACAGACAGGTGGAGAGGCCTGGATGCGGCGTGGTATGCAGTAGGCATAATGTAACTGCAAACATGGGCATGAATCTGACCGTGGTCAAAGGAATGCTGTCTCGGGAAGGTGGGCTCAGGTGGCCTTTATGGGGGATGCCTTTCATCACCCTCCACTGGCATTTGTAAGCCTCGTGGTAAAACTCTCCTGCTGAAAATTCAGTTCTGAGGCCAGTGGACATAAGAAATCACCAGATCACTCGCCTGTCCCCTGGCAGGACATTAATCCACACAACACAGGACGACACTGTCCTGTTCTCTCCAGATGCTCCAGGGAGAGCCATGGTCTGGGCTCAGCTGTGGCTTTTGCTCTCTTCTACCTGCGGGTCTCTGTGTGGCTTCTGCAAAGAGTCTGTCTAACCAAGCCTGTTCTTCAGAACATCCCAGGGCTGCTCCAGGGCATCCACCCTGGCCCCTGCCCACCCTCAACCCGGAGAGACCTGCGCTTGCCGAGGCCCCACCTCCTCCGTACACCCTCCCAGCACCCAGTGCGCACCTGGCAGGTGCTTCAGAAACACAGGAAAAGCCATTGTGCTCATAGTACACGCTTCCTAAACACCAAGCCACTGCTATTTAGCATTTTTTGCACATCTCTTCAAAGTAAGAAAACAAATTCCTTCCCAAAAGTCTCCAACAAAATGCCGATGTTTCAGGAACTGAATATATTTTATTGAACTAAAAGCGTTGGCTTGGCGTATGGCCAGCCAGGCAACCTAGAGTCCCAAAGACATTGTCCCAACTTTCCGCTTCCGGGAATTTATCCAAAGGAAAGAATTCAACATGTGGAAAAAGTCTTAATGCCCCAGAGTATTTACTCATGTGGCATTATTTGTAATAGTGAAAACATAAACAACCCTGTTGTCTGACAGCAAGATCACTGAGTGGGCTGTGGGGGATTCTCAGTAAGTGCAAAGTGGGTGACCACAAAGACATGAAAATGTGTGTCAAGCGTTAATAATACTTATTCATGCAACATGAGAATGGTTTTATGTCCGGCTTCTCAGTCCTGTTCCATTGGTCTCTGTCCCTGTTCTTGTGCCAGTACCATGCAGTTTAGTTACTATAGCCTTGTAGTGTAGCTCGAAGTCTGGTGAATTGATGCCTCCCAATTTGTTCTTTTGGCTTGAGACTGGATTTGCTATATGGGGTCTTCTCTGGTTCCATACGAAGTGTAGAATTATTTTTTCTAGATCTGCAAAAAATGATGTTGGTATTTTAATAGGGATTACGTTGAATCTGTAGATCACTTTGGGTAGTATAGCCATTTTAACAATGTTGATTCTGCCAACCCATGAGCATGGTACGGTTTTCCAAATGTTTACATCCTCTGCTATTTCCTTCCTCAGTGTTTCATAGTTTTCCCTGTAGAGGTCTTTCACCTCCTTAGTTAAATATATTCCTAGGTATTTTATTTTCTTTGTTGCTGTTGTGAAAGGTATTGAATCTTTAATTTGGTTCTCAGTTTGACTGTTGTTGACGTATAGGAATGCTACTGATTTGTGTACATTGATTTTGTAACCTGAGACTCTGCTGAACTTGTTTATGAATTCCAGTAGTCTCATGGAAGAGTCTTTGGGGTTTTCTAGATACAAGATCATATCATCAGCAAAGAGTGATAGTTCTGATCTTGGACAAAGCAGACAAAAACATACCCTGGGGAAAAGAATTTCTATTCAATAACTGGTGCTGGGAAAATTGGGTAGCCCCATATAGAAGACTGAAACAGGACCCACACCTTTCGCCTCTCACAAAAATCAACTCACGATGGATAATAGCCTTAAACCTAAGACATGAAACCATAAGAATTCTAGAAGAAAATGTTGGAAAAACTCTTATAGACATGGGCCTAGGCAAAGAATTTATGAAGAAGACCCCAAAGCAATCACAGCAACAACAAAACTAAATAAATGGGACCTGATCAAATTAAAAAGCTTCTGCACAGCCAAGGAAACTATCATGAGAGCAAACAGACAACCTACAGAATGGGAGAAAATATTCGCATGTTACATATCTGATAAAGGGCTGATAACCAGAATCTATTTAGAACTCGGGAAAATCAGCAAGAAAAAATCAAACAACCCCATTAAAAAGTGGCAAAAGTACATGAACTGAAACTTTTCAAAAGAAGACAGATTAATGTCCAAGAAACATATGAAAATTGCTCAACATCTCTAATCATCAGGGAAATGCAAATCAAAACCACAGTGAGATATCACTTATCTCCAGTGAGAATGGTCTTTATCAAAAAGTCCCAAAACAATAAATGCTGGCGTGGATACAGACAGACAGGAACACTCATACATTGCTGGTGGGACTGCAAACCAGTGCAACCTCTGTGGAAAGCAATATGGAGATACCTTAAAGAGATACAAGTAGAGCTACCATTTGATCCAGCAATCCCATTACTGGACATCTACCCAAAAGAACAAAAGACACTCTATAATAAAGACATCTGCACTAGAATGTTTATAG
This sequence comes from Propithecus coquereli, assembly GCF_000956105.1. Taxonomy (NCBI): domain Eukaryota; kingdom Metazoa; phylum Chordata; class Mammalia; order Primates; family Indriidae; genus Propithecus; species Propithecus coquereli. The sequence goes on from NW_012153485.1 coordinate 115,602, forward strand.
CAGCACAATTCACAATTGCAAAGATGTAGAAACAACCCAAGTGCCCATCAGTACGTGAGTGGATTAATAAAAGATGGTATATGTATACCATGGAGTTCTATTCAGCCACAAAAAACAATGGTGATCTAGCACCTCTTGTATTTTCCTGGATAGAGCTGGAGCCCATCCTACTAAGTGAAGTATCACAACAATGGGAAAACAAGTACCACATGTGCTCACCACCAAATTAGTATTAACTGATCAACACTTAAGTGCACATGGAGGAATAACATTCACCGGGTGTCAGGCAGGTGGGATGGGGAGGGGAGGACAGGTATACACACACATAATGAGTGCGATGTGCACCATCTGGGGGATGGACACGCTTGAAGCTCTGACTGGGGTGGGAGGGGTCAAGGGCAATGTAACCTAAACATTTGTACCCCCTTAATATGCAGAAATAAAAAAAAATAAAGGTAACATCTCTTGCACATCTAAAAATAAATACATACATTCGGCACCACCCGTGTAAAATGGCAAGTCTGTTGCGGTAGCTGTGTTGTTTTCCTATAGTACACTAAAGCAAATCAGTAAATACTAAAATAAAAAGTACTCATCTTTCACACCCCTGGTCCCGGTCCACCGGCTGTGGGTGTCTGCACCGTCGTGAACACGCAGAGCAGGGCTGGGGAAGCGTCAGGACAGAAGACGGTGCCGCCCCCGCCCCCCGCTCCACCCCAGGAGACTTTAAGTTCAGTTTGTGTCTTTCTTCCTAACAGCAAAAGTCTTAAGCTGGGCTCAGAGATTCTTCTTAGGGTCCTTTGCAATGTAAGTGTGTCATTGTCACGTGCAAAACCTGTTACCAGACTTGCTCTGAAGAGTGGTGACTGGTTCTGCAAAAGTTAGTTATTAATCTTTTGGAAACAAATGAATTCTTTCGTGGCCTCACGCTGTTCACTCTGTCATCCAGTGGGAGGACCGAGCGGGTGGCAGGATCAGCCCACCTGCTCCTTCGTGAACACCAGCCCTTGTTAACGTGATTCTGCCCGCTGTCCTGACTCCGGGTGGCTCTTGGCTCCGAACCTGCCACCTGTCCAAGAGCTGCCATTCACGCGCTGTAGGGCTGCTGTGACCCCGAGTCACGCCTGGGTGTCAGGGCTCCAAGGCAGGTGACCCACACCCGCCCAGCTCTGACTCAGGGAGCTCGGGGGAACAGAGGGGAGAGCAGGTATCGCTCCCACGGAAGGGCAGAAAGGGGCCTGGGAATTAGTTGAGAATTCGTTAGAGCACTCCATGCCATCTTATGAAATATTTCTGCAGAGAAGCAAGACGCCGTCTGAGCACGACAGTCCTGTCTGCCATCCGTGCTCCGCCCTTCCCTTGTGATCAGAGCAGATGCACAGGCCGTAGGAGACGTGGGCTGTTGCCAGGAGGCCTGCAGCGGGGGCACCTTGCGAGGCTTCCGAGGTTTTCTTTCTCGCTTCCCCAGGAGGGCTGTGCACGTGCCGCGCGTCGGCGCATTAGCCAAGGGCAGATGGAAGCAGCAGGCGCTTTGCAAAGCTTTCTGTGCAGCCAGCCGGCAAGGCCTCCGCGACCACGTCTCACAAGCTGACCATGGCGCCCACTGCTCCCGGGAGTGAGCACAGACCTCCTCACCCGGCGGGTAGGGCCGTTTCCCAGCCTGGTACGGTTCCCCGAGGATGAGCTGACCCCGTTTCAGTTCAACCCCCCTTCCCTGACGCAGATGCCCTCTGCCCTCTGCCCTGGGGCCTGGCCAGCACCTCTGACGACAAGCCCACAGCTCCGGCAAGTCCAGCTCCCTCCTGGTGGGCTGCCACCGCCTCGTCACCGGTCTCACTCCTCTGGGTTTTCTTGGGTAATTCCGGATAAACAAGGGCTCTCTCGACTAGCTGTATTCTCACCACGGCCCCTCTGCAGGGCACACGCAAGGACCTCCTTCCCTCCCAGGAAGCGCAACAGCCCGTCCACCAAGGCTCCCGAGTCTCTGCCCTCCACAAGCCGTGACCGGCCTCCACGCCCCTCTGCCCGGCGCCTTGGCCCAAGCCTGGCCGGCACTTGCTGAGCTCCAGCCCGGCAGCACCTGCTGGGCTTCTGGTCTTGGTCTCCTCGGTTCCCTCTGCCTGGAACTGGAGGTCATCTTCTCCCAGGAGGCCCAGAAAATTTCTCCAACCGGAAGTTCTTTAAATTTGCAGCACGTGTTACCCGTGTTTCTCTCACCGCTCTGACGAGATCACGCCTGGATGTGTGGGTGCCGGGGGGCAGGCCGAGCTGCTGTCTGTTCTCGTGTCTCCCGTGCAGCACACGTGGGCGGCGACAGACACCTGTCGCACCAGTGACCCGACCACTGATCTCCGGATGTGCAGCGTGACCGTGTGAAGCTTACTGTGAATTCGTCCACCGGGCTGATACGTGCTTGGTGTGCAAACATTTGCTAACTAGGAGAATAAAGAGCATTATTTTCCCACTTTCAATAATAGATAGAATATTGAACAAAGGATCAATAAGGAAATACAAGAATGGTTCCATAAACCACCCAGGCCTAACAGACACGTAAAGCACCCTCCACCCAACAGTGGCAAATGCACATTCTTGTCCAGCGCACGTGGCCGTCCTCTGGGATAGACCAGGTGCTAGGCCATAAAACAATTCTCAATAAATGTTTAAAAACTGAAATCATACAAACTATTTTCTTTGGTCACAATAGAACGAAACTAGCCTGAGCAAGAGCGAGACCCCGCCTCTACTAAAAATAGAAAAATTAGCCGGGCATGGTGGAACACAGTAGTCCCAGCTACTTGGGAGGCTGAGGCAGGAGGATCGCTTGAGCCCAGGAGTGTGAGGTTGCTGTGAGCTGTGATGACACCACTGCACTCCAGCCTGGGCAGCAGAGCGAGACTCTATCTAAAAAACAAACAAAAAATAACAAAAAACCCCCAATAGAATGAAACTAGAAATCAATAACAGAAGCAAAACTGGAATAGTTGCAAATATGCAGAAATTAACACATTCATGTTTTGTTTTTTTTTGACACAGGGCCTCACTCTGTCACCCAGGCTGGTGTGCAGTGACATGTCATAGCTCACTGTAACCTCTAATCCCTGGGCTCAAGCAATCGTCCTGCCCTAGTCTCCTGAGCATCTGGGACTATAGGTGTGCGCCACCATGACTAGATAATTTTTTAAAATTTTTTTGTAGAGACAGGGTCTCACTGTATTGTCCACGCTGGTCTCAAACTCCTGGCCTCAAGCAATCTTCCTGCCTCAGCCTCCCAAAGTGCTGGGATTACAGATGTGAGCCACCGCACCTGGCTTTAAACAATGTATTTAATACATTTTTTAAAAATTAATGGGTCAAAGAATAAATCACAAGGAAATTATAAAATACTTAGACAAGGATGAAAATGAAAACACAACATAGCAAAATTTACGGAGGCAGCGAAAGCAGCGCTCAGAAGAAAATTTATTTGTAAATCCCTTCATTAAAAAAGAAGAAAGATCTCAAGTTGACAGCCTAACTTTGTATCTTACATCTCACATTTCAAGGAACTACAAAAAGAACAGCGAACTAACCCAAAAACCATCATAAAGAAAGAAATAATAAAGATTAGAGCAGAGAGAAATAACATAGAGAATACAAAAACAATACAAAGAACCAACAAAACCCAAAGTTGCTTCTTGGAAAAGATCAACAAAATCAGCAAACGTAGACCAGGAGTCCAAAAATGAGCTGTACTGATAGGAAAAAAGAGAAGACAGAAATAACTAAAATCAGAAATGAAAGTGAGCACATTACTGCCAACCTTACAAAAAGTAAGATTATAAAAGAATACTATAAGCCAACAAATTTGGCAATATGTCCAGGCCCAATAAAAGAAAATGAAGAAAAGTCCAGCGCCAGATGATTTCATGGCAAATTCTACCAAGCACTGAGGGAAGAATTAACATAATTCAAAAAGTAATCTTCCAAAAAACAGAAGAAGATGGAACACTTCAGAACACATTCTATGAGGCCAGTGTTACCCTGATATCAAAGCCAACAAAGATACCTCAATAAAAGAAAACTACATGTCAAGATCCCTTATAAATATGGATGCAAAAATCCTCAACAAAATACTAGCACACTGACCAGCAGCACATATAAAGGATTGTTCCCCATGATCAGGTGGAATCTATCCCAGGAATGCAAGGGTGGTTCAACAGAAGAAAACCAACTAATAGAATACACCATATCAGTAGAATGAAGGAGAAAAAAACTACACAATCATCTCAACTGAAGCAGAAACGGCATTTGACAAAATCTAACACTGTTTAATAAGAAAAACACTGAACAGCTGGGAACAGAAGGACAAGATAAAGGGCATTAACATGATAAAGGACATTCACCAGAAAACCCACAGCTAGCTTCATGCTCAGTGACAAAAGACTGAAGCCTTCCCCCAGGGATCAGGAACAAGACAAGGATGCCCCTTCTACCACTGTTAGTCAACATGGTGCTGGAAGTTCTGGCTAGAGCAAGTAGGCAAGAAAAAAGGCATTCAAATTATAAAGGAAGAAGTAAAACTATCTCTATTTGCAGACGACATGATTTCACATATAGAAAATCCCAAATCATCCACAAAAAAACCTACTAGAGCTAATAAAAAAATTCAGTTAAGTTTTAGGGTACAGGATCAATACATAAAAATGAATTGTGTTTCTTTACACCATCAGTGAACAATCCAAAAACAAAATTAAGAAAACAATTTAATTACAATAGCATCCAAAAGAATAAAATACCTAGGAATGAATTTTTTTTTTTTTTTGAGACAGAGTCTCACTGTGTT
>NW_012153485.1:120704-147655 GCF_000956105.1 Propithecus coquereli
CGCCCGGCCCCTAGGAATGAATTTAACAAAGGAAGTGAAAGATTTGTGCACTGAAAACTGTAATACTTTGCTGAAAGAAATTAAAGAAGACCTAAAAATGGAAAGACACCCCATGTTCATGGATTGGAAGTCTGCATGTTGTTAAGATGGAATACCTCCCAAAGTGGTCTACAGATTCAGTACAATCCCCATCAGATTTCTAAGACCTTCTTTTCAGAAATGGAAAAGCCATCCTCAATTTTATGTGGAATTATAAGGGATCCTGAACAGCTAAATGATACCAAGAAAGAACAAAGTTGGAGGCTGTCTCAGTTCGTTCAGACCGCTATAACAAAATACCTTAGACTGGGTAATTTGTAAACAATGGAAATTTATTACGCACAGTTCTGGAGACGTGGAAATCCAAGATCAAGGTGGTGGCATATTTAGTGTCTGATGGGGACCTGTTCCTCATAAATGGTGTTTTGCCTTCTTTGTGTCTGCACACGGTGTAAGGGTGCAGGGCCTCCCTTGAGCCTCTTTCGTAAGGGCGCTAATCCCATTCATGAGGGTAGGGGCCTCTTGACAATCTCTTCCCACAGGGCCCACCTCTCAATACCATCACCATGGGGGTTAGGTTTCAACATAGGAATTTTGGGGGAACACACACATTCAGACCACAGCAGATACGTCATACTTCTCAATTTCAAAACTTATTACAAAGCTCCAGTGATCAGAACAGTATGGTACTGGCCTCAGGGTAAACACGTACATAGAACAATGGAATTAAGCTGAGAGTTTTGAAATAGACCCAAACATCTAGGCCCAGTGATTTTTTATGAGGATGCCAAGATCACGCAATAGGGGAAGAACAGGTTCTTCAACACAGGGTCTTCTGAGACGGCTGGACAGCCACAGGAATAAGAAGTTAGACCCCACCTCACTCTACATGATCAATACAAAATTCAACTCAAATGGATCAATGACCTTAATATGAGAGCTAAAACTATAAAACTAATAGAAGAGAATAAGGATAAATATTCATGACTTTGGATGTGTTGATGGATTCTCAGCTTTGACACCAAAAGCATGCGCAACAAAAGAAAAAAATGGATACAGCGGACAACATAAAAACTAAGAACTTTTGTGCGTCAAAGGGCCTTCTCAAGAAAGTGAAAAGACAACCTCCGACCTGGGAGAAAAATACTTGCAAAACATGTATCTCATAAGGGTTAGCATCCAAAATGTATAAAGAACCTCTAGCAACTCAACAACAAAAGACAAACCACCCAATTTTAGAACGGGCGAAAGACCTGACTAGGTAATTCTCCAAAGAAGGTACACGAACGGCCAACAAGCACATGCAGACGTCGTTCAACACCATTAGTCATTAAGGAACCGCAAATCAAAACCACAGTGAAATGCCACTTCATCCCCACAAAGACGGCTGTCATTTTTCTCACGTGGAAAAGGGCAAGAACGTGAAGAAACCGGAGCCCGCGTGCGTTCCTGGTGGGGCTGTAAGTGGAGCAGTTGCTGTGGGAAACCGTTGGTGCTTCCTCACGAACGACCCAGCAATTCGGATCCTAGGCGAGACCCAGCAGAAACGAAGACACGCCCCGCAGAAACTCGTGCACACGCATTTGCACCTGCGTCGTTCACAGCAGGCAGAGGCGGGAGCCACGCAGACGCCCTTGGACAGACAAACCTACGAACAAACTGCTTAGTCCACACGACGGGACGGTGCCCTCCGCAGACAGGAAGGAAGGACGGACTCAGGCTACGACTTGGCTGAACCTCGACAACACTGTTCTCACTGGAAAAAGGGGGACTCAAAAGGTCACATAGTGCACGATTCCTTGTATGTACAACAGCGGAACACACAGAGCCAGAGACAGAAACCAGGCTGGGCTGGGAGGAGGGGGTGAGCAGTTGTTATTTAATGGGTCTGAGCGGCTTTTTTGGGGCGACAACAGTGTTCTGAAACTCCGGCGAGGCAGCGGCTGCGCCGTCGTGAAAGCATGAAGTGCCCTGAACTGCACGTTTTAAAGCCGTTAGTTGCTTATGTCAGTTTCACCCGAAAAACATGTTTAAAGAGAGTATCGTGTGATTATATTCGCGAACGAACCCGTCTTTACACTGCGATGGCAAGTTATTGAGGGTACTTCGGCTCACGAAGCAAACGCTCCACTTTCCCTCCCCGGGCAGTTTGCGTTCGTGGTCTCTGCCACGGGCGGGGCTGTCGGGCCAGTCAGCCCAGAGGCCGAGGGTCGCCGGAGACCCCACCTTTCCGACCCATCCCGCGACTCTAGAGAGCATCTGACCTTCTCTGTCTGCTCAGAGCCCGGATCTGGTGTCACTGCTGCTGTTTCGGGCTTTCAAATTTGTCCGACAAAGGTGGCTCTGCTCACCTGTGGGGACCACCGCGGCCCCTGTGGGCCTCCCTCGAGGAGGACACCAGGCGGAGCAGAGCACGTGGTCGGAGCGCAGGCACCGCCGTCGCGCTGGGAGCTCTGGCCGGAGAAGCCTCCAGCACGGGCTGGCGGGATGGGCGCCGCTGCGTGCGGGTGCGTGGCTCGGTGGCACGGCTGCTCCGGTCCCGTACGTGGTGCGGAACTGCCAGGCTTCTGGGGCCGCCCGGAGGGCTCTGCTCGCTCCGGGTCACTGTGTCTCCAGCCCACCCTCCATTCACCCTCTTCCCTCCCCCAGGTCGGGATTTCCTAAGTCTGGGACTTAACCGCCTAGGCTCAACCTGGGGCTTCCTGCCCGGCCTCCTGCCCGTGGGAGGCCGTGCCCCGCCCCTCTGCCACGCGTGGCGTCCCCTCTGGTGGACACACCGCTGCTCGTGGGAGCTGCGCAACACGCCGCAGTCACTCCTGCTCCAAGGAGACCAGAACAGTCGGTAACTATGACTAAGCGAGAAGGTTCCGTCATGTCTGCGTCTGCCAGACTTCCAGCTCCCGGGGCCAAGCGCGGGATCACGCTCACGGCCGCGGCGGAGGCCCTGGCGCGAGGCCGCTGTTTCGTAGTGCTGGCCTCTCTGGACAAAGCTGCCTTCCGTGTCCAGGTTTGTCAACGTCCTGGGAAGATGCCCAGCAGGTCTCTCGAGAACACGACCGCGGTCCCGGACCACGTCGGAGCGGGTCCGTCTGAGTTTCGCAAGGCCCAGGACCGTGTTGCGCTGATAGAAGAATGTGGTCCGTGCTCTGCGGTAACCCACAAAACTCCACCGAGATTCTTGGAAGAAAAACCACCGTGTTCCTCCAGATGTTTTGAAATGTTAACCCTAAATGTGGCCCAGAGAATTTAGAAGGGAAATGGAATTTTGTTTATCCTTCTTGGCGGCAGTTAGTTATCCCGTCCTGCAGCCAGAAGCACACTCAGCACCACTCCGGGCCGGGCGAGCCTTGGGGTCCTGGCCCGAGCGCAGCTGGGCCGAGTCCGTCTGGGGAGGCGTCTGCATTCCTGGCTGCGCGGCCGGGCTTGGTTTTCACAGCCCTTTAAAGGGACGCAGCCAGGGAAGAAAGTGCGCAGGAAGCCTTCTGTTCGCAGGAGTCGGGTGGGGACCCTGGGGGCTCCTGCCGCGGATGTGGCCCAGCACGCGGCGAAGCCCCACAGATGGCGCCAGAGCCCCCTGAACTGCCGTGCCCAGCGCACAGGTGGACACTCGCCAGCTGCCGAGTCCTGGGAGGGGAGGGGGTGTGCGGCCCCACGGGGACCACAGAGGCCTGGCCCCTCCCCCGACCCACAGACGCCGGTCTTCAAGCCGCGGGGTTGGGGGTCATGACTCACGGACATAGCCGTGAGACCAGGGTGGGCACCGCCCTTCTCCTAGCCTCAGTTTCCCCTCCATGCAACAGGAACAAACCTTCCCACCTCACAGGGTGGTCTCGGACGTCTGTGCTGGCACACAGAAAACGTCACAAGCTGTCACGACCGCGCATTATCGCACCTTAACGAGAAGGCCTCGCTGTACAAGAGCTCTGACGGCCTCGGCCTCCCGCCAAGCTCTGTTCCTGCTCTTGCCGGGTCTGTCTCTCCCCGTGGACCCTGGTGCTGACACGGGCGCCGTGTCCCGGGTCACCGTGCTCCTCCGCCTGGGCCAGCAGGGGAGGCCTGTCCGCCAAGGCCTGCGTGGGCAGGAGCCCAGGCCTGTGCCTTTGGGAGGAAGCTGGTCCTGGCCGGGCCAGCCAGAGCCGAGGCTCCGCCAAGAGAGGAGGCTGGAGAGACGCTCGGCCAGGCCGCGGCGCCTACTCCCTGCGCAGACACGTGCAGACGCCCAGCAGAGCCAGGGAGGGCGGGCAGCCTTCTGGGGTGACTGTCCTTGTCCCCGAGTGTCACAGGAGGTAGCCACAGCCACCCTCCAGGGGCTGGTGTTGGGGTGCCAGGCGAGGCTCGGGGTGCTGTCCTTCCTTCCTGCCCCCATGTCCCGGCGGCCCAGGCCCAGCAGAGCAGGGCAGTCGCGGCCGTTGCGGCAGCTCCGCACACACCGCACGCGCCTCCAACGCAAAACCCCGTGTCCTGCCCTCGGCCAGTCGGGGAGGAAGGGTGGGGCCGCGGCGAAAGTGGCGTGTTGGACAGAGTGCGCAGCCCGAGAGGAGTCCCGGGTGCTTGGGGACGTTCCTGGCACTTCCGTGCCACGTCCGTCTCTGCACATCCACCAGAGGGCTGTGGGCTCAGGACCAGAGGTGCAGGCGCTCCTCCTCCGCGCATCTGCCGTCCAGCCCGCCAGACCTCAGCGCGGTTCTCACGGGAGGAGTGTGGCATGTGCGGCGGGTGATCAGCCACAGGAACAAACGCGGCCGTGGCTAAGTGATTACTCTCAGGCCCCACACGCGGCTGCGGAGCGAGGCGGGTCCTGGGGGGTCCGCGCCCCCCCCAGGGCTGTCCCACTTTCGAGGTTGGAGCCCTGGGCCCCCGGGGGCCTGTGGGCCCAGACAGGAAGCCCCCACCTGGCCCAGGAGAGCAGGCACTGCCCACGGTGCCGGGGTGCTTATGGGGTACAGCCTGGCTAGTGCCCAACTCCCCCCGCAGCAACCGCCCCGCAAGGGCCGGAAAAAAACAACCGCAACCGAAGCCCCCGGGGCCCAAAGGGGGGGCCCCCCCGGCCCCAACCCCAAGCCCCGAAAAAAAAAAAAAAAACGCCCCCGGCCCCCCCGGGAACGGTCCTGGGCGGTGAGGCCCACACGCCACGGCCACCCGCTGCGGGAGGCCCCCGGGGTCCCAGCCAGGGAGCTGAGTCCAGACGGCCGAGCGCAGCCCTGAGGGGGTCAGGGCCACACGGGGGACGGGGGTCTCCACAGAAACACCTGGGGGAACGGAGGGGTCCCCGGGCCGAGGGGGGCGGAGGAAAGGGAGGCAGCTTTCACACACCCACCTATGTACTTACCTGCCACGCGCCAGCAGACGGGTGCGGTCACATGTCCTCACCACCCCCAGGATACGGGACACAACCGCGGCCAGGCTCCCTCGCGGCCTTCCCTGCCACGCCAGCGCCACAGAAGGTTTGCTTGAGCGTCTGGGCCTTGCGTTCATGAAACCAGACAGCGCGGTTTCTGCCCGTGGGTCTGAGAGGTGCCCGTCGGGACGGGGCGCAGTTGTGCGTCCTGCCTCCGGTGCAAACCCGTGGCACAGTCCAAGCGCGCGGCCTCGGACTCGGGTGCAGGGGACGGAGGAGGCGGCCCCTTCACGGGGGCAGCACCGACGACCTGGCTGGGGACCCTCAAGCTGGCGGGTATGGGGGTCCCCGGGAGCTGCGGGTGATGAAAGCGGGACGGCGTCACCTCTCTGCTGTGGTTCCTGCCCCTTCCTTCCTAGAGGAAATGCGCGTAGCACGTGGTTCCGGCACGATTGGCGGCGTTAGACCTCAGGGTCCAGTCCTTGTTCTCAAGTTCACACCCAAACGGTGAGGAAACGCGAGACAGCGTTTTCCTGCAGGGACCCGTGTCCTCGGTTAGGGAATTCCTCGTCCTACCAGCCTGAACCCGTCTCATCGCAACGGGATGTCGCTAGTTGTAGGCTTTTGTCCATTTTCAGCTTCATTTAGCTTTTTCTGACATGCAGTAAACGCCCGTATTTAAGACGTGACGCATGGCTGTACGTAGAGTCACGGCCACGGCCGTGGACGCCGCCCTCTGCCGTGGCTCACCTGCGTGTCCTGGATTTCACGCGGACGGGATGACGCGGCGCACGCGTCCACTGCCCGGCTCTGTGCACTCGGGCGGTTTCGAGGTTCACCGTGGGCATGTCGCCCCTTTTTAGCCCAGGCCGCGTTCTGTTGTGTGTCGTGAATTATCCGTTACCCGCGGGCGGGCACTGGGCTGCTTCGGTCTGGCGATTGCAGACAGGGCTGTCACGGACGGCTCTGAGTCGGCCGGATGGGGACGTTCCTAGAACCGACGCCCACCCTGCGTAGCTTTGCGAGAAGCCGCCAGACTGTGTCTAAGGTGGTTCTCCAGCTCCACAGTCCTGCCAGCCGCGGGGAATGTTCCGGTTGCTCCACATTCTCGTCAACACTTGGCCTGGGCGGGTTTTTATTTTAGCCACTCCGGTGGGTTTGTAGTGTAGCGCCCAGTGGTCGCAGTTTGCTTTTCCCTAATGACTAAACGACACCCGGCGCCTTTCTCGTCTGCCCCTCTGCCATCCACGCGTCCCCTCTGGCGGAACGTCCATTCGGACATTCTGCCTGCTCTTTATTGAGCTGTTTGTCTTGTTATGAGTTGTGAGACTTTTCACACATTCTGGTAGAAGTCCTTTGTGGAATGTTGCGAATATTCCCTGCTTGGCGCTTGCCTGCGCGTTTTCTCTTGAAGGCAAAAGTGCTAAACTCACAAAATTTAGCCTTTTTTTTCGTGCAGTTTGAACTTTTTGTGTCCTATTTGAGAAATCTTTTCCAAACTGAAGGTCGCTATCACTTTCTCTTATATTCCTTCTAGAAGCTTTATTATTTTAGTTCACACGTTTAGATTTGTGATCCATTTCGAGTTAACGTTTGCAAGTGGTGAGAGGCAGGGTTTTGAGAATGTTACTGGTTTGTGTTGCGTGTGGATCCGGCGCCGGTAGCTGGAGAGACTGTTCCCCCCGCGTGTGGATCCGGCGCCGGTAGCTGGAGAGACTGTTCCCCCCGCGGAGCTGTCGCGGCACCTCTGTCTGTCGCCGTGCCCCACACGTGTGTGAGTTTATTTCTGGCCTCTGTTCTGTCCTGCTAATCTGTTTATCTGTCACCATGATGACACTTTACTCTCAATCACTGTCGCTTGCCTTATAATAAGCCTTAAAATCAAGTCAGTCAAATTCCCCAACTTTGTTCTTTCTCCTGCTTGTGCAAAGGAAAATAAAAATCTCAGCCCCCAACTCCTCACGCAAAAGGGAGGGTCAGGCTGGAGGCTGAGCCCCGCGACGCCCCGTGCCCGAGAGCGCGGCACCGGCCGGACCCGGGAGGGGAGGCCTCGGCACCCGCGAGCTGCCCTGGCTGTTCCTGAGCAACGCCCTTGCCGTCCGCCCTGCCGTGAGGACGTGAGGCTGTGACTTCAGGTCCACAGGCCAAGTCTAGCGCCTAAAATTAAAGTCTGCGTGTCACGAATAACGCTGACGACAAGTCGATCTTCCCAGCCGCAGGACAGAGACGGGACGAGACCGGTCACTATCCCACCTGCAGGACGGATGCTCCGTCCCCCATTCTCCTCCCACACCCGCCTGGCTTATGCGGACGCAGCTGTCCTGGCCTCGTGGCCACCTCGCCTGTCCCTCCCCGTGACCTCCCCCAGCACCGACGACCCCGCAGCCACAGGGGCACCAGTTGGTCTCCCAGGCGCAGCCTCGCACGCCAGCTCGGGGAGCCTCCGTCACCTGCTTTGGTCTCTCCGAGTCACTGTCATTTCTACACGGGCCCTGGGATAGGCTCACCGGTTTCTGCCGGAGGAAACAGGCCGGGGCTCTGGCTGGGGCTGCGCTGCCTCGGAGTCCCTCTGTGGGGAGCGGCGTCCTCGGTGGCCCGGCCGGCCCCGGTCATCGTCCCCAGCGCCTCCCGCCACCGCTTCTCGGCCGTCAGCGTCAGGTCTCGCGTGTCCTCTGTCGTTTATCTCTAAGTATTCAGTGTTTTCAGCGTTGCATTTGAGCTGATCACAGCTTCACGAGAAGCTGCAGAACAGTCCAGAGAGGCCCCACACGCCCACGGTTCCGCTTCCCGGTGGCGTCTCGCACGGCTCGGCAAATCGTCCACCCCAGGAAATGGACGCAGGCTCGGCGCAGTTCCCAGACCATGGCGCGTGCTTGGGTTCCGCTAGCGTTTTATTTTGTGTAGTGATTCCGTGACATGTTACCACACGTGTAGATCCGTGTGACCAGCCACACTCTGCCAGGCACCGCCAAGGCCCTCACGCTGCCCGTCCTTTGCCCCAGGAACCCTGGCCTGTGCTACGTCTGCACAGCCCGGCGTGTCCAGAACGGCGCATGTGAGGGGCACGGTGGTGCCCGAGGCGGGGCTTCGCTCCCCGAGACTCCCTGCGGGGCCACCGCGCACCAGGCCGCCGCCTCTCCCTGCGGAGCGCGTTCCACGCTGGGGACGCACCGTGGCTGAAGGACACGCGGGCCATGTCCGGGTCTGGGGCGTCACAGATAAAGCCGCCGTGAACGTGTGCGTGTACGTGCTCACGCTCCGGACGGAAGCTCAGGACCACGGCTGCCGGTCCGCAGGGGAGGCGTGTGCGAGACTGTCATGGAGCCGCCAGACAGCGAGGAGATGAGCCCACGTAGGGGTGAGGGCGCAGGGCAAAGCTGGGAGAAAGTCCTGCAACTTTCCTTCTAAAAATCCCCTTTTAGAAAGGAAATGGACCCACGCAGATATGGTAAATTAGCTTTCAGCAAAGGTGCGTGACTACCCAATGGGAAAAGAAAGCTTTTGGTTTTATTTTTTTGCGTTGTGAGCTGACTTACTGCAGCGAATCAAACCGTTCCCCCAACAGCGACCTGCGCAAGAGTCTAGAACATGCTCCTCAACCCCGTTCCTCACCATTGCTTCGCAATCTTATCGCAAACGGCTTGAACATACGTGCCGAAAAGTTAAATCTGAGCGTGCTACCTCAAAAAAGATCTTTCCAACAGTGTTGGGTCCACTGGATTCTTTTATGGGAAAAAGCTGACCTCTGTCTCAGACACGCCACACACAGTAATTCAGAGTGGGTTAGAGGCTTCAAGGCAAACCCGGAAACTGGGAAACTTCTGCAAAGAAACACAGGAGAAAATCTTTTTTCTGTCATAGACGAAGATTTCCTAGATTAAAAAACCCACGAAACCAGTTTTAAAATTTGTTCCCCTCTGAGGAGTGGGTCCTCCCTCCCTGCCCCAGGGCCCCTCGGTGCTCCCTCTGAGGAGTGGGTCCTCCCTCCCTGCCCCAGGGCCCCTCGGTGCTCCCTCTGAGGAGTGGGTCCTCCCTCCCTGCCCCAGGGCCCCTTCCCGGTCACCTGGTGGTGTCTGTCCGAGCTCTGTCCCCAAGCTCTCCCTGGCGCCATGTTAGGGGGGTCAGAAGCTCTCACCCAATTCCCAGCTAGGGTCCCTTCGGGTCATCCCCGGTCACCTTTCCCGGTGCCCCCTGCGGCCCAGCTGGAGGGTCTCTCCCCGGCAGGCACCCCGGGGCCTCCCCTGCCTGGGCTTGGGGTCCAGCATGAGCGTGAGCTCGGGGAGGGGCAGGATGACGTCCCCTGCAAGGCGCGGCAGCCCCAGCCCACGTCCCCGGCAAGCCTGGCACCTGCAGGGAACCCTGCGCACCCGCAGCCACCTGTCCCCTCCGCGCCCCACCCCAGCGTCCCAGGGGAGCGGGGCACGCGGCAGCCTCGGCGCCCCCGCGAGCTTTGTTGTGCTTCATGCTCGTGTGGAGGCCGTGTGGGGAGGCCCACGGGGGCGGTGTCCACACAGCCCCGCCCCGGGCCGCGCAGAATCTTCCCACAGGCGGGGCGTGCCCTGCGGGGTCTCCTCGGTGGGCAGGGCATCCGGCGGCGTCCACGCGCGTCCCCAGGTGTCGGTGCCACCGCTGACCGTCTGCGACCGCCGCAGCCCGGGCCTCCCCGACGGGACGCAGCAGCTCAGTCGGGCCGTGGCCCAGGCCGACCACGAGGTGGCGCCAGCGCGCACGCTCTGCAGCCTCCGCCCTCAGCTGCGCAGAGGGACCCTCTCTCTTCTGGAAGCTTCTCGGGGTGTCTTTGTAGCTGGCGACGCAGCCGGAGGGCAGTGGCTGGTTCAGGCTGCCTTCCTGGCGGCCAGGGATGCGGGGCAGACCTTGGCGCGGTCTGGCCGCGCGGGGCACATCTGCGGATGGCAGGGAGAGCCGGCCCGGGGTCAGAGCGTTGACTGTCGGGACTGAGGACTTGGGGAGACGGGCACCGTGTTCGGGGGTCCTGGCCGGCAGTGGGTGCTGGCGGCCTCCCCTTTCTGTCTCCCTGGACGGCGCCTGCCGGGGCGAGCTCCGCGGGGTGCAGCTCCCTGCACGGGGCCCCGCCGCTCCGTCTGCACCCCGGGCACAGCCCAGACGAGGGCCCAGCGTCCGCGTCTGACCTCTGGGGCCTCAGGTACGCCTCCGTCTCGGACGTGCCGCAGGTCACCTGCCCGTGCCCTCCTGGGGTGCCCGTGTGTGCACGCATGTGCCGTGTGCAGATGACGATGCGCGTGTGCGTGTCAGCATGTGTGAGAGCTCTGGTGGGTTCTCCTGAAGCATGTTTACAGAGTGAGGCTGGGCACGTTTTCAGGACGACATTACAAATCGTCAGTCCCCGGTCTGGCTGCGCAGGTTGCACAGGTGCTGCAGAGCTCGGCCGCGCCCCCTCCCTGCGCCCTCTCTGCCGCCTCCCCTTCCTCTGGGCGGCCTCCCAGTTCGCAGCCGGGGTCCCTGCGCACCACCTGCAGGGCACTGGGCGACGCCCTGGCGCCCGGACCCTCCGGAACGACGTCCAACCGCCGTGGGCTCCAGCGCGCCCCGGCATTTCTCCCGGGTGGGGTCCCCGGGTGGCACTGGCCCCCTCCGGCGCCGACTTGGGGACGGTCAGGCAGCCTGGCAGGGACGACATGGCTTCACCCGGCCCGGCTGCAGCTGTGGGCACTGCCGCCCCTGCCCCGGCCGCCGTGTCTGGGGTGGCCCCTCGTTCCCGCCCCTGGCTGTGACCAGACGGGCAAAGCCGGATGTGGTGAATGGGGGCCCCCACGGGTGGTCCCCGAGCCCCACACCCACGGGGGGGCCCCCCTCCTGCTCTGGACTGGGGGCGCATGGCTCCCTCCGGGGCGGGTCGTGACGCCAGTGCTGTGACTTCTGTCCTCGCCACGGCCCCAGCGGTGCCCGCCGTGCCTGCTCTGCTCCTGGCTCCGGACGAGCCTCCGCGAACCAGCGGCCACTCCGGTCCGCCTGCACGCGCCCTCCCGACCCGCGCCGCCGCCAGGCTGAGCCACGCCGTGCACGAGGCGCCTCTGTCCCCGCCTCACGCCCCCCGAAACAGAGGGGGCCAGAGAGGAAGAGCCTGTCCCCTAACGCGTTTATTGGGTCTTCCAGAGAGGTGCCCCGCGGGCCGCGGGCTTGCGCAGGGCTCACGCAGCCGGTCGTCCGCCTCCGGCCTGTCGGGCGCAGGGGAGGACGGTCCGCGCCTCGCTCCACCTGGCGTCCCCGGAGAAGAAGCGGGAGCCTCAGCGCCTGGCCAGGGAGGCTTGGGCGCAAGTGGGCGCCAGCACCGCGGCCCTTGGCCTGCTGTCCCCGCCGCCCCCGTCTGCGGGCCCCGTACCTGCCGCGGCGGCTATGCGCCGTCCTGCACCTTCCTCCTGGCCGTGTACGGGATGCAGCACACCCAGCGGGTCCGCGTCCTGCGGCGGGCGGGGGTCGACGGGGTGAGCGGGGCTCCCGGCCGGGCCACGAGCCCTAGAGCAGCAGTCCCGCCCCGGCACGCCGGCGGGCGCCCTCTGACCCCTGCGCCCCCTTCCTGACGTCGGCGGGGCACGCAGCGCTCGCCATCCCACAGCTCTGGGGCGGAGCGGACTCAGCCCCGCGCGGACCCAGGCCGTCAGGGGTGTGGGGAGGTGACCAGCGAGACGGGGCGGCCACGTGGCCTCTGGAGTCGCCACGTCCGGAGGCCGCCCTGGGCCGCGTCTCCACCTCCCTCCCGGGGACCCAGGGCTCTGTGCCCAGGCCCGGGAGAGAAGCCTCAGTGGGTCGGAGGAGACCCGCGATGCCAGGGCCAGGGGAGCGGGCGGCCCAGGCCTCCCTCAGGCCAGGCACGCAGAGACCCCCAGACCCCACCAGGCACCACGAGGCCTCCAGCGGCCCAGCCTGGCGGGTTCTCTGGGGCGGCTGAGTCCTGGGCAGAGCACAGGGCCCCAAGCGCTGAGCCACATGGCAAATCCACCACCAGGAAACAGTGAGAAAAATACAGCCACCGCAGAAGAGAACCACCTGCCTAGGCCCAGGTGGGAGGGTGACAAACACTCTGCCGTCCCAGTAAAGCTCCTGCGACTGGTGACGTCGGGGGGCGTTGGCAGGGAACGCCTCAGGTGGGAGGGAACAGAGCACCTCACAGAACCTCTCTCCCCACGACATCAAAGTCTGAACGCACGGCAATGCCGCAGTAATACCCTAGTAACAACAACAGTTCATCAATAACGGCCAAGTAGCTTCACGCTGTGCGCGCTCAGGCCGCCCTTCCAGAGAGACGCACCTGGGGGCGGGCCACTGTCACGAGGCCACCGTCCGGCAACGGCACGTCTAGCCCTTGCTCTGAAACGCTGAGAACCACCCGCCGCTCAGTCCCACCTTTAAGAGGTGGGATTTGGGACGATTTTAAAACCCTTCTCTTTGTTGTGCTCATCTACACCGTTTCAGTTATTTGAAATGACCGTGTATCAGTTTTATAGATTCAACAGAACAAGTTTCCTTTTAAAAAAAAAATCTGTAGTAAGTAGGCCAGGCCAGGTGTGGGGCTCACGCCTGTGATCCCAGCACTTGGGGAGGCCAAGGTAGGAGGATCACTTGAGCTCAGAAATTCGAGACTAGCCTGGGCAACATAGCAAGACCCCATCTGTACAAAAAATTTAAAAATTAGCCAGACATGGGGCGTGTGCCTGTAGTCCCAGCTACCTGGGAGTCTGAGGCAGGAGAATTGTTTGAGCCCGGGACTTCAAGGCTGCAGTGAGTTGTGACGATATCCCTGCACTCCAGCCTGGGTGACAAAGACCCAGTCTCTAACAAAAATAAAAGTAAAACATAATTTAAAAAATCTCTAATAAGTCAAAATACTAATATAGCTAGTAATTCTGAGTGGTGAGAATTTGGATCATGGCAGTTTTCTTCCTTGTATTTCTCCATAGTGTTTAAAATAAAACAAAACAGATCCCTGGGCCCCTCGGTGGGCCGGAGGTGAGGGTCTGGCCTGCTCCCAAGGTCCTTCCTGCCGGCTGAGGCCTCAGGGCCCCAGGAAGTCTTGGGGCTTCACGGGTCCTGCACGGCGCCTACCCCGGCGGGCAGAGAGCTGTCAGGACACACGCGTCCTCCAACCTGGAAGGCCCCAGGAGAGCCTGACCTCGCTGTGCGAGGGGCCTGCCTGGCCACGGCAGCAGCCACGTCTGCAGGGCCCGAGTCTGTGGCCTCCGCAGCCAGAAAGCAAACAGAGGCCGCACCCCCGTCCACCTCTCCTTCCCGCACCTGGTCCTTTGCTGGCCGACGGGTGGGACGCGCCCGCGCTGGGGCGGGGGTGCTGTGAGGGAGGCCCGAGCCCGCAGAGGGCCGATCCTGTTGCACCCTCAGCCCCTCCACCCGCGGCGAACACTCCGTCTCCGCACGCTCCCGGGAGCAGGGGGAGGCACAGGCGCTCGGCTCTGCCCCACGCGTGCACGGAGGGCCCGCCAGAAGTGGTGGAGGAAGTGCCCCCCACCCCAGTGTGACCCGACCAGCGTGACTCACTCGTCTTCTGACACATCTCCCGTGTCCATCCGGGACCGCTTCTCTTCCTTCGCGGCACAGGTGGCCACCTGTGGGGAGGAGCAGGAGAGGAGTCAACCACAGGCACCGGGGCCTGACCTGCGACCTGCCAGAGGATCAGGGGCAGTGGGCGCGGAGACGGCCCCGGGTGACCTCCCACCAGACAGGGTTCTGCCGAGTGGAAATTTCAAGTCAGGGAGCCCTGACCAAGGAACCGCACCCTTGATGTGGGCCTCCCTGACCCTGCACTACACACGGGGACACGCAGCCCGTTCCTTCCCACTCGGACACTGGCTGAGCCTCCCTGACTCTGTAGAACCCACGTACTCCAGGAGTGGCCCCGCGGGGGAGTAACACCGGCTCTCTTCCACCTTAGGGCAAGAGGGGTATCTGGAAAATAACCCGCCCCAGGCAGAAGCCTAAACTTGCCAAGAAAGAACTTTAAGAAACCTCCAAAATGATGATTCTTGCCACAGCTGAGAAATGGAGGAAGACACCCCAGATATCTGTGTTGGAGAGGCCCGGACAGCCACTGGGTCAGCCTCTTCTTTTTATAGATAATGATGATGATGGTGATGATGACAGGTACGATAGTGGTGGTGATGGTTATGGTGATGATGGTGATGGTGGTAGTGATGATGATGGTTATGATGGTGATGATGGTGGTCATGGTGGTGGTGATGGTGGTGATGGTGGTGATGATGGTGATGGTGGTGGTGGTGGTGATGGTGGTGGTGATGGTGGTGGTGATGGTGGTGATGGTGATGGTGGTGATGGTGGTGGTGGTGGTGGTGGTGATGGTGGTGGTGGTGATGGTGGTGGTGATGGTGATGGTGGGGGTGGTGGTGATGGTGGTGGTGGTGGTGATGGTGGTGGTGGTGGTGATGGTGGTGGTGATGGTGGTGGTGATGGTGGTGGTGGTGGTGGTGATGGTGGTGATGGTGGTGAGGGTGGTGGTGATGGGTACCATGGTGGTGGCGGCGATGGTGACATGATGATGGTGGTGTGTCAGTGATGATGGCAACGATGATGACAATACTGAGGTGTTCTGAGTGTGAGCCACTGTTCTGAGAGCTTTACAAAACCACCCCGAAGTGTAGATACTACTGTGATCCCCATTTTACAGAGGAGCCAACTGAGGCACAGAGAGGTGCGAGTGGTTTGCACATTTACTGGCGGAGCCATTCACCAGCCAAGACCAGGTCTCCCGACTCCCACCCCAACATGACCCCACAGGAGGTCCAGGGGGCCCACACACACCCTGAGGTTGGCCCTGGCGTCTATGGTGGTGCCGGAGTGTGTGCAGGTTGGAGTGCGGGAGGGTGAGGAAGAGGAGAGGGGGAGGAAGAGGCGGGGCCATGCCCCGCCCAAGGCCCATCCTCAACAGCCCTGCCGGCGGCACACGACTGTCACAGGCAAGTTCACAGAAAGCCCTCTCAGGCCCAGCCTGAAAAGCGCAGGCACCTTCCCGGTGGCTCGTGTGGCTTTGCGTGGGTGAGGGTCTCGTCTTTACCTCCTCGGCGTGGTCTCGCAGATCGATCTCCACGAACACAGACGGTTTCTGTGAATGGAAACCAAAGAGGTGGGCGGCGGGCGCACGTGAGCAAGGGAGGAAAGCAGAATTCCTGGGGGGCGGTGGGCTCCCCGCCCTGGGGCAGCCAGGCCTGAGGATGTCGCCAGGACCACCAGACACCGCAGGGCTTCGCGGGGGCTCCCACGTACAGGCAGAGTGCTGGTAGCGGGAGCACCGTGAGGTATTGTGGGAGGAGGACTCGGCCCTCTCGCCCCACACTACTTCCTCCCACCAGGGCCCTGAGGCCCACAGGGCGTCCTCCACCTTTGCCCTTGGAGGACCAGGCCTTCCGGGTGACGGGGCAATGCCCAGAGCTGGGGTGGCCCCTTCACCCCAGACCTGCTCAGCAGGGTGGCACTTGGATTCTGCGCCCACAGACCCGCAGGGCCACGCCCTGCACCCAAGTGGTCAAGACTCCCACCGAGAAGCGGACGCCCCGCGGCTCAGCCACCGTCCTGGGCCTCTGACTGGGCACCTTGGCTGCCCGGACCGTGTCCCCAGTAGCAGCACTTTGGTCAACTCCAGGGAGGTGTTTGGGGGAGGGTGCAGGGCTCCCCAGAGCCCCGGAGTCGAAGCAGGGACCGTCTGCGAAACAGCCTGGTGAACGTGTCCAGCTCCCTGCACGAGGCTTGGAGGAGAACAAAAGCCGCCTTCCCTCATCAGGTGCCTGGGGGGGCCCAGCCCAGCACTGACGTGTCTCCGCCACACCTCAGGTGTGGGGCTCCGGGGGTTCCTCTGGGCCACGGTCACGCCGAGGTCCCTTCCTCCCAGATCCCACACGCTGCCGGTGGCCACAACGTCTGGCAAGCAGGGTGAGGACGCCGCTGTTGGCGCAGAGGCGCAGAGCTTGGACCCCGCCCTCTCTGGCGGTGGGGGGCTCGGTCCAGCTCTACGGCTCGGCGCCCGCTGAGACGGCCCCAGCCACAGTGTGCGGTGGACTCGTGGCCAGTGGGACTCGCGCCTGGACAGGCCTCCCCGTCGCACTTGTGCTACCGCGGCGCAGAGGGCTTGCCTCTCTGTCCAGATCGTTCAGCGTCACGGAGTCGGGCTCCTGCTCCTGAAAGCCCAAGACACCAACCTGGTAAGCAGAGGCAGGACTCCCAGGCAGGGGACAAAACTCTGCTGTGGTTGGGCGCGACCTGACCTTGGCCTCCCCACTGCTCCTGTCGCAGTGCTCGCCCTGCAGCTTCCCCGTGGCGCCAGCCTCCGAGCCTCCCTTCTCGGGCTCTGGTTCCGTTCTTCCTGCCGCGGGCTCCGCCTGTCCGAGAGCACCCTCTTCCTTCCCTTCCGCGCCTTCCTCCACGTTCCCCTGGCTGCACGAGACGTGGGAACGCTGGTTTGCAAAGGGCGTCACTCGCGTCACGCTGGACACTGGGCCCCGGGGCTGTGCGCCGGGAGGGCCTCGCTGGGCAGAGGGGTCTGCGAGCTGCGGGCCCCTGGCAAGGACGTGCGGGGCCGGCCGCTTACCAGCCGGAGTCTTGCACGTCACTCCGCAGGTCTTTCCCGGGATCCTCAGGCTCTGGGGAGGAAGGGCAGAGCAGGCAGCGCGTCAGCGCGTGCGCCAGCCTGGGGCCCGGGCCCTGCCCCGTCGCCAGCCGTGGTGCGCGGCCGAAGGGAGCTCCCCCTTCCCCTCTGCGTGCTTGCTACTCGGCCTCCCGCGTCTGCAGCTCCGACATATTCTACAGAGCAGCCCCACGGTGCCGTGCACTGCAGGGACTCGGGGAGGCCCGCGGCGACTTCTGGGGTCTGGCCCAGCGAGACCAGCAGGGGGCGAGGCCCCCGCCTGCGACCCGGCGTCCTGAAACCACTCTCGGTTGTCCGGAGAATCCTCTGGTCCCGGATCCCTCCTGGCCCCTGTGGGGGCATCGCCAGGTGTTTCTCGTGGTCCTTTTTCCAAAAACACTAATGAGGGTCTTTAGCCCGAGGGTCTCAGGATGCTCCTGGACTTTGCACGGGGGCTGTGGGGCAGCGGGCCTGAGCAGTTCTTCAGCCCAGCCCCACGCCAAGGCCCACGGGTGGATCTGCATCTGGGGAGTGTGGCAGGAGGCGCCCGGCGGGTGGCTTGGTTTCCCGCACGCTGTTCCAAGGAAACACCAGCTTCTGTCTTCCAGGGAGCTGGCAACCCGCACAGCCATCTTGGGGAGAGTCGCACGGCAGGAGACCCTCCCACCGTCAGGGGCCCTTCCCTGCCGCTGCAGCTCGCCGCGGTGCTCAGGACGCCAGCGGGGCAGGAGGTGCCGGAGCCCCACGCACAGCTGGCCGGAGTCTCGGAACAGCCTGCCCAGGGCAGTTCCTGACAGAACGTGGAGAGCGGGATCCGCCCCCCAGGCCCCTCGCCCAGCTCCGTGCCAGGCCCGGGCGTTCGGACCTGAGCAGGGAGCAGCTCCAGGGGGTCTCAGGAGGTGAGGCCAGCGGCTGACCACGGGGCTGACCACGCCGGAGCTGCTATGAAGCCCGGGAGGTCACAGCACGGACACAGACGCGGCGCCTCCCTCGTCTGCCTAGCACGTCACGGAGCCGTCAGCCCACGGCAGCTCGGCAAGGCCGCTTCTGCCCCGTGGCGTGAGCAGCGCCAGGGCACGTGGCTGGGGCGCCGCCTGCTCTTATTCCTGTGGCCCCTCGCTGCCTGGTGGCCGCACGCTCTGGGAGCCGGCCTCCTGGAACACGTCTGGGCGCCGTGCGGAGGGTCTGGGGCGGTGGGAGGCGTGTGCGGTGTGGGCGTCTGCCAGGCGGGACAGGCCCCTGCCGCGACCACTCCTCTCGCGCCGTCTGGGGAAGGCCACGTCCGGCTCCGAGCCCAGCTCTGGGGCTGCCTCTGTCCCTGCTCAGGTCACCCCTGAGCAGCCTTGGGGCCATTTCTTCCTCTGCACGTCTCAGGGAGCCCGGGGGTGGCGGCGGGGAGCAGGCCCCACAGCGGCTCACGTCTCCCCCGACAGTGCGTCTGTGGATTTCCACATTGTCCCAGGGCTCGAGGGGCTCCAGCGAGCAAACCGCGTCTCCCACCTGCCACGTGCCGACCTCAGGGAGGGCAGGGCCGGCCCGTGAAGCCGGCAGGCGCAGAGAGCGTCAGCGCCCCGTCGCGGAGCCCACTCAGGTCTCGCGGCGCCCTCTGGGAAACCGTGCGCGGCGATCGCGCCTGCACTGACTCATACTCCGAGTGTGACCGGGACGTTTCACACGCCCATCCCTGGGGCCGGAGGTCCTGGCATGGCAGAGGCAGGTGATGTGAGGTGTGGGACCGCACGTCCCACCGTGTCAAAGCCAGGTTGGGGCCAGGCATGACCACAGGCAGCCCCCGCCACGGGCACCAAGGGCTGCGCAAGGTCCCCGTGGCTGCCCCCAGAGGGAGCGTGGCTGTGCCAGGCCAGGCCTCCCCGTGAACAGGTGGCCACGTCCCCGGCCCTCCCTGCCCCCCTCCTCGCTGCTGTGCCCCCTGCGGGCGGAAGACCCTCCCGGCCGGCCTCCATGGACACGACCTGCGTGGACCCAGAACGCTCCCGCACGGGCCCGCCCCCTACCCGGCTCCTTGCGCGGCTTCCTGGGGCAGCTGGGAGAGTCGCCCTTCTGCTGCAAGCCGCCCATGCTCCTGCTCCTCTGCAGCTCGGCCGCCGCGCTGGCTGTCCTGGGGTGCATGGCGGCCGATCCTGCGGGCAGGGCCCCGGGGCCGGGCCGGTGCCTCCTGTGTGCCGCGGTGGCGTCTTTCTCCATCCTGAAGCGCAGAGAAGCGGGCGCCGGCTCCCAGCACAGCCTCAGCTGGGGCGCATGGCTGCCCCGCTCGCGATCTCTGCTCTGGGAGAGTGGCCCAGATTGTGCCTGGGGGGCCCCTGTTGCCATGGGGCTGCTGTGACATCACTGCAAGGTCAGAGGTCAAAGGTTGGCCCGGTCCGGCCCAGCGTGGCCTTTCCCGCAGGCCGGGGTTTGGGTGTGGGTTTGCGTTTCCTTTGTGGGCCTGGTCCAGTGTCTCCCCCAGGGTGGGTGTGATGGTGACAGCTGAACACCACACCTCTCGTCCCCAGTCTGTGCCGTGTGGGCCGGGGGGAGAAAGGCCGCGGGCTGCGGCTGAACAATAGGAGTTCGTTCTCACATTCCAAAGGCCGGACGTCCTTCTGAGATGGGGGTCAGCAGGACTGGCTCCCCCCAGGCCTCTCTCCTGGCAGGGTATGCGTCCCCTGTCACATGTGGTCCCCCGCGGTGTCCCCACAGCCACATCTCCGCACAAAAACAAAACCCCCACACGGCCCCGCCCACACCCGGGAGATCGCATTACACCCAGAACACCCCCCCCCGCCAAAAACACACGCGCGCCAGAGCCCCGGGGTCCGACGTGAATCTGGGGTGCGACACACCCCAACAGACGCCCCCGAGGCCCTCACAGAAGCCCCCGCCGTCCGCGCGTCCTTGGCCGGGCCGGGAGTTAAACCGACGTGAGAAGCAGCGCAGGTCCCTGCGAGTTCCACGCGGCGCGGGCGCCGCTTCCACACGTGGACACTGACGGGCAAGGAGCGTGTGGGAGGCTGGAGACAGGGCGGGGCGCCCAGCTCTGCCCGGGAGACGCCGCCTTCCCCTGCTCGGGCCTTGCCAGGGCGTCCTGGCCCCTCTTTCAGGAGGTGGCGGTGGGAGGCCAGGGCCCCACCCCGCACCGGCTTTTTAAGTGCCTTTATCTCAAAATAGCCCTCAAGCCGCACGGCTGTTCTGCCACCTTCCCGCCCGTCCCGTGTTCCCGCTCACCGCGCGGGGCTCAGCGCATTCAGGGAGGCAGAAGGGCCCCGCAGACCAGCCGGCTCCCTACCCTCTCTGGGTCTCCTTTGTGTGCGCCCACGGCATCCCGGTGTCTGAGGCCTTAGGTCACCTGCCAAGCGCCAGGGTGGGCAGCAGCCTCTGCCCCGGGTCCACCAAGTGGAGACCGAGGCTCAGGGGTGCCTGCGCCAACCCGGACGCCCGACAGCCACAGCCCCGACGGAAGCCGTGCAGAGGCTGCTCTCTGCAATAACCCCAAGTCCCCAGAAGCAAGGGGCGGGGGTCCCGCCTGCTCCACCCAGCCGGGTTTGCCTCGGCCGTGCCACTCCGGCGCTCGGGTGCCTCCGGCCTGCTGCGGAAGCCCAGCCCCGAGCGCCCCGTCAGCCTCGCGGGCAGCGGGGGCCCCGCCCGGGGTCACCAACCACCCATAGCAGCCCCCGACCTGGGACAGCACCTGCCTCGCCCCAACTCCGCCTGCCTGTGCAGCCTCGGACCCCCAGGGAGGCCTCGCACCCAGCCCCGCCCACCACGCCCCAGAATGTGCTGGGGAAGCATCTGGCCGGCGCCCCAAAGCCAAGCCCTCGGATTCTCTCGTAACAGGGCTGACAAGGAGGCATTAAAACAAAGGAGGAATAAAGAGATCAGGACTGTGTCGGACGTCCCCAGCCTGGCCATGGAGGCTCCACCCACAGCCTCCCTTGACCATGAGGGCCACCCCGTCTCTCCCGAGTGCCCGAGCTCAGGGACAGCAGCGCGGGTGGCGTCCCTCCCCCAGCCCTCGAAGAAGAGCCGCACGCCCCACGGCCCTCCGCGTGCCAGATCCCGCCCAGAGCCCTGCAGGTCACACCACCTGTCACCAGAGGGATGTCTCCTGTCGTCAGAGGTGTCACCCGTCACCGGAGACACCACCTGTCACCAGAGACACCACCTGTCACCAGAGGAATGTCACCTGTCACCGGAACATCACTGTCACCAGAGTGGTGTCGTCCAGCTCTCGGTGCCCGCACCCCAGCCCCCGCAGGCGTGACCACAGCGCACCCGGAAGAGCACGCCAGTCCTCAGAAAGAATAAAGTATCTGCTTTAATTGGCCAGTAAAATACGTTGCAAAACGTTAGTACTTCATACACAGACGTGAGGTTACGAGCCCACATTGAACGCTGCGGCGCGGCCTGACAGCTGTGTCCCCACCTTGACTTTCACATGTCCCTCCGCTACTTTGGTGACGGGTAACGTCACCACCTGCCGTCCGGGCTGAGCCTGAACGACGTTTCCCAACTGGGACGGGGAGAAACGGGAACATGGACGCGACGTGGACGACTCGCGTGCTTGCCAGCGCCCGTCTGCGGCCCCGCGAGGACGCAGTGCGCGGGAGGGAGCGTGGGAGACCACGGCCCGGCCGTTCCAGGGTCCCCTCCACCCCGGGGAAGGCGGCCTCTTAGGTCCACAGAGATGCAGGCGGGACACGCGCAGGAGTCCTCCCCGCTTGGACGTTCCTTTGAGGACCTTGGTTTCCTGAGACTCGCGGGCTGCCCGCCTGCCTGCGGCCGCCTCTCCACGGCAGGTGCAGCTTTGACACCGTAAGTTACTTTCTATCTGAGAGTGAGTTCAAAGTGGTCCTTTAAAAACATTAAGAAAAACAGCTTGAAAAACGTGTGGATGCTTTAAACCCCATCAAAACGGTGTGTGCTTGAGCCGCGGTGTGGGATACCCAGGTGGGCGTGGGGCCCACGCCCTTCCCTCGCGGACCCTATGCGGCGGGGACCCCACTCCCAGGCACCGTCGGGCGGGATTTCCGTGCAGCTCTGCGTGTCCAGCGCAAAGCGGACCCTTCAGCCAGGAACAAAGCTGCGTCCGGGGCGTGGTGCGGCAGCACGTTGGCGGGACAGGGAGCCCCGTGCAGAACTGCGGACGGCGGGCACGGTGCACGTGATGGAAGCACATGTTCTACAGCAGAGGCGTGGCATGGGCTCCCGTGGATGCCTGAGCTGTGGCTGTCGACGCCCACGGCTCCGTCGTCTGGCCGACCCCTGGGTCAGCAGGATAAAAACCAGCGACAGCACCTCCCAGGAAGGCCAGTGGGGGCGAGTCCGAGCTCTCCCACGACAGGAGGCAACGGGCGGCTTCTCGGGGAAGCGACGCGGCTCGGCGACATGGGCACGGCAGTGCGGCGGCCGTGCTGGTCCCAGGGAGGGAGGCCCCGCTCCTCCCCACGTGGCGCGAACTTCAAATGGAATGCGTGGAGGTCTCCGACTGCTGCCTGACGTAGCTCTGGAAGCTCTTGTCCCCGATGGGGTGCTCCCTGGGCGAGAAGAGAGAGTGAGCACAGCCCCGGGAGTGGTGACGGCGTTTCCACGGGTCATCGCAGCAGACACGAAAACACAAGGACGGACGGAGCTGGTAGGAGGCCCCCACCGCAGCCCTCGCCTGCGGTGTGCATACATGTAGGTCACGTGTGCAGGTGTGGAGCATGTGTACACGCGTGTGGCACTGTGGGGGCTGTGTGCACTGCATGGAGTGTGCAGCGCACGTGTGGAGTGTCAGCTCCAGGGCACGGTCTGTCCGTCTGTGCGCTGTGCCCGGGACAGCGCCGGCCCGCCGCGGGTGCTCAGTCACCGCCCGCCGCGGCGCACGCCTGCCACGAGCAGCGGGACCCACTGCACCTGCCGTTTCCAGCCCGCCCGCTTCACGCTCAGCATCAACGAAGCAACGTTTTTAGGAGGTGGGCGTGTGCCCTCCCCAGAGGGTGTCTACGGACCGGGCGTGGTGGTGTGGACCGGGGAGGAGCGAGTACAGACACGGCTGGAGCACGGACGGGGCCGCCTCGCCCAGGAGGGCTTCGCACTCGGTCCCGTGTGGCGTCCTGGGGACCTGCCGCTGTCCCTGGGCTCCACCACTTCCCTCCCCAGATCAAACCACAGCCTCCCTGGAGGGAGGGGATGGGGAGGGCAGGGGAGCGAGAGGAGGATGCCGGCTATACAGGCTCCCCGGGCTGACCCGCCCCATCCAAGGTGGGCTCCACCCTGGCGGTCCCTGGGCACCTGCCCACTCCGGGCCAAGAGCTATTCTAGCACTTTACGTAACTTAACTCGGCCCCCCAGTGACTCACAAGCATCTCGCAACCCTCCTACCTATGAAGCAGGAGCTCCGCTCAGCTAACCTGCCCTGCCCTGCAGCCTGTGGCCGCTGCCCAGCTGACGTCTCTGCCCACCCTAGCACCTCCCTCCCGAGACACGAACGGGCCAGTCCAGCCTTGGTGGGGAGACGGCAGGGCATGCAGGACGAGGCCTGGGCCCAAGAGACCTTGGGCAACTGAGGCCAGGACGGCAGAGGGGCCGGAAGACAGCCCGGGGCCCGGAGAACAAAGTCAGGCACCTGCTCCAAAGGAGGGACCACCGCCAGGCACGCGGCGGGCACGCCTGGGGCTCTCCTGGTCGGGGGACGCACACTGGGGCTGGGGTGGGCCCGGTCCCTCCCCCACCCCGAGACCTTGCAGGCCGTGGCCAGGACCACCCCGGGAGCCGACTCACTGGCTTCCGTATCTCGTCTTCTTGAACTTGTCCCTCCTGTACTGGGCGTGCTCCTGCTCCAGGGCGCCTACCCCGGCGATGACCTGCTTCAGCGTCTTGTACGTCTCCTGGGGGTCGTCGATGATGAATGTGGAGTACTCCTCCTGCTCGGGGCCGTCGTACACGGACTTGCTCCCGCAGGCCTCTGCGGACCAGGCAGGGCAGGGAGGTCAGCGCCCCTGGTGCCACCACCCATCCCTGCATCTACACAACCCTGTGTCCCTCTCGCGGCGCATGTCCTCCCAAAGCAACCTCCAGCAAGGCCAGCCGCTTGCTCAAACACGGGCAGAAAGCCAGGCTACTGCCGCGGCGGGTGAGTCCTGCCCGAAGTGGACCTGGGAAGCCCGAGGAGAGCTAGAAGCAGGAGCCCGCTGCCCCCGG
The DNA here is from genome assembly GCF_000956105.1 of Propithecus coquereli. NCBI lineage: Eukaryota > Metazoa > Chordata > Mammalia > Primates > Indriidae > Propithecus > Propithecus coquereli. The sequence goes on from NW_012153485.1 coordinate 144,887, forward strand.
CCCTCAGTCTGTCCCCAAACTCCAGGTAACATTCCAGAATGAGCAAGGGCCCAAAGGTTGGCCAGGGCAGAGGCCACGCCACGTGGCATGCGGGGGACAGAGACAGCCAACCTCCCCTGCACGGCGCCTGAGGCGCGGCACCTAGAGGGGAGAAGACTGGCCATGGGTGGAGCAGAGCCCGTGGGTCGAGTGTTGGGAGACGGAGTTTGGCTGATAAAGTGCAGCATCTTGAAGCAATTAGAACAAAACTGCCCCAAGAAAGCTCGGAGACTGCAGGCCTGACGCTGCCAAGGGGCTCGAGACCTGAGAGAGAACCTCCCCAGGCGTCCAGCCAAGCCAGCGTCCACAGACCCGCGCCACCAAGAGGACTCCTTCCTGGGCAGGGACGGAGTGTGAGAGCGTCCCCACGTGTCCACTGTCGTCCCTTTGCCCGTGCCACAACCACCCATCTTCCCGCCCGTCCGTCCATCCACTCCCCTGTCCATCTGTCTGTCCATCTGTCCATTCGCCCACCTGTCCATCTGCCTGTCGCCCACCCACACACCCATCTACCCATCCATTTATCCATCCATCAATATCCATCCACCCACCATCCATCCATTCCACCACCCATCATCCATCCGTCCGTCCATCCGTCTGCCCATCTGACCAGCATACAGATGCTGAGCACCCCTTTGTGCCAGGCCCTGGGACAGAGCCCTGCGCTCTGTTCCTCGAAGGCCACAGCATGTTGAGAACGGAAGAGAAAGGATTCTAACTGCAATGATGGAGATGAACCCAGACCGCTGGCTGGGGAGGTCAGTGTTCCCGGGAGGAAGGGACTTCCAGGGTGAACAGGGGTCAGCCTGCCCGAGGCAGGAGGGCGTTCCAGGCCGAGGCAGAGCAGCAGCCGCAGTGTGGGTGCAAAGCACAGTGGTACAGAGGCAGGCCCGGTGCAGGAGCTGGGAGTGGGTGGAGAGCCTGGTCAGCCTTGTTCCTGAACCCACTCTTACGCGGTCGCCTCACCTCTCCAAGGCTCATGTCCTCCCGTTTGGTCACTGCTCTCAGGGACAGCGCGGAGGATGCCAAGTTGAATTCCATCTAAAAACTATCTGTAGAGCCCGTCATCAAGTACTTTTCCCCACAGAGCTGCCTACCCTGCAAACGGCCCTCCCACCTGCCGGGGCCACAGAGACACCCACACTCTGCCCACAGGACACAGGAGCCTGGACCTGGCCAGGAAGCCCAGGGCCCAGTGGGCTCACCCTGCATCTTCTCCAGCCTGGCCATGTACGTGTGGAACAGGGAGTAGATCCGCTCCGTCTCACGGTCCCCGTCGATGTCCAGCTGGATGTTGGCCGGGAGGCCCCTGTCCAAACACAGTGAGGACAGAAATAGAGACTCTGGTTTAAGTAATGCTCTCCAGTCCGCGTGCTAGAGCTCCGGGGGACTGAATGACAGTTGAGCACTGAGCACACACTCGTCACACGAGGCTGTCACCAGTCCCGACATACACACAAGAGTCTCATGGGCATAACCGGGCGAGGCTGGGCACCCAGACCTCCTTCCGAGACGGGCAGAGATGACCCAAGGCCCGCAGGGAGGCCCGGCTGACGCCACCAGGCAGACAGCGGCCCACAGCCGGGGCGCGTGCAGGGATGAGCCGTGGACAGGAAGCAGCTATCGGGAGATGGTGTCCTCCCAGGCCCCTCTCAGAGAAACAGGACGGCACCCACCCCGGGTCCTCTCTGCACCCAGCCCACCCCTCCCGCAAGGACAGCCCCACCCACAGGGCTCAGGAAGAGCCAAGAAAGCTCAGACCCAGTTGCTTCCGGGGCGGGAGGCTCCTTGGACGGCGCGGAAGGAACGGCCCTGCGGCGGGCAGCCTGCGCTCAGGGCCCAGCTCAGGCACGCCTGCCTGCCTGCGCAAGCCCCCGCCGGGCGCGGCCCGGGCAGACCTACCCCGTGCAGGGCGTGCAGCCCGCGGCCGTGTCCGAGGACGCCCGGCAGCACAGCCAGTGGCCGTTGAGGTAGGCGGACGGGTGGAAGACGCTGAGGCGCTTCTGGTTGCACTGGCTGACTTTGGTGAGGATGTCGGTCCAGTCCTTGGCCTCCACGCAGTTGTTGGCCTGGATGTACAGCGCGCGCTCGGGCTGGACCACCTGGAACATCTGTGGGCGCAGAGCGCACTCAGGCGGCGCCGCACGGCGGGAGTGCAGCGGGCACCTGGCCGTGGTCACTGGACCCTCAGAGGGGCCGAGGCTGCGGCGGAGGCTCTGGGGCAGGAAGCGCCAGGAGAGGCCAGGCTGGGGGCGGGAGCTTTCCCTTGAGCAGACACCAGGGGCCGTAAGGGTAGGAGGCCTGGCCAGGCACGTCTCGTCCCAGGACCACAGGTGTCCGCTCCCGGAGCAGAGCGGGGCAGTCTCCCCACGGCACCCTGGAGCTGACCATAGGTGCCGCGTACGTGTGGGGCTTGCTCCCTGGGTCTCCCCATTTTCTGAGCCAGGGTGGGCTGCCGTGCAAGAGGCTCTGGAGCTGGCCCTGCTCACCTGCCTGTTCCCAGCCTCCACACCTGGGCCTTTGCCTGCCCTCCTCGCCCCCAGCTGCCTCCCCGTCCAGCCAGGTGTTGTGTCCACATAAGGCCTCCCAGAGCCCCCACCGGTTGCCATCTAATAGTCAGTCAACAAACACGACTGAGTGCCAGATACCTCCTAGGTCCTGGGACACCGTGTGGCCTGAGTCCCTGAACCCGTGAACGTCCCACCAGCAAGACAGAGAGAGAGCACAGAG
>NW_012153485.1:147705-148368 GCF_000956105.1 Propithecus coquereli
GCAGGCCTGACGCTGCCAAGGGGCTCGAGACCTGAGAGAGAACCTCCCCAGGCGTCCAGCCAAGCCAGCGTCCACAGACCCGCGCCACCAAGAGGACTCCTTCCTGGGCAGGGACGGAGTGTGAGAGCGTCCCCACGTGTCCACTGTCGTCCCTTTGCCCGTGCCAGAACCACCCATCTTCCCGCCCGTCCGTCCATCCACTCCCCTGTCCATCCGTCTGTCCATCTGTCCATTCGCCCACCTGTCCATCTGCCTGTCGCCCACCCACACACCCATCTACCCATCCATTTATCCATCCATCAATCCACCACCCATCATCCATCCATCCAGCACCCATCATCCATCCATCCAGCACCCATCATCCATCCATCTGCCATCCATCTGTCATCCATCCATTCACCACCCATCATTGATCCACCCATCATCCATCCATCCACCCATCACCCATCCATTCAACACCCATCACTGATCCACCCATCATCCGTCCACCACCCATCATCCATCCACCACCCATCATCCATCTACCCATCATCCATCCATCCACTCACCACCCATCATCCACCACCCATCATCCATCCATTCACTACCCATCATCCATCCATCCACCCATCATCCATCCATCCACCACCCATCATCCATCCATCCACCCATCATCCATCCATC
>NW_012153485.1:151473-153638 GCF_000956105.1 Propithecus coquereli
GAGTGCCAGATACCTCCTAGGTCCTGGGACACCGTGTGGCCTGAGTCCCTGAACCCGTGAACGTCCCACCAGCAAGACAGAGAGAGAGCACAGAGAGCCGGGGTGCGTGGGGGCGGGGAGATCATGTGCGCGGTCCCCAGCTGCACTCAGGTCGGTTGAGAAGAAATGAGGTAGAGAAAGAGGGTGGGGGCGGAGGGCGCTCAGGCGGGAGGGAGGGGAGGGACAAATGCTGAGGTCGGAGGGGTCCAGGACTCCCACGGCACAGGCCAGGCTGCAGCAGAGGTGGGGTGAGCAGGGAGGGGTGCGGGAACCGGGGCGGGAAGCACAGCGGCAACCCCGTCCCGTTCCTGTAACTTCCCTCTGAGCTCGAAGTCACATCGGAACAAACGAAGCCTCACGAAGAAACTCCAGTGTCCCCAGCCTGCTTCTGGGTCCTGACCTGGGGGCTGCCGGGGACCGGGCTGGGAGAGCCGCTGCCTCGGCCCCGGTTTGGATGGAACACGCCGCGGCGCCCGCGACCTCGCCGGACGCGCAGACCCAGGGGCGCGCACTCACGTTTTTCATCTTGAAGGACTCCTCCTCCAGCCTCTCCACCGCCAGGATGTTCTCGATGGGGATGCTGCACAGCGGCGGGTCTCCTGCGGCAGAGGCGCCATGAGCACGCGGCCCCCACCCCGGCAGTCAGACTCACGGCACCCCGGCCTCCCACGCTCTCCAGGCAGGATGACCCGGTGAGCCCAACCCCTACGGCTGAGGCGTGCGCCCGGCCGCCCTCTCGAACGCGCAGCCGAGGAACCTCCCAGCACGGCCTGCCGCGGCGGCTCGCACACCCCCATGCCAAGCGCCACAAGCCAGGCCGCGGCCACAGCCAGGAGGGCACAGGAGCAGCGGGGACCGCGGGCGGGAAGGACCCTGTGGCCTGGTCAGCTCTGCGTTCGTGGCGGGTTCTGAGGACCGAATTTCCCGCCCGTCCCGGCGCAGAGGGGTCTCGGGCTCCCCCCGCTGGGCGTCTGCGCCCCCAGGACAGACCTTCCCTCCCTGCCGCTGCCCCCACAGGAAAGCAGACGCCTGTGCCCTGAGCCTCGAGTTACCTTTGCTTTTCTGGTAGGTGAATTCGTGGTTCGTCAGGCGGAACCATCTCTTCTTAAAATTCTTCATCCCAAAGCGCTTTCTCCCTTGCGCCCTCTTAATCATGAACCTGTCGTGAAGAACACACGGTCCGCGAGGGTCCTAGCGCGCGGCTACCTCACCCTCCCTGCCCCCGCCACGCGGACTCAAACTCCCACGTTCTGTGTCTGTGGTCCCCGCGGCAGGCGCAGACTTTGAACACCCCGGCGTTTCACTTCCAGGCGATTGGGTCGGCACTGAGCAGCAAAGCACCCTTCTTCCGCCTCGACTTTGAGTTACAAGTCGGTGACGGCAGGGGGATTTATTAGACCCCGACTGCGCCACCTCCCACTCTGGACCATCGCACGCGGCGTGCGCAGCTGGAAGCCGAGGGGCTCGGACAGAGGACGCGGGGGCCGCAGGTGCAGGGGAGAGGCGGGAACAGAACCACAGCCCCGGTGCACTGGGCTCACGCCCCGGTGCCCCCAGAGAACCCGCCTCCCCAGGGCCAGGCCTCTCGCGTGGGCAGAGGGTCTGGGGCCGTGTCCATGAGGGGCAGAGACTGGCGGATTCCCACAGCCCCACTTCCGTGTGCGGAAGAGCTGGCTGGCGTGAGGCACAAGGCCGAGGTTCTCCGCCGGTCCCGGGAAGCAGGAGCCCACGGGGGCTCTGAGACACAGCCATTCTCGTCCTCTTTAGCGGGAACCAGCCGCATGCAAGACCAGGAGGAAGTGGCCAGGCAGGGTGAAGGGCGGGAGGAGGCCGGTCGGGCCGCACGGAGGCACTGGGTGGGGAAGATGGCCGTCCAGGGTGACAGGCGCACACGTCACTTTAGAGCACGTGAATGTGGACAGATGCACTGAGGAACCGCAACCACGACCGGGGGACTTTAGAAGACAACAACACGCCAAGACGTGGGCCGGAGAACCGCGTTGGGAGGAGCGAGGGCACCGCCTGGGAGCTGCAGCCACGTGGAGCAGGAGGCAGAGTTCGCGGCAAGTGGACGCCCCGTGCGCCGTGAGCCTCAGAGATCCGCACACGTGGGAGTCGGAGGGCGG
>NW_012153485.1:154713-158540 GCF_000956105.1 Propithecus coquereli
GGCCACACGGCAGAGCCCTGGCTGGAGCCCGACGCGCCCTGGGACGGCTGGCAGGGCCCGGGAGACCTGCCAAGCTATGCAGGGAGGAACGGGGGCTCCCATGTGCGGGGCCCCCGGCAGGTCAGAGGACAGACCGGAGCTCAGTGACGAGATGCCACGCGATCGCGTCTACCGCCAAGGACCACAGAGAGAGCCGCAGAGGAAGCGAGCTGAGCCCATGGGGTGGGCGCCCAAGGCAACTCCCGCGCCCGAGAGGAAACCCTGGGAGCGTGGGGAGGGGGGAGGCGCCAGGAGGCGGGTGTGGCTGGGCCATGTGCGGGATCCCCCCCCGGCCGTGCAGCTCCCCCCCAGGCACCTCTCCACCGTGCGGAGTCTGTGGGAGCCGCGGGGAAGGGACAGGGAGGCCGCGTCTCCAGCCAGAGCCCCACAGCCCCGGGGCCGCCCTGCCTCGATGGGCTGCAGCCCACCCGTGTCCCCCTCTGGCGGCAGCGGCGCCGGCTTACCCTTCCTTGAGCAGGATGGGCTGCTCTACGCTCTTGGGGTCTCTTCTCCCCGAGGACGAGATCAGGTCCAGGAACTGCGGCGGGAAAGCAACAGGCCGTTAGCAGGGCAGCCACAGCCCGCACACCTGTTCTCTCGCGTGGGGACGGCTGGGGACGCCAAGTCTCCTCGGAGCAGGACTGGGGGAGGGGCCGCCCTCGAGGACCGCGCGGCCTCCTGCTGTGCCTTCGGGTGTGCGAGGAGAGGCCAGGCTCGGGTCGCACCTGGAATCCACCTGCAGCTCACAGGGAACCGAGCAGGAGGTGGGGTAGGCACAGGCCCAGCCCGAACCGCCACTTCCCATGGGCAGGCGCTGCCCTGGGTCCCCAAGAGCCGGCCCCCCGGGTGTGGTGGGTTTTGGCAGGTGGGGCCTCCCTGCCAACCCAACCGCGCTGTGATTGGCTCAGACCCTCCCACCCGCTGGGGGCTGCTCCGGGCGCCGCTCCCTCCCTGCCCTCGTGCGCGGCGTCTGCGGTCCCGACAGAGCGTGCCCAGGGCTGTGTCTCAGCAGCAGAGGAGGGCAGCGCTCTGGGCGCAGAGCGTTTTCCTGTAACCGTGAACCCGACTCTGGGCCGGGTCACGGGGTGGGCAAGGCCGTGACACACGCAAGTGCCCTGCGCAGGTGGCCAGAGGGGAGGGGCTCAGACGCAGAGCGTGGGGGGCCACGGGGCGGAGCCAAGGAGAACTGAGCAACCCGTGTGGCGAGGGCGCCCTGGAACCGGCAGAGGGGCGCATGGGCAGCACCGTGAGCGGCCTAAAGGCGCCGAGACGTTTTAGGCGTTAACGCCAATTTCGTGTTGCGCAGATTTCGCCTCAACTGAAAAGGGCGACGCTGTTTCCCAGGCCCAACGCGACAGGCAGCGACTGCGTCACTTGACACCGACACTCACGTTTTTCACGGCATCCGCGTATTTCTGCTCGTTGAAGAACTCGTAGAACGTGGCCATGTACGACTCCTTGAAACTGGCCTGCAACGAGACCGCCACGCGGTGAGGCCAAGTGCCGCCGCGCGTGGCCAACCCGCAGGCCAGAGGCACCAACTGCGCACGGTAAGCCCAAGCAAGCCGCGATGTTTAAAGTGAGACCCAGAAACCGCCGGTGCGTGGTGGAGCCACAGGGCTGGCCCCGACCAGGCCAGGCGTGTGCGGAAAGGAGTCGGACGGGGAGTCACAGACGACTCGGTTTCCCCCCCGTGGTCCCTCGGGCAGGTGTGGCTGCGGGGGTGGGTCGCAGGCCGGGCCCCAGCGCTGACGGAGCCCACGTTCTGCCTTGAGGCGCGAAGCCACCCTGAGTGGGGCCTGGGGGAGATGGGGATGCTCCACCCACTGCTCTCGCGGAGCGGTTTCTGGACAGGAACCGTGGGGGGCCTGGCATGGCCCTAGGCCCGGCACCGCGTCCGGCGCACAGACCGGGATGGGCTGGGGGCGGCCAGCAGCACCCTGCTTGCCGTGCATGCGCGCGGCTTCTGCTGACTGCTCTGGAGAAACCGAGGCTCCCCGAGGGCACCGGCCTTCTCCGTGCAGGACCTGGGTCCCCGCGGCCCTGACCGCGCCAAGCTCGGAGGACGGGGGCTGGGGGGCGTCTGCGGGTCACTGTCCAGCTCTTTCCAGACAGAGCCGTGAGGGGCGACTCGCCCGCCTCGGCCGCCCAGATGGCGCACGGCGCAGAGCCAGATGGCGCACGGCGCAGAGCCAGCCTCCGCCCCCGACGCACACCCCCACCGGGACCTCAGGTGTCGGCGTCGCCGTCCTCTAACGGCGAGTCGCGAGTCACACACAGGAGTGTTCTTGGGGGATGGGGGTTAGAGCAGACCCTCGAGGGCCCCCAGCCCAGCGGAGGTGACAGCACCGGGAACCGGTCATTGCCACGGGCACGGGTGGGCTCAGCGCCCCGCCCGGCGTGGGACGAGTGGCCGCCGGGTCCTGGAGCCATCGCAGGGCGGCTGGGCCAGGAACGGAGCCCACTCACGGCCACCTCAGGCCCGTCAGAGGCCACGCGTTAGCTGCCCTGCAGGGGAGCCGTGCGCACGTGCTCTCGAAAGGCAAAGAATGGTAATTCCGGAGGGCACGGATGCGCCTGGAAGGCTCTGGAATGTTCTATGTCGTAAGCTGGTTGGTGGGGACCTGGTGCTAGTTTGCACTTTTGTTCTCTGTCCTTACGATGTGTTAACCGCGCCTGTGTGTGAGGTCCGTAGTCGGCAGTTCCAGAGGGGAGAAAGGAAGCAGCGTGTTCCCACGAGAGAGCCCAGGACGGCGTCAGACTTACGGACTTGGACTTGGACAAGCTGCCGAGCGTCTGGATGGTCTTGGAGACGAGGGTCAGCGTCCTGGACGTCTGCGGGTCCTGCCGGGGCGGGAGAAGGGCCGCGTGAGCTCCGCCCCAGCTCTGCAGGGTTGGGACTGGTCCCAGCGTGACACGGGACAAATGAACATCGCCTGCAGGCCGCGACGGCATGCACGGCTCTGGGAAAACGGATGAATGATCCGGAAGCCTCTGCCGCGGAGCCGCAGCGGCAGCCTCAGGCTCTGCCCCAGACCCGCACCCTGTGCTTCCACGTGGGGCCGCGGAGACCAACCTGGCTGTGCGCAGGCCTCTCTGCCACTGCGCAAAAGCCGCGTCTCAACGTCAGACGCGCTGCGTGGGGCCTGCCCGCCCCCTGCGTCTCCCTGGGCCCCTGCGCTGGGGCTCCCCTGCCTTTCACACAGCTGGGGGTTTAACCCAAAACCAACGAGGAACGGGCCCCCTAAAACCCTCGCCCCGCGCCGTCGTCCCAGCTCCGCCACGCCGGGCACACAGGTCTGCTGACGCGGCGCGACACGTCTCCCCGCAGAACGTCCAACCCCAGGACCGGGGGACCGGCACGCGGCAGCGCCTGGCAGGTGTCTGCCAACTGAACGCGCGAGCGAACACGCACGAGGTCACGCGTGCTCCACGTCCCCCGTAGGGAGGGGGGGCAGTGACAGCAGCCACAGCCCTGGCCACACGATCCAGCTGTCCCTGTCACAGTGTCGGTCCCTCCCGCAGCACACAGGGTCACGCAGACCCGCTGACGGGAGAGCTCGGCGAGCCCACCAGCGACACACAGTCAGGGCAGGCACGTCTGCGCCCACCTCCCCGCACAGCGCCACGGCAGCCAGCACGGCGGGGTCCCGACACCTTGTGGGCCTCGCTGGTTTAGGGGCTGGCTGGTTTGGGGGAGCCGGCTGGTTTAGGGGGACTGGCTGGTTTAGGGGGACTAGCTGGTTTACAAGGGCTGGCTAGTTTAGGGGGACTAGCTGGTTTACAAG
>NW_012153485.1:159172-163053 GCF_000956105.1 Propithecus coquereli
GGGGGGCTGGCTGGTTTGGGGGGGCCGGCTGGTTTAGGAGGACGGGCTGGTTTAGGGGGACTAGCTGGTTTACAAGAGCTGGCTGGTTTAGGGGGGCTGGCTGGTTGGGGGAGCTGGCTGGTTTAGGGGGACTAGCTGGTTTACAAGGGCTGGCTGGTTTGGGCAGCTGGCTGGTTTAGGGGGACTAGCTGGTTGGGGGAGCTGGCTGGTTTGGGGGGCTGGCTGGTTTAGGAGGACGGGCTGGCTACCAGGACGGCGGGGGGCTGGCTCACTCACCGTGTGGTGAGGTGTGAGCTGGAAGAGGTTGGGGGAGAGGATGGCCGGGGCGAAGAACCGCAGGAAGATGAAGCTGCTCACGGCGGTGTACCTCACGTCCGGGTCATCTGCGCCAGAGACAGAACCACCCTTGCCACCTGCACAGGCTGGGGGGTGGGGCCTCGTCCTGGGCGTTTTGCCGTCCTCTGGGGTGGGAGGACGTGAGCTGTTTATTCCATCTCGTTCCAAAGCGGGGCTGCGGCTGGGGGGACCTGCCTTCCCAGGCCACTGCTCAGCCTGGGACACCCCCCTGCCCCCCGCCGAGGGCCGGGCAGCCATAGGCCAGCGGGGCTCTGCTTGCCGACCAGAGCCATGGCGGGACGTCCAGGCCGCGACACACCGGGCCCAGGGCTGTGCAGGGCGCGGGGCTGCCTGGGGGCCCTCGCAGCTGTGCTGGTGCCGGCAGGACACACCCAGCGCCGTCCCCAGGCTGCCCGGGGAAGGGAGGCGTGGAAGGCGCAAGGCACTGGCTGAGCCTCAGAGCTTCTTCCGGGGGACACGCCCGGCCCGGCTCCTCCCGAGCCGTCAGCAGGATTCGGAAGCAGCGTTCCTGGTCACGGGAAGCCCAGCTTCAGGTGTTCACCAGCGGAAAGCCCTACCCGAGGCATCATCTCCGTGAAAGCGCCCCCGTGCGGAGTTCAGGACACGGAACCCTGCCCAGCCGTGGCCAGCTGCAGGAAGCACCCGCTGGCGGCTGGAGGTTTCCTGAGCAGAGCCCAGGCCAGGAGGGTCGACCTTCCTCCCACAGAAGCCCAGCGCTGCCTCCCTGGCCCGGGTGGGGCCGCCGCAGTCATGAACTGGGGCGCAATGGCCGTGGGCGTGGATCGCGCAGAACTCGACGCCAGACCCCCCAGGACCCGCTCTCGTCCGGCAAGCAGAGCTCTGCGGTCCCATGGCTGCCGGCGCTCGCCATGGGGTGGGAGTTCCGGGGGGTCGTGGGGGGCAGCAGGGGTTCTGCAGCCATTTCTCACCAGCGCAAGTCTCCGCGAACACTCACCTTGGAAGCGCTTGGCGGCCGCCTCTCGGAGGGAGAAGAAGATGTCGCACATGACCGTCGGGCAGCTCACCCCGGACGTGGTGATGGCGTGGAAGACGTGGTCCACGTACTGCCGCAGGTTCTCCTGCAACAAGACACAGACGCCAGCGCGCGTGGGACCCGGGCTCTCCCTGCAGCTACCGTGCTGGCCGCGCTGAGCGCCAGGTCTGCGCCCAGGGAGGGAGCAAGGCTGCCGGGTCAGGGCGGACTCGTGAAAAAGATACACTCGCAAGACGGTTAAAAAACCCAACCGCTTTCAAAGACACACCGAGCAGCTGCAATGATCCGCGCGGTGTGACCAAGACTCTGGTGTCCGGGGGCCTCAGAGTCCCTCTTCTCTCCCGACCCCGTGAACTGAGTGCGGAATTGAAACTCACTGGGACGTGCCTACCTGAAGGCGAGAACTATGCTTTTATTTAAAGGCACGACCCACCCCAGCGTGATCTGCATAGAAAATCACACAAAAAGACTAAAATGCTGGAAGGATGTTCAACATCAGGGAGCTCTGCTGTTTCAAAGAGTGGGACTCGGTTCCGACAGCAGCCGGAGGTGCCCGGGTCTGCTGGGAGGACAGAGAACAGGCAGAGCAGGCCGGGGAGGCCGCGGGGGCAGGAGGCAGAACACGGGGGCTGAGGCCAGCACAGGCGACAGTGGCCGAGCCTCCAGGCCAACGTCCCCCACCTGTCCTCGCCGCGGATCCAGGACCCTGGGGCGAAATAGCGTCCACACGGCTCCAGGGTGAAAAGCCCCCAGATAGGCGCCTGGCTTTGGACAGCGTCCTCAACAAAACAGAACTTACCATGTTGTTCTCGAGGTTTTCTCCGTCTTTTAACTTCACGGGGTCGATCTCACAAGACTTGTGGCCCTGGCATATCTGGAAACCGCGGTTAGAGCAGGGCTCTGAGAGGCCGGCTCCGCGCAGAGGTCTCAGGCCTCCCGGGGATGGAGAGTACGCCTCCGTCAGAGACCCGCCGCGGGGCTCCCCGCCCCGACCCCAGCACCGAGCAGGCCCTGCGAGGCCCCGTGCCCGGGAGACACCCTGGGGCCCACCCCACAGGAGGCTGGAAGGGACGATGTCAGACGGGAAAACAGGCCCCAGCGGCCAGCAGACACGCAGCGCCCCTCGAGAGAGAGACCTGCGTCGGTCCCCGAGGGACGAGGTGTTGTGGGGTTTGATAACACTTTTACTTCACAGCGTTGCCCTGACTTCGCCCACAGATGAAACCCAGATGCTATTGTTTTAAATTTTCTCACATTTGCAAAGAGCCTGTCTTTTACGGAACCGTTCTGGGGAACGACGGCCGAACAGCACCCCGGTGAGGGGTCTGACGGGGACGCTGGGCCGCGCGAGAGGGACGTGTACGGCCCGAGGGTCAGGCAGCCGGTGCCCTGGGCAGGACAAGGGCCCAGACCGGGGCTGGTGGAAGTCACGCAGCTCCCAGCGCGAGGACTCGGGAAACCCAGAAGTGTGTGGAGAGGGTGTCCCTGGGAACAACCAGGTTTTGTGGAATGTCCTGATTTCAGCAGAATGATGGGTTTTTCTTAGGTATTTCTTTTTTAATTTGGGAAAACAAGGAAGATTCTGGAATGCGCTAGAGTATCCTCTCCACAAAAGCTAATAAAATGACGTCCCTGCAGGGAGGTGACAAGTGCAGTCGACACCAAAGCCACAGGTCTCTGCGGGCTGGACACTGGCATGGGCCGACTCACCTCCCCGATGGCGGGCCCCAGCGTCACGTGCAGGTAGTGCATGCCCGCCAGCTTCATCGTCTCGTCGATGCACTTGGACGTCAGCGAGTTGCCTCGGAAAATGGTGTTGGGGTCCCTGGGAAACAGCATCGGGGACGTGTGTCTCCCGTCACCCCGAAGCCCTCGCGGGAGCAGAGCCTGTCCCTGAACACCCACCACGGGACTGGGACGGGTCTGTTTCAGGAGCTTCCCAGGAGCGGAACCCACAGGGGCCGGCGTGCCCGGGACGAGCGGGCCCTTTCCTCCCGGTGCCCTCCCCTCGCCGCTCTCCGAAGTGAGTCTTTGCAGAGAATCGGCACTCGGCGCACCAAGGCCCGGGCAGTACGTGAGCAGCAGAGAAGCAAACGCCTCGCTGCCAGCCACGGCGGGCACGTGGCGGACCCTTCGGGGTCACAGGGTGTCCCAGAGCAGCCCGCAGGTCCCGAGGGCGCAGCACCCGTCCACCAGGCCCCCCAGAGACACGGCGCTGTCTAGGGCACCGGGGCCGCCTGCAGGCGACCCGCCCGCCCGCCCACACTCACTGCGTCCTCTGCACCTCGGCGCCCGCGATGGCGCTGACGAAGGCCACCACCCGTCCCGCGTGCAGCAGGAGTCGCGCCAGCGGGACGGCCGCCTCCTGCTTCTCCCGGCACACCTCGCCCAGGATGTGCGCCGCCGACGCAGACACGGGCTGGGGGCGGGGCGGGCGGTCAGCGCGGGGGCGGGGCCCGGCCCGGCCCCGCCCACGAGAGCCGTGAGGACGCCCAGCAAGCGGCCAGGGCGGAGCCCAGCAGGGGGCGGC
>NW_012153485.1:163498-172810 GCF_000956105.1 Propithecus coquereli
CTATAGTAGTCGGAGGAGAACACGTGGTCCTCGGTGTACACCACGTTCAGCCGCAGGGACCCCAGATCGTCCGGCTTCGGGCTCTTACTGCCGTTGTCCCGGGGCTGAAGAAAGTACCTGCAGGAGGGCACGCGGACGGGCGCGTGGGCGGCAGCACTCTCCAGGGAGCTGGGCTCCTCAGGCTCGTCTGCGTGGGGGTCACAGGCTGCCCTGCAGGACGCCCCGCAGGGTCTGGTCACCAGGCGTGCGCCCCAGCGGGTTTCCTAGGGGGCTGGCCTCACCGCCGCGGGGGCGGGAGCTGACGGGGACAGGCGCCGGGGAGGGGTGGTCTGCCGCGAGGTGTGCAGCTTTAGGGGGACTCTGCTGCTCGTCGCGGTGCCTTGAAGACTGACCCTGACGACGCAGCAAATGCAGGACAGAATTGAAACTAACTCGCTGTGGTGGCTTCTGACATCAGAGGGGACGGTGACCTCGTGCGGTGGGCCGGGCAGGCCCTGGGCACACAGCCGTTAGGGGCTGTTTTCTGACGGCCACATCTCATCTTTGCCGCTACCCAGGGCGGGGGTGTGGACAGAGCTTGCGTCCGGGGCACTCGGCCACCGGGTGCCTTCGGTGGGCTGCATGGGCCAGGGGCTTGCTAGCGTGAGCAGGAGACCTGGCCACGCGAGGGCCCACGCCAGCGCCGTCTTCGCGGAGCCCGCGAGTTCCTGGCGATAGGAAACTGCCGTGGCGCAAGGGCAGCGTGACGCAGAGCAACCACCAGGACACCTGCGCTCACGCGCAGTGTCTGTCAGGGAAACGTGCGACTCGCCAAGAAACAAAACAGAGACCTACTGCTGATGCCAAGCACCGACCACCCGAGAAGACGAGCGGCAGGCACCGGAGCTGCGGGCCGTCCTGACCAGCTCCGAGGCAGAGCCGACGCCCGCACGTTGAGAGGCAGAACGTGGAGAACCGCCCAGATCACAGTGCCCTGGGAATGGCCCTGGGCAGGGCCTGCCGCGTGGGCGTGCGGCCCCGGTAACCCGGCCTGGCTGCTTCCGAGTCCAAGGCCACGTCCAGCCTTGCCTCCTTCCCTGCGCTGGGCCCTCACGCCTCTCCTCTCACCGAGCCAGAGCTACGGGCGCCAGCACACGGCCTCTGTGCCACTGTCCTGGCTGCCCGGGGGCGGCTCTCGCTGGCTTGGACGTCCCGTGTGCCGGACGCTGCCCCTTACCACGCCTTGTGGGAGCCGGACTGACGCAACACCTTCAGCGGAATCCGCAGTTCTCCCAGGAACTCGTCTCCGAACTTCAGGTTACTGGCATTCCAGAGATCGACTCTGAAAACGACAGCAACGCACAGGTCTCACCAACGGACAGGCCGGGTGGGGCCTGGTGCAGACGCAGCCGTCAGCTCCTGCCCGCGAGCTTCGGCGAAGGTCTAGACTGAGTCCGTTAAACCGTGTCGAACCGGGTGCGGCTCTGGGACGGAGACTTCGTTTCCCGGGTGTGAGGAAGAGGCAGGGGTCGGGGGCAGAAGCGGAGCCTGTGCCCGGGTCTGGAGGGGCTGAGGCCCCCAGGATGCAGCCCTCCAGCGTGGTGACGGGACGGACCTGCCAGGCCCTGCTGTGCGCGCCGAGACGTTGAGCGGCGGCTGCCACTCTGGGCCGGCACCGTCTTCCGCTAGGGGCCGCGGAGCTGCCTGCTCGCCCTGGGCGGTGAGCTGGCCTCGCCAGGGCCCTGTGGGGTGTGCCTCGCGGCTGTGCCCGGCACGAGCCTGCCGTTCTGAACCGCAGGGCTCAGCCCAGGACGATGAAGGCACCAGGCCCGGTGGACAGGTGCCCCTGTAACAGCCAGGTGCTCCCTGCTCCCACCTGACGAAAACTCGGTGCCTCTGAACACTCCTCCTCCCTGCACTGAGAAGCTTGCCCCCCCCCCAGTTGTGTATGAACCACCAGCGTGAATCCCAGTCTGGGGCCAGCACACACACAGGCACCATGGCTGGGTCGCGAACACCCGCAAACCGCAGCGCGACGTGCGGCTCTGTGTGAGAAGTGCATGCCGGCGTTCCAAAGAGCCTGCTGGCGTCCAGCTCGCCAGGGCCTGCTCAGTGCCCGACTCGCGGCCGTGGGCTGCATCTGACGGACACAGTGCGGGCCGGTCGGCAGGGCAGGTGCCTAGGGTCACGGCTGCGCCAGCCATTACCTACAGAGCCGAAAACCCCGCGGCAGGCAGGTCTAACTCTGCCGCGGCAGCCGGGCATCACCGTGGAGGGGAGGGTCTAGAAGCCGGGTCCGTCTGTTGTCTACACAAATCCCAGCAAGAGCAGCTGCAGCCCCGGGACACCCCGCCCTCAAGGAAGGGGGTCTAAACCGCGCAGACCAGGGAAGCCCTGTGGCTCCCCATGCGCAGACCTGCCCTGCGTGGCTGCCCGGCTGCAGGAGCCCCCGCTGCGACTCACCCCATGGCTCTGAGCTCTGGGGGCTGCGGAGACGCCTGCGCTGGTCCTCACTTTCATGGGGACAAAACAAACGCCATGACCAGACAGGGAAGGTGGACACAGGGCCAGGGGCAGGTGGTTTCTCGGCGTCCAGCCTGGCGTCTCCCCAGGGAACGGGAGCTCGCGGAGGCGCCATCACCCTCCCGCTCAGCTGGGGGCTGGCGCTGCGCAGGCGTCAGACCACGCACGTGGGGCGCTAGAGCAAGGTCTCAAAAGCTGCTGCGACCGCAATGTGTCTGCCGCTGCGGCCCCAGAGGTTTCCAGCGGGCAGAACCGCGCAGGCGCGAGCAGCACGGGTGTTTTGACCCTCGCTTCCTGTTGCGAAGTGAACCCCAAGACCACGCCGGCCTGTCTGCGCAGTAAACGTCTTCCTGGACCGTGGTCCAAACGTCTGGGACGTTTACGATAAACGCTCTCGCCTCGACCACAACGTCTGACGTCCTGGCGTTCGAGTCGCCAGGAGCGTACAAACCTGTTCTGTCCCTGCCCGTTCTCAGAAACAACGCAGACGAGCAGAAGAAGCGAGTTCGGACCGAAACCGCCAGGCAGGAGCCCGCGCCTGGTTTTCCCGCTCACCTGATTTCGAGTCTGTCCACGTCCTCCTCCTCGAAGTCAAAGTGGGACCTTTTGCTGTAGCTGCAGGGTCTGGTCACCTGGTCGCAGGGAGAGAAGCGCTCAGACCGCGCGGCTGGGCAGGGGCGGCCCCAGGTGGTCCGGGAAGGAGCCGGGGCTGCGCACCCCACTTACGGGCGGGTAGCAGAGGCAGGATTGGGACTCGGGCCTGTCTCCTGAGTGCCTGAGTTTCGGGGGTGCCGGCACCTGCCGCTCACAGAACCCCCGAGGGGAAGACCAGGGGCCTGCGGGTCAGGCGGGAACAGGCCCCGAGGCCGCAGCTGCTTCTCAGCCACTGGGGACCTGAGCTGTCCCTGGACTCTCGGTGGGGCTGGCCCTGCCGCCTTTGCTCCTGACACACCATGGAGGGGACAGAGGCTGCCCTGCCCCTGAGGGCCCCACCTCCAGGTCCGCTAGGACCCCGCCCTGCAGGAGACACTTGGCCACCCACGGCCAGCCCCAGCTGTGCCCTGGCGTCTGGGGAGGGCTGAGAAGACCGAAAGAGCAAAACACTGCTGTGTTCCCCTGCTGGTCTGGGGACCACGAGTTCCTTAAAACATAAAAAGGGCTGGGACCCCCCCCAACCACACCCCGCTGCCAACAGGGGCCAGGGCAGTGCCGGGGCTGTGCAGAGACGGCCCAGCTCAGCTCCTGGAGGTCGCAGGAAGTGCTGTTTCGAATTCCCTCCCAGCCACCGTCCACCGGGGCCAGGTAGCCCAGCAGGTGCGAGGCCGCCCCATGGGGACAGGGGGGGTCCCTCCTGCCTGGCCTCCCCCCCTGCCCCATCTCAGGGCAGCAGCAGAGGGGTGTGAATTTCGAAGTCCCCGCAGTCCCAGCACTTTGGGAGGCCGAGGCGGAGGACCACCTGAGCCCCGGCTGCAGCGGGCTGTGACGACGCCGCTGCGCTCCAGCCTGGGCAACAGAGCGAGACCCTCTCAAAAAATAAAAAAAAGAAAGAGAAAGAAAAAGAAGGAGGTTTTAGCTCAGAGCTCTAATCCAGAATTTGACACTAGGTCACGTTGCTTCAATCGCCTAACCTCTGAGCTTTGACCTTCTGACCAGACACCGATAGTAGCAGCTCTGGTGACTGAGGGCCCCCGGGGCAGCTCTGTCCTTCCGTCCGCAGCTGCAGACACCCCACGCCCGTCCCCACCCCAGCAAAGCCTGCTCCCGCAGGGGCCGTCTGACCCCACACGGGCTCCCGTCCATGCTGCCTCCGAAGCCCTGAGCCCGGCTCGGCCCCGTCTTGGCCGCTGCCTCCGCCTCCCCGGCCCGCTGCCTCCTCCCCACAAGACCCCACCCTCAGTGCGCACTTCGCCGCGTGGGTTGCCGGGCGAGCCCCCGCCTCTCAGCAGGGCCCACGACGGCAGCCCGTCAGCGAGCCCCGGGCCGTCCGGGAGGACGCCAGCTGTCAGCCTCGTCTGCGAGTCATTAATTAATCCAGTAGGTTGAGACCCACATTCTCTCAAAATGCAACAGAAACGCGCACAACAGAAACAGCCGCGTCCTGGGCCGCACAGAACACGCAGGTGGACGCGGACGCCCGAGCAGACAGAGGCTCCGGTGAGGCCTGTTCCCCGCCGAGCCCTTCCAGGCAGCCCAGGCACGGAGGCCACATGCACGCTGCCGACCCTTCTGCATCTCTGACCTCGAGGCTGGGCCCCGCCCTACCCTGCTCTGGTTCAAACCATCCTCGCCGAGCTGTGCGGTGAGGACTCCCTCTGGGACGGAGGCGGCTCCTCTCCCCACGCCGGCAGCTGTCCCGGAGGACGGCTCCAGCCCCCAACACTAAGAAACGCGTGGGCTTCAGGCGCCCGGCCCGTTCCACGCAGAAGCCCCATCCTGCCCCCCTCCCCTGCAGCCGCGAACCCCTGCGCACACGCGTGGCCCCACCGCCTGGGCTCGCCCACCCGTACGCGCGACTGGCCACGTTCTCCATCCGTGGCCCATCCCCACGCTCGCTGCCCCGCAGGAAGCCCCGCTGGCTGCCCCTCTACCCTCTGCCCTGAAGTCGCCTCCTGGACCTAGCGCAGGGCACGCACTCGGGAGGGCGTCACACGTGACGCGGTCACACGCTGCGCAGCCCGGCTTACTTGTTCTGTTCTTTTCCTTTCGCTATTTTTTTGAGACGGGGTGTCGCTCTGCCGCGCAGGCTGGGGGCAGCGGTGTCGTCACAGCTCGCCACAGCCTCCAGCCCCGGGGCTCAAGGGCGCCCCCCACTCCCGAGTCGCTGGGACGCAGGTGCCACCGCGCCCGGCTGATTTATCTGTTTGTAGCAGAGACGGCTGATTTATCCGTTTGTAGCAGAGACGGGGCCTCGCTCCCGCTCTACAGGCTCAGCCCTCGCGCCTGCTGCTTGCTAGTCATGGCGTCTCACGTTCAGCCAGGTGACCTCATGTCTGAACCGTGCCCCTCACTGTTGCTGGTGACAAGTGCCCGCCCTGCTCGCCAAGGCCTGGGCGGGACAGCCACAAAACCAAAGACCCAGCACCAGACAAGCAAGACCCCAAAGTCCCGACCGTCTGGAAGGCATCGATCTGTCGGCTTTCGACTCAAACCTGGGCCTTTCTTTCCGGGGAGAGGAAGGAGGTGCCCGGAGAGCCAAGTGGGTCCGGATCCCAGGGCTGCCGGCGCCTCTCCCAAAAGGGCTCCCGGAGACTCCCACAGAGGCGCCGCAATACCAACCTCAAAGTAGAACACCTCGTCAAACTGGGGGTTGTTGGTCTTCTTTTTCACTTTTGTCTTCTTTGCTTCCGACCTGTCGCAAGAGAGGAGGGTCAGGATTAAACACACTGTCGACACCAAATCTCTCGGTCTCAGAACCGAGCTCTCAGGCCGGGCGCGGTGGCTCATGCCTGTAATCCTAGCTCTCTGGGAGGCTGAGGTGGGAGGATCGCTCAAGGTCAGGAGTTCGAGACCAGCCTGAGTAAGAGCGAGACCCCCATCTCTACTAAAAATAGAAAGAAATTAGCTGGACAACTTAAAACATATAGAAAAAATTAGCCGGGCATGGTGGCGCATGCCTGTAGTCCCAGCTACTCAGGAGGCTGAGGCAGGAGGATCGCTTGAGCCCAGGAGTTTGAGGTTGCTGTGAGCTAGGCTGACGCCACGGCACTCTAGCCCGGGCAACACAGTGAGACTCTGTCTCAAAAAAAAAAAAAAAAAAAAAACAAAGAAACAAAACACTGAGCTCTCAGACGCACGGGCAACTTGCCGCCTTACTTAGCTTGTGAACATTTCTGGCTCCAGCTGCAGGTGTGCGAACTGGGAGCCTTCGCTGGGCCGGACGCCCAGGTGAGGACGCGTGAGGACGCAGCGCAACAACTTAGAGCAGCAGAGGAAGGAAAGGAAGCCAGATGGGACAGGCCCCTGCGGCCCGCTCGAGCCCCACCCAGGGCCGGCTGAGGGGCGACTTGCCTGAGTGGTCCCGCCAGCGTCACCGTGGCGTAGGGGTCACACTGCCCGTTCACGATGGGGAGGCCTTGGCACTCGACGACGCTGGGGAAACAAAGGCAGAGGTCGGGGAGGCGCAGGTCACAGGCGAGGGCTGAGGTCAGGGGACACGGGCCACAGGCAAGGGTAGAGGTCGGGGGCCACGGGCTGAGGGCAGAGGTTGGGGAGACCCAGGTCACAGGCGAGGGTAGAGGTCGGGGGCCACGGGCCGAGGGCAGAGATTGGGGAGACCCAGGTTACAGGCGAGGGCAGAGGTCGGGGGCCACAGGCCAAGGGCAGAGGTTGGGGGGACCCAGGTCACAGGCGAGGGTAGAGGTCGGGGGCCACGGGCCGAGGGCAGAGATTGGGGAGACCCAGGTTACAGGCGAGGGCAGAGGTCAGGGGCCACAGGCCAAGGGCAGAGGTTGGGGGGACCCAGGTCACAGGTGAGGGCAGAGGTCAGGGGACACAGGTCACAGGTGAGGGCTGAGGTCCGGGGGGCGCAGGTCACAGGCAAGGGCAGAGGTCAGGAGACACGGGCCACAGGTGAGGGTAGAGGTCGGGGGCCACGGGCCGAGGGCAGAGATTGGGGAGACCGAGGTCACAGGTGAGGGCTGAGGTCGGCGGGGGGTCGCAGGTCACAGGTGAGGGCCGAGGTTGGGGGATGCGGGCCGCAGCCCGGCCTGGACCAGCCTCTGTCCTGGCTCCGGCAAGGACGGGCTTCCTGGAGCCCCGTCCACCAGGCGGTGACAGGCACACACGGGGCGGGGAAATGCGTGAGCGGGTGCGGCGTCCAGGGTGGGCAGCCCAGCTGGGGGGGCCCCACCTGCAGGTCCCAGCACGGCGCCTTAACCCAACAGCAACGCCGCAAGGCCCTGGCTTCCCACGGACGGGGCTGCTCTGGCGCTCTGGGCGCCTCCCTGCCTCTCCTGCAGCGTTGCAGAAGCAGGAACGACTCAGTCCCATTTCACAGACAGGGAAACTGAGGCCTGGACAAGTCAAGGGCTCACAGCCGGCAGGAACCGCCACCCACCCGGCCCCAGCGGGTCAGACGGCCCCACCCTGTCCCGGACTTTACTCATTCGTGGATTCCCACCCGCGGGCGGGGGCGGCTGCGACAGCTCAGGTTTGCTTTAAATTCTGGAATCGTCCCACAGCTCCGGCAACGTCCCGCCTGCTGATCCCACCGCTGTGCCGTTCCCGGGGCTGCTCCCACCGAGAGCCTTTTCTCGGGGTTTAGGTCACACCGTCCTGCTTCCTGGCCTGTCGCGTTTTGAGTGGCGGCTGAACGTCGTGAATTCCATGGGCCCGGGGTCGCGTCCAACCGCTGCTCTGAAGCTCCGCACAGCACCTGGTGGCGCATGCCGTGTGCGTGCGCAGGCTAGTGCCGCTCTGGGTGGGCCGGCTCCTCGCAATCACCCACGATGCCCTCAGACTCCCCGACCCCTCGGCCGGGCTCTGCGGGAGCCTCTCCCACTGCGGCGGGAACCTGCATCCCGGGGGGGGGGCTGCATGGTGGGGGCTCGGCTCGTTCGCTTCCCTCTGAGGGACACGGCTGCTCCCAGAGCCCACGTCCGAGGGACATGCAGCATGTTCCGTTGGTCACTCGTGTGTGGGGCGAGGGGACCCCAGTGTCTGTCCTCCCATCGGGTCACAGGCAGAGTCCGCGGCAGGTTGGCGAAAGACGGAGAATTGTCCTCCCCACGTCCGAGCTTCCAAGTCTCCCCGCGTCCCGGCAGGTGCGCCCGGAGCCGCCGCCCTCCTAGAGGCCCTCGGGCCCCTCTCTGAGCGTCTTACGGAAAATTTCCACGCAGGGGTTCATCCCCCGTCTGCAGCACGTGTGGGCCGTGCCGCTCCCATGCTGGGAGCGTTCCTGGAACTTCCTCCTCTCTCCGTTTTGTACCGTGTTTTCTTCCAGGTCCTGCTGGATGTGGTGGGGCCTCCCAGATGGACCCCTTATTCCTATTAGCTTCACCCGGTATTTTTCGACCTTTCTCTCTTCCTCTGCTTTCTGGGATATTTCTGTTTTTCTCTCAGATTATTCACCTGGTCTCTGGTCGTCCTCCTCCCTCCGCTCACGCGCCCCCCGCACCGCCCGGGCCCCGACTGCAGTTACAGGAAAGTATCTCGGAGCAGAAGGAGAGATCCACATCTCGGCCATTCGGCACAAAACGCACAGGCAGGGGGGAAGCCTGGTGGCCCCACCCCTCCCTGCCGAGGCTGCGCCGCCCCTCGGAGCCGCGCCAGAGCCCCACACCTGAACACGGGTGCCCCCGCGCTGTGCGGGAGCAGCCCCACACGGGACGCAGTCTGCCAACAGGAGGAGGGAGACACCGCTCCGCCCTCAGAGGAGCGTCTCACACCCTGAACGTGGAAACACACCAAGGGACCAGCGCGGCCAAGTGATCTGGAATTTGAAGTGCAAAAAGCACAACACGTATTTATTTTAACATTTATAGGTTTTGATGTTTAACATAGCCTTTAAAAATGGTCACAGCGTAACAGCCTCGTGGAGTAATAGCCCTGCAGACACCTTCCCCACGGGCTTGACTGAATGAGCCCAGCGTGCACTTACAGTGACGTCCCAGACCCAGAAGCGCCTGATAAATAAAACATTAAAGGATCAGAAAGTACTGCAAATTACTGTCTCCATTTTATCAGCGAGGAAACCGAGACTCAAAGATGAATTTACTTTCCCAAGGGCACATGGCCAGGGTTCAAGTCCAACTCCGACTGTCTCCAAAGCTGTGCTATGTGCAGAAGGGGTGGATGGTGGGTGGATGATGG